>NC_136591.1:36490177-36675177 GCF_910589615.1 Taurulus bubalis | reverse complement strand
TTCAGAAGCTGAACTCTGACAACTGATGGATTCATCTTTGCAGCTGCGGGGTTAAAAGTAGTCGAAGCAGAGAAGCGACTCCAGTGAGTGTAAAAGTATTATTATTGATGCATTAATATGCAGGTAGCATTTATTTACTTGGTCAAGATGGAGTTCATCTTAACTACGACAGAGTTGGGTACTTAGTTTAATATATAAAAATACGTCAGATTGTGTCAATTTATCGTTGGTTTTGTTTTGAAAATCTGGATTAGGGAAGTATCCACTACTACGTGTGTCGAATTATGTAGAAGTAGAAGTACATAGCGGCATTAATGTAAGCACTTGAGTACACGTACTTACATCCCCGCCGCTACAACTCCGCTAATGCACTTTCAAGGTGCGCTGACACGATTTACGATAATCAGATAATATGACTCCAGTAATGGACATGCTATGATTTATTCATACCGAGCTCACTGCTGGCTGTTATTACCACAAGGTCCAGGAAAATGACATTGACTACGGTTTCTCCGGTCTTCCGCTGCTTAGCGCCGCCATCTGCTACACGCATTCACGCTCAAATTAAAACACAATCCCGCCGTCGACAAAGGTCAAACACGGCGCTCCGAGGTCGCGCCATCCGGCCGCTCTGACTTCAGAGCGTCTCTCGCCGAGGAAATTGCCCCTGAAAATGGTCCTGCTGTTTCACTCTCGGACTTCCTGCTCTGGAGGAGTTCCCCCTGCTCCGCACCACAGGCCCGGACAGCCAGCAGAGGGATGTGGAAGTGGAGAGGACGAGCGCAAAGGGAGGGATGTTGTGCACGGGATTATGGGACCAGAGGGGGGATGGATGACGGAGCGCACGGGGACGAGAGGGGAAATGAGGAGGTTTGGTCCTCTGTACAGACGGCCTCGTGTCCAATGAGGCGGCGAGTACTGCCAGCACTCATCAACTCAAAAGGCCAGAGCGAGAGAGAGAGAGAGGGAGAGAGAGAGAGAGAGAGAGAGATACGGAGGGAAAGGAGGAGGCGCTAATCTGGGGAGAAGCCGTGAAGCGCCGCAGAATATAGGCCACTGGCCCATTTCTCATTGAGGAGAAAAGAAGATTTGTCGCGTGTAAAAATAGTGCAGTTAATTTAAATATCTTCATCTTTTTTTATTTATTTTTACAAGCCATCGCTTCTCTTTTTTTTTAAATCACTCTTTCTTCTCTTATAGGATTTCTCTTCTTCTATTCACGCTCTTAACACCTTTATTTATCTTCTTTTTTTTAAACTTCATTTCGGCAATCATCTGTGACATTCCATTATGCAAACCGCTTATCGTACTCAGGGTCGTGTGTGTGTGTGTGTGTGTGTGTGTGTGTGTGTGTGTGTGTGTGTGAGAGACAGACAACCATTCACGCTCACATTCACACCTACGGGCAACTTAGAGTCTCTTGTGTGACATTTTCCAATAAATAAATCATTATAAATTTCTCACATGCGAGTTTGCCGTCTTGAGTAAAAAGAAACATGGAGGACTTTGCCTCAAACTCAAACTTTAGACAGACAGACAGACAGACAGGCAGGCAGACAGACAGACAGACAGACAGGCAGACAGACAGGCAGACAGACAGACAGACAGACAGACAGACAGACAGGCAGACAGACAGACAGACAGACAGACAGACAGACAGACAGGCAGACAGACAGACAGACAGACAGACAGACAGACATTGCCATCCAAAGAGCCGCCAATATCCCATTTTTGTGTTCCTCTTGTGAGGTCTTGTGAGCTCCACTGTTGAAAACACCACATGTGTATTAATCCGCGGCTAAAAATAGTCCCCAAACAAATGCACAGTTCCCTCCTCGTTTGCTAAAAAACCCGACAGCATCCGTACCGGCGTGTGAAGCCATAAAGATCAGGTGTGAAACCTTCAGCGCTCCGATCTTCAGTCGGAAAGGACAGGATGGTTGGAAAGTTCTGAGCAAAGGACAAACACATTTGGTTTGGGGTCTTTCCATTCAATTTGTTGACGTAAAGAAAAATACAGTGAGTGCTCAGATGTTTTTTTACATTTTGTTTGAATCTCCATGGCGACTGGGCAACTCCATCTGCTGTGGGAGATCCTCTAATACGATTGAGAACTGGAGCGCCGGGTTTATCCTTTAAATCCTCATCAGATACTGTTAATGTGCAACTGGCCTCTGCTCTCAGTGTTGTGGAAATGCCAACGTATATATATATATATATATATATATATATATATATATATATATATATATATATATATATATGGGAAATAGATTTAATCTACTGCATTCTTAACAAAACACCTGAAACATGAAACATGATGAACGTATGGTCGGGTTTTACCCCCTAATGAGCAAACAGCTCCTAAGAATGACTTTTCCTTCTTTCCTCGTTTCCTTTGCTTAATCCAAAAGGCTTAGAAATGCCCATCTAGTTCGGGGTGGCTCGGCCTCTTTGAACCTCCAAATGCCGTCCTAGAAATCATCAAAACTCCTCATAAAGTTCACACAATCTACTCCACAACGAGGCCCATTTACTGCTGCACATCAGGATACACTGAATTAAATACAACGTCCAACCAAGAACCCAGCACTCTTGCTTTGATGTATTCACATCATGTAATTACACCTACATGCGTGTAACTATCTGTTTACACGTATGTCGGTATTATCCTCCCGCACATTTTTCTCAGAGCTATGGAAGAACGTCGGTGTCGAGTCTGTGTAGGCAGAGCTCACGATCAATACTCCCAAGTGGCACACAACACACACAAAACACACACACACACACACACACACACACACACACACACACACACACACACACTGTGGGCACCGCGCGAATGTGCCCTGCATACAGATAGATACCCCTTACTGTTTTTGGCACAAGCTCGCGTGAAGCTAGAGGCTAAAAGGTCAGGGAAAGACAGAGAGAGAGAGAGACAAACAAACAGAGAGAGAAAGAGAGAGCGAGAGAGAGAGAGAGAGAGAGAGAGAGAGAAAAGCACCATGGGAGACTTTCAGCATCAGAATGAACAGAAACGTGAAGAAAGAACGAGCGTGAACCCATGTGTGTTTAACAGACACACACACACACACACACAAACACACACACACACACACACACAAACACACACACACACACACACACACACACACACACACACACACACACAGTGTGCTGCATGACGTGGAGCCCCGGCTGTGACTGACCAGCCGAGTCTTTTACTTCCTGTTGTCACCATGGACACACTTCCTGGCTCTGGGTGTAGAGAGAGAGACAGAGAGAGAGAGAGAGAGAGAGAGAGAGAGAGAGAGAGAGAGAGAGAGAGGTGAGAAAGGGAAGAGCAGAAGCAAAGGATGGAGGAAGAGAAGAGAAAACTGGAGCTAATCCCTTCCTGTTTGTTCAACACTTCCCTCTTCCTCTTCTCTCTCTTACACTTCTCCCTCAGGGATTTATGGAGAGACAATAATAGTGGCTCTCATTTGTTAAATTATAGTCTACACAAGTCTACGCAACATGTCCACGGGAACAACATTAGACTTTACAGAGCAACATCAGCATTCACTTGGCTTGACTTTAACTCCAATGGACACACAATGGACACACAATGGACACACAAATGGTATAAACACTAAAACGTGATGAGCCATTCCATTATTAGAGATACAAACATATAATTCATATAATTCAACATCTTGGAAATACATCTCCTTGCTTTCTTGGAAGGAGTTAGGTGGGACGAGTGACACTGTCTGGACGCTAAATACGACGCTACAGCCGGTTAGCTTAGCTTAGCATGAAGACTGCAAGCAGCCTGGCTCTGTCCAAAAGGGAACGACATCTGCTGACATTTGCTACATTTGTAGCGCATTAATAAACACATTATATCTCAAAATTATGAAATCACAATGCGTCTAGATTTTTACAAATAAGATATACCTGCTAATTACGAGACAGAGCTTCAGAGGTGCTGGGAAGTGGGCTTCGTTCGCTTGAGACAAAGTCAGGCTGTTTTCCCGCTTGCAGCCTTCGTGCTAAGCTAAGCTAGCTTCACGTTTACCATTCAGACATCCAGCGGTCAACATCGCGATCTTAAACAGGTTGTTTAAATTAACCAAACCTGTAGCATTTCGGTCCCGATTATACAAGTAAAGCAAATCTAAAGTTGGAAAACGTTTTCCTTGTCGGCTGAAAGATCCTATATTTAGCATTATTTCTGCGCAGTAGTGTAAACATGCAATATCGAGCCTTTCATTCCTTTATTCCGTGCGTACCTCCACAGTTCCCACGGCGTAAACTGCACGCATGAATATGCTGCACGCACATGAGCCGCTGCATGTGCCGCTCACGCGTGGATGAGCGGGGAGAAAAGAGGGCGAGTCACACCGTCCGCTGCCACAGGAGCTGCCTTCTGCTTCATCTAAATTGTAAATGGCAAGCGCTTCATCGTGGCTGCAGGGAAACACCAGATGGTCACGACTTAAAACCAGAGGGAGAGAGAGATGGACAGATGTGGTGTGTAGAGATGCAGGAAGATGCCAGCTCAATAAAAATGGAGGGATATGCAGAAGGAGATGAGCGTGTGCAGGAACACCAGCAGTGAGTTATGCAGCCTCCACCTGCATCACAGAGATCCGCAGCCCTTTGTGCGCGTCCTCCAATCAAAGCGAAGCACCGTTTATTCCGGTGATCTCCGCGGTCGGGCCAAAGCGAGGCCACGGCGGCGGCGGCAGCGTGCAGTCACGCAACGCAACCTGCACAACGCTGAACCTCCAGGTTTAATTCTCTAATCCGTTGAAATCCTCCTTCCGCGCGGCTAAGCTACCGTAAGCAAGTCAGTAACCTTCAGCGCCCGGTAAGTAGACATCACGGGCCGTTTATGCTTCAGGGAGGTTTTAAGCTATAATAGTAATGTCATTGCCTTTTGTTTTCGATGCACGCACACGTGTTGCTGACTGGAGCTTATGGAGATTGTTTTTTTTCCTCAACAGAGCTCCTGTGCTGCTGAACATTTCACATCATATTCATAACTGATGAACTCAGTAACTAAACAAGCCTCTTTACGTTTAGCGACTTAAGAATTACAACATCTACAATCGATTGGGCATAAAAAAATGAATACAAAAAACAAAAACATCTTAACTCAAGGTCCATTTACTAGCTTTTTCTGGAGCTTTCAACCACATCCTGCCGTCTTCCTCACCGGATGGATTCAGCTGAGTTGTCGCAAATACTGAGGAGTCATCAACAGATTGAGAGCCACAAAAGAGAGTGAAGGCAGACGAGCAGAACCAGATTTAGATTGAGGTGTTGCTCGTGGTCCGTACCGCATGTTTGAAGGGGATCATCTGAGATAAATCCTGGTGCTAAATAACCGGAGAACAGGTGTATTACATCCTCACGGCGTGGAGGAGGCAGGACATCATGTGTATCATCGGTGCGTGGCCACGTGAAGCTCATCCCTCGAGGCCGACGACATGATCAGACATCTCGGAGTCGAAGGTCAATTTGGGATTTGAAAGCAGTGATTTTGAATAAATAAAATACTACCAACTATGCAAAGTGAATGCAGCTACATGTACAACAAAAAAAAACACTTGACAATTTGAGCTTTCTGCCCTCTAATCCAATCCCAGGCGACGAAATCTGTGTGGATTACTTTCATTCATCTCCAACGCAAACACAATCATTGGGAGAATCCGCTTAAACGAAGGTTTCATTTCATGACACGCAACTGTGCTCGACACAAGTAAATGGAGTGGAAACAAGTGGAACGCTCTCACCTCGCTGCCTCTCTCACCTCACGCCATTTTAAGACCGAGGGCGTTATTAAATGGTTCATTTAGAACCA
The DNA here is from genome assembly GCF_910589615.1 of Taurulus bubalis. Lineage (NCBI taxonomy): Eukaryota > Metazoa > Chordata > Actinopteri > Perciformes > Cottidae > Taurulus > Taurulus bubalis. Next base: position 36,669,323 of record NC_136591.1, on the reverse strand, counting down.
CAATAATGACTGAAATGCCTCGGACACAAGTCATGTATCGTCTTGACACTCGAGATGTTATGGTGTGTCACAGCAGCGGTGGTATAGAACCAGATTTGAAAAAATAATATAAAAATGAAACAGAAAAAAATCATGGAAATGTATTTGAGTCGTCGCCGCTTCATTAGCGTCTGGGCTTTATGGAAGATAAAAATATCTTTGTGCCTCTGGGAGGAGAGCGGATGAGGAGGGGGGTGTGTGTGTGTGTGTGTGTGTGTGTAGACGAAAAGAGGATTTTGTTTTTTTTCTGGTCTGTTTGTGCACAAGCGAGACTGCAACCTCGTTCTGAGCAAAAAAAACTTCCAGGCAAAAATGGGACAAAAGGTGCAAAATCACGAGCCGACGCCAGCCTCTCCAGACGCCGCGAAGCCAAAAATATCTCTCCTCCTCTTCCTCTTTTCTTCCTCCTGCTCTTTTTTTTATTCATTTCAATCAAAACCACACTGCAGGCTTTTGTCAGAGCGTGTGCAGCGGTGCATGAAAACGTGCGTTGGTGACGAGAAGCCAACCAAAAAAAGGGAACGAGCAAAATGTGAACTGGAAATTAAGGAATAACACACATATCACATGATTGAATACATTTCAATGGAAAATCTAACCTCCTCCATTATTTACAATACAACAGAACACCACTCCATCTGGTCATCCTTCACTACGTTTTTACAAGCATGACCCATTCTATTAATATTCATATTTTTGTCTTTTTTAGCCTGGAACCCAATTGAAACCCACGTACATGCATACACGCATACGCACATACATATACATCTGCCCTCATCTAAACTTTGTGCCTTTTTTCAGAGGAAATAATAAACACGCACACACACAAACACACATGGACACACACACACACACACACACACACACACCGTACTTCTATACCCTGAATATATGATGTGTTGCTGGCACCTGAGAGCGAACCTCGGCACCATTTCCACGAAGAGCACGAACAGCAATCTATGACTAACGCACCTTTTCCGACCCGCTCTTCTGACAACGAATGAACGAGAAAATTGAGCCTCATTACATCCAAATTGCACTCATTTCAGATCCATTTGTTACAATGGAAAGTGATTGTGCGGTAACGGCTTTTTAACGTCCATAAAAAAAAAAAGTCCATGAGCTGAAGGCTGGAACGAGGATGCGGGACCGTTTCAGGCCTTCATACCAGGAGCTCCACACATCCACACACACACTGACCCAGGATCAGCCACTGAGGAGAGCACAGACCGGCTATCAAACAGAAAGAAAAAACAAAGATATAAAGTTAACAGCAGTCGTCATTTGGCGATAATTTGTTGTTTTGGGTGCGTGTTTGATTCCATTAAAAGTCCTGGTGTCTGTTATATTATACTCATAAACACAAGACTTCATGTGACCTCCCAAAAGAATGACGGGCTCATAAAAAAACACACAAAAAAAGACAAGATGTGTTTGTCCTTGTGGGGAAAATCCCCCGTTCACTTTCTGTAGTTCTCACGAAGGAACAGTGAGTTTGACTGGATGCACGTCGATTCTTTCCGTGACGCACAATCATGTGACCGACGTCAAACCCATGAAGAAGAACAGTAAAGACACATACTCACTTCTTTTTAAAATGATAAAGTCACATTTTTTTTTGCTTTAAAAGAAATCCTTGCACCACCATGGATGATTTTTTTAATTACATTTCTTTAATCAAAGCAAAAGGTTTCAAGGAGCGTACTAAAATAAATGGAAATCATCAGCAGCCTTTCTTGGAATATGAATGTAAAAATGAACACGGCCGTGTCGTAATGAATGAGAGCCTCACAATCCAGACAAATCATCGTCCCAGTATTCAATTAAATAAAAAGTATTATACATTTTTCAGCTCTGCTTCAAAGACGAGTGGCGGACCGACAGGCGGGGAAACTAATGAGGAGCCAAAAACATTCAGACGCAGGGAACCTGCAGGGAACCGCTGTGGGATGTTTGGACCGGTTGTCCAATATTCAAGAAAATCAGATGACAGGAGTCTGGAGGGTTTCTTGTGATACTCGTTTCCCCGAGGGGGGGGGGTTGAAGTTCACGGAGCAGATTCGTCATTTTTGAAGAGGAAGCAGAGCAGGAGCATTCACTTTAACAAAAAAAAAAAGCTGATTATGAAGTTTAAAGCCTCTTTTGATCCCAGACTAACCCCAGCAGCAGGTGGACACGGTGAAGGTACATTATGGTACACATGAATGACATTATGATACATTTAAGTACTGTTGCTACTTTTAAAATACGCCCAGAAACCTTGTGACGTTCGTGAATCATCCCCAAAAGTGCCGCTGACGCTCGACCAAAAACAACTGCGGCCATCTTGTTTACGTCCGGCCGCAAGATGTCAGCGCACGCCGAGTCTTGAATTGCGACTTCTGAAGCTGGAAATGCAAGTTTCCGAGGAGCATGTGAAGGCAGCGCGAAGGCTGCTCTAAAGAAAGGCTGCAGCTGCCGGTTGTGTCTTCATAAAAGGTGTTTTGATTTTGTCATCTTGCCATACAGACCATTACAAAAATGGCTTTTCTGCTGTCACAGTCATGCTGCACTTCAGGTGACGTCACCAAGAGCGAAGCAACCCGCCTCCCCAAAAAAACACTTCATTTTCTTTTCCCACATCCTCAGTCTCCAACACCTTTTCCTCACTTCCTTTTATCCTAATATCACGTTTTCCCCGTCGTTCTGCTCACATAATAATCTCACACGTTCTATTTCCCCCTCCTGTTTCTCTCTCTGAGTCGTATGTGAAACCCGGCCTCCGGGATCTCGTTATCACCGTTTTAATGCACAATGCATTCTTGAAATAAAACATATATATAAATCAAGCAATCACAAACTAAACGTGAATGAAACCGGAGTCCTTTGTATAAAGCCTGTTTACGGCCGTGAACAGATTCTTTGGCACTTCCTGTTTCTCTGCCAACAATGAATCCCTCACTTCAGATAGGAAGACATTTTGACTGTAGCAGATAGAGGAGATTACATTCTGGGCCATACAAACAACACAGAACAGACCTCTCTCTCTCTCTCTCTCTCTCTCTCTCTCTCTCTCTCTCTCTCTCTCTTTCTGCAATATGCCAACAAAGGCAATGAAACATTAAAACACACACACACACACATTGGGTCAAAACCACATGCCGATAAAAAAAGGCCCACTTTGAGGGAGCAGTGGTTTGTTCCTTACTCCCTTTGCACGCAGCACCTTTGCATGAATAACATCAAGACGCCGGCTGAACAAAAACAAGGAAAAGAAGGAACAAAAAAACAAAAAAAAGAGTTCCTGTTTGGCTCCGGCCTGATCCCAGATGGAGAAATGCTGCTGGAGCACAAGAGGACAAGAGAGAGAGAGAGAGAACTCATGCTCTTGTGTCTTCATATTGTTTTTTAATATATTTTTTATCGCTGCACAATGAAATCGCACCTTCTTCCGAACGAGTTTCGGTTTCCCGTCCTTCACCCCACCCGCTGCATGTAGTCGCACCATGTAGGTGTCTTTGTGTGCGTTGCCTGGTCTGCGTTCGTTCGACAGACACCTGCACAAACCCATCCTCTCCTCATCCTCGCCGATGCCATCGGGTGAGCATTGTGCCTTCGACAGCGCGTTGCTCTCCCCTGTTGTTGGCCCGCGGCGTGTTTTACGAGTGTGAAGCATATGCAGGAGTGTTAGCCTGCGACTCGGGGGTTTGTTCAGCTCGGCCCGCCGCTGCCTTTACAGCAAGCTGCTGTAAAAAGAGAGTAAGCATGCATATATATATATATATATATATATATATATATATATATATATATATATATCTGGTATGTATTTGAAATTGCTAAAAGTACATTTGAAGGCTTTTACAAGGGCACCGCAGCCGTCACTACGGGAAACAACTCAGCTGGGCAACGGTTAGCAGACCGAAAGACGTTTAAACGTCTGCTGACATTATTTTGCTAGCTAGAGCAACTGGCGTTATACAGTTGATCAGCCCCCTGAGCACACTGACGCCGTTAGCTGACGCCGTTAGCTAACGCTGCTAGCTGACGCTGCTAGCTGACGCCACTAGCTGACGCTGTTAGCTAACGCTAGCTGACCAGCGTTAACGTAGCGGATGCTACTTGTTCAGCCGCGTCAGGCTAAGCTAGGCGGCTAACAACGGAACAGGAGGTTCTTCCTGGACGCCTACCGGTGTTGTTGTCGAACGTAACGTGACACAGAAAGTACAGGTGAAAGTAGAACACACTTCTTAGGACAGCTTTTATAGGGATTTGTTTACTTCATGAATCACTTGAACACAACATTGTGGAGGATTTGTGTTCCACTTATTTTTCCATCTCCATTCATCTGTTGAGACATTTGGTCGTCACAATATACCCACACACACACACACACACACACACACACACACACACACACACACACACACACACACACAGTTACACAGCAGGCATTGGTCCGGATGCCGACATTCTCCACACTGATAATGGGTCTGTATCCGACTGTAATGCACAGTTCACTGAGGCTGGCTCTGCTCCAGATGGAGAGGCAGCGAGGAAAAGGAACAGGATGCCATAACCTCGCCTCACACAGTGGACAAGAGCCACAGCTGCAGACACAAACACACACACACACACACACACAAGAATAAACAGGCCGGAGCACCCACGCCTGTATCAACCCACATGAATGCTTGCATCTGAAGACGCTCTCCACATATCCACTGCATGCTGTCGCGAATCATAGACACAAACGTGCTCAGAGACGCACATCGTCTCGTGTCGCCACATTCGCCACCAACACTCGACCAAAACTGATCTCAGTACACGGCGGCGCCTAACGCCCTCACGTGAAGTACGCCTCACGAAAGAGTGTTGGCTGTTATCGTGCAGCTCCTCCAGGAAGAGGTGGAGAAAGTGTCGTAATTTCATTTTTTTGGGGCATTTAAATGTTCCTTAATCAGTCATTTGTTGCTATTCCTGCTTTTAGCGGTTTTACTCAAGAGGCAGCCACTTCTATTCGGACAAAAATATCTCAACAATGCTCGGATGAATTGCATTGAAATGTGACAAAGACATTCGTGGTTTCCAGATGACGAATCCTCGTGACTCTGGCGTTCCCCCGACTTCTTGCTTTTGCACCAGAGTGACGAAAACAAAAGGATAGAATTAGGAAATAGCTGAAAGTTCACAGTTGCCAAATGCCAACAAAAATATAAAAAGCACAAATGAAATGTGGAAAGAAGAGAAGACTCTGCATACACAGCAAAAATAACCTTTAAATTTGGAAGGTTTTGTTGGTAAAAGTGTTGCAGGTAAGATAATAATTGCGATACATTCTTCTTTAAATACGTTACAATAGAAAAGACTCATGCAGCTAGACAATGAAGTCTTCCATTGGCCTGTAGAACGTGTTTTAATTGTGCAGAGAACAGCTACTGATCCTTAATCTACAGTAACTGCCACTATGGACACACAAGAACTGCTTCTCTCAGGGGATGAATAACTAACATAGGGAAAAGACATAGAGGTGGTGGGAAGAACAGAGAGGAAGGACAGCAGGATGAGGGAAAGGAAGAGGAAGGAGAGGAGGGCGGAGGGTGGGGTGCAGTCTGAGTCATCGTCAGTAACATCATCATCTGAGCCGAAGGGGGAGAAGAGACAAGACACAAACACACACACACACACACACGGAGAGGCAGCATCCCCTTTTATTTCACTAAAGGGGACGTGGAGTCAAACGGTCAGGGACTGTTGGGAATGCCTGTCCTTATTGGAGCCATTGACCCCTTTCTAACACACACACACACACTAACACACACACGTTTCTAAATGGACTGGAGTCCCCAAACAGTCCATTAGAGATTAAGCAAGTTGTTCAGTCTGCGTTTCAGACTCCGGGCGTGACTGAAAAAAAAAAAATAATTCAGATTCCACCGTCGGCCTCCTCCTCTATTGCTCTCTCCGTCTCTCTCTCCGTCGCTCCCCATTGTCCCATTAGCGGATGAAGCACGCCGGTGCCGGGAAAGGAAGATTCAGAGGAAATGAAACTCCGTCCATCAGCCTGCACCGGGGGGGGGGCACGTAAGACATCCTACCGGCGCGCGTTTACCCGCCGCCCCCCATCGCCTCGACGCATTACGGCTCTATTATGGATTTCTGCAATAACACGTCAGTTGATGAATTCTCAGCAGGACTCCGATGTGCTGCCCCGCTGTTTCGCCTCCGCATTATTGAGGTCGTAACTCACAGTTAAGTGAGCGTCGCCGCCGGCAAAGCGATGTCTTCGTGTTAACGGCGGCACCTGTTGTTGACTGACGAGAATTTGACTGCATGAGTGGCAACTCGTTTTGCGGGTAAATGCGACGGACAAATCAATAACAATGACCGAATAATGGCGCTAGATGGTTAGCAAAGTTGTTGCAATTAATCCTCAGGGGAGCATGGATATGTGTGTTAAAATGAATGGCGATCCATCCAACCAATGTCGAGACATTTCACTCAAAACCACGAGCACAAAATCAGGGGAGATCAGTTCCATACATCATCTGGGAACTATGAATGTCTTCTGAAATTGTTACGGCAATCCATTTAAAGGTTGCTAAGAAACTTCACAAAAGAAACATTATAATGACTGCCTTGTGTTTGTATGTACAACAATTATTGACCTGCTGGTGGCGTTAGACAAAACATCAGAAGATCACTTGAGTCCTTACGATTAATCCTCTGGGCACCATGAATATCTACCAATATCAAGCCAAACCACAATGTCTTAAATTCCTGAGAAAACCTCTTTTAGATACGTGGCACGTAGTAATTACCGGTCGATAACGTGATCCGTACGTCCCAGTTCGGCCTGCGGATTAATTACAGTTTAACGTTAACCGCCATAGAGTGAAATAAAGTTTTATTGACGATCGTTATCCGCCAATATTCAGTCAAATATGCGATCAGGACATCGGCATTGATGTTTTTTCTGGTTGCCGATCTTTGACGATGTTACATTGTAAACAACCAATCCGTGTTTAAATGGACAGAAGGAGAGCTAGTTTACCGTTAGCATCACGGCTAACGGAGGTTCTGCTCGTTTACATTATGATGCGTTCAGGCTCTGTTCAGTGAAAATAAGTATTGGGGCGAAGGTAATTTATAACGTTATCATGATGCGTCCGCATGACATCTCGTAAAATGTAGTGTTGAATAAATCCTACACATCCAACATAAATATATATTAGAGATGAATTATGAACTGTTTACACCTCTAGCAGCTTATAATACATCATTATAACAATAGAAAAGATTTGTTTTAATCTATAAATACAATCTTTTATTTCCCAATCATTTGTATTGTGTGTTCTTATGAAGAAGCCCCCCGAAAACACTCTAGATGACTGCAAATAAAAGTAAAAGTATAACATACAAAAAGTGGTTTTCTGCTATAATCAAACAACAAAGGGATCTGTATCTGTGAATACATACAATATGAATCATCAATGATCGGCAGTTAAACATAATCAGGGATCTTTAAAAGTATAATTTCATCCATTTTTCTTTTGTTCTGACCTGATCTGGGATCTGATCCGTGAGACTCCGGGGGTTTTATGATCCGTCGCACCGCTAGTAGTAATTGTTGTCGTCACATAAAGAGCAGTTACGCAGCCAACAAAGTGCCCACAATTACAATAAACAACAACCTAGAGGATATTGTCACTCTTTTTTCTTCATGAAAATGTTTTCTCCTTGGTTACCAAACCACTTGCCTTAGCAACACAAACGCAGCTCGTCTCACAGTAACTATTGGCTGGAATGTAACTTTCATCCCCATCGTCGCCCGGATTCAATTACTGCTCATGTAATACACCATTAACGATCAATCTGCTCTCTTACACTTCCTTGTTGTCGTCCTAATGCGGCACCAGATGTCCGCGTGAGGTTATGGGATGTTTCCCTCTCATTTCCTCGTGCTACGCTTTCATTACTTCTGCCTTTCCTGTTAATGATCAAGGGAAATCGACTTTCCTGCTCGATGGTTCCCCGTCGGTCTGAAACACCACCGAAAGACAGAGGGCAATATGAGACACAGAGCAGCGCTGCGATGACTAAGATGTTGTTGTTTTTTTAGTTTTTTTTTGCAATAATGGAGGGCACATAGAGTAGAGTGTGAGCCAGTTAGTGTACTTTGATGTCGACCTGCGAGGCGAAGCCTGCAGGAGGTTTTTAATGCTGTTAGGAAACAGCTGTGAACAATAAACTGGGCTGCATTTCTGAGCTGCTTTCTATCTTGGAAACTGATTTACGGACACTTTTAATCAGCGCTATGTCATCTATGTAAGCTCTTATCAGGTGAGCAATATTATTTTCCTCTTTTCCAGATAAATCGAATCAAGCAAATTCCTGTACGCTGATTTTTTTTCCAGTGGTTTTTCCTCCAGAAAAGTGCAAATACGTTATATTTACGTTCCTAAATCGTGTGCTTGCCTTCGAGCTTCCGGGTAAATCAATAAGAAAACAGCACAGTCTATATCTATTGGTCACCTTTGCACAAATTCAGACATCTCGGCTCACTGGAGCTCACTGGACCCAGCGGTGATAAGCAACACTGAAAGGATCCTTATCTACCAACTGGATGAGCTGTCAGAAAGCAATGAGAAGATGTTCCAAAAGGTTGTGCTGCAAAGAAGGCAGCAGATTGGAGACCAGCCTGATATCACAAACGTGGCTCCTGGAGAAGGTATTACGTTGAAGCTTCCTGCCGGGTCTTGCGTAATGGTACAATGCATTAGTGCACGCTGCGATACCTCGAGCACTAGGTGGGAACACAGGTCCCCACAGGGTTACATAAACAACGCACACAGAGCAAGTTTGGTGCCTGCATCGCATTTTATTAGTTTGAGCGGAGAGAAGGTACACGTGTGTGTGAGAGTGTGTGTACTTTGTGAATTTTTCACATCTAAAGCGGGGAGGTTAACCTGATTCCCGAGGCTTTTTTCAACCACACGTCCATGAAGAGGCATACGCTATAGGAGGGGATGGAGGTAATGACGTTAAGGCAGGCGAAGGCACGTTCTGGGAAGAAAACAACGTTTTCGTGACGGACGACGGTGATGCTGTGTTGAGAAAAATATCAGGAAACACCAGTAAAAAAAAAGATGTTAAGGTAGAAACATACATTTCACCGGTTTGTTATTCTCCAAAAATGAGCACAGCAACCAAAAACCGCCAATAAAACGCATTCAGTCTTTCATGAAATCCACAAAGACGCCATTTGGTCTAATTCAGGGTGCCACGGAAAAACGCCCGCTATGAATCACCTCAGCAACACAAAGTGTCTCATCAACGCGGCCATGGCTCATCAGAGCAACTGTTGTTGTAGACCTGTACTTTCCACCTACGCCACACGCTTCTTCATCACACACACACACACACACACGTCCCTCATCCTCCAAAGAGCTGATGAAGAGGAGCAAACACACCAGACCCCCCGGCGGGCACGGCCAGAGTCCTCGTCTGTCGCAAAGAGAAAAAAACAGGCCCGAAAGTTAGCCGCGTGTCACTCAAACACACCAGGGTTATTACAGTTCAGGAGCTTCTATTTTTATTTGTAATTAATAAAAGGCATTGTAGTTTAAAGCACGGTCCTGAAATGTCACAGTGCAACATGTTGTAGCTTGTAAATATCAGCGGAACAGTTTCCTTTGGAACTATTTTCCACTAAAGAAATAGTCCCTACAAATACTGTTGACACTATTTTCAGCACCACGAACAAAAACCCATCCATCTCCATTGTTTTAATTAATGAATTAAACGCTATTACTTTTATTTCGTAAACTTGGTGAACAAAGTATTTAGATAATGGACTTTCCCGCAAACACCTGAACGCACCACGTAGATTCATTTTCTCAGCTTTGTGAAATGACTGGAAACAAATGGCTGCTTGGAAGTTACTGCAGGAAACCTGAGCCGTATGGTAAAGTAATCGTGACTCGTGCTTTTGTGTGTGTGTGTGTGTGTGTGTGTGTGTGTGTGTGTGTGTGTGTGAAGACCTGTGCAGATGTAGATGAGGAGACCATGTGAAATGCATGGGCTGCATGATGTTTTCGACTCCACCCAGGAAGTGGCAGAGAGTTTGGTGGCGGAAAAACGCAGTCAAGTTGATTGTTAAAGCGGATGTGAGCGAGAGAGGCAAGCAGACAGAAACAGAGTCAACACTTTGAGGTGACCCTTGACAGAATATCCTGTAACACCTGCAACACACACACACACACACACACGCACACACACACACACACACACACACACCCTGCAGAACTGTATTCACCTCCCTCCCTTCCTGCTTCAATCGAATCAACGCTTATCAAATCCAATAAGACACACTGAGGCGTTTAATTTCGCAGTCGTAGCATGCATGTGTGTGCAACAGAGAGAACGACAGTGTGTGTGTGTGTGTGTGTGTGTGTGTGTGCAGATCAACGTGTTATGTGTGTGCTTCAGCCCATCTGCAACGTTGCCGTTTGTGTGTCTCTGTCCGTCTGTGCAGGCTTAGGTGTACTGCACGTGTGTGTGTGTGTGTGTGTGTGTGTGTGTGTGTGTGGATCACTACATCCATTATTGTGACCACTATGCAACACTGCCAGGCACACAGACTGCGCTTATGAAATGTTTCCACAGTTTGGGTAAAAGCCCTCCCTTCCTCCCTGCATCCATAAAATCAGCACAGTCACTCCACACTGAAGTCGTGCCTTCTTCCTGCGCTGCTGCTCCACTCCAAAAAGAGGACATTTTAAAACTCTGCAGCTATTTATAGTTGCTATATATATAAATATATTTGCATGAATTCAGATGAACAGCATCAAAAGCGGAAGCAGGCATTTAAAACATATTTTGTTCTTCTTTTTTCCGCTGGTGTAGGCGTCACTTGTAGCGCAGCAACTGAACAACCACGCAACCAAGCAGTTGCTGGAGGGATTAAATCTGTGTGTTTTTGTTTTTTTGTGTGTGTCCATGTGGCTGCAGCCTGAGAGACAGGCTTAACCTTGGTGGCATCGGGGAATTAAAAATAAATCATTGCACATGCTTCAGATATGCAAACACTGCAACGATGGTAAATCTCTCCTTCGTGGTAGAAAGATAAATTATGACGAGCGGCTCATTTCCTCTTCCAAATAACATACACACGGTTATTGATGCCAATTTCAAAGCAATTGTCAACACAATCGTGTAAATAAATTGGTTCATGTTCTTATACTGGCGGCTTGTGGGTGGATTTGGAGGATAAAAAACCCACTAAATAGGACCATCTGCATCGAGAATCCAAGAAATCTGTGACAGGGAATATAAATCAATTATGACCCTGTGATGTAACTGGAAATGCGGACTTCCCCTTAAAAAGGCATTACTTCCTGTTTGCTGATTACTTCCAGTGCTCCATGTGAGCGCAACACTACACACAGTGTTTGTTATGAACACGTTAATAAACAGCCGGGGGCGGTAAGCTTAGATCTGAGGGCCGGATTCACTCTTTGTCGATGTTCTCAGCATCACTTCCTGAGACCCCGATGACCCCTGATGGTTGCCCATGCCGTTTCACAGTTGAGAGTGTCAGGGCTGTGCCTGCACAGCTCTGTGTGTTTTTAAGAAAAAGTGCAGTGATTTGACTGTCAAGTGAGGTTTAGCTCCGGTGGGGCTTCTCAGCTGATGAGTCATGACATTGAAGTTTAGACGGCAGACTTTTCTTCTAAACCCATGTGAGGTCAACGGAAACGTCAACAAGTCTTTGAGGCAATTAGTCAACGATGTATTTAACCTTTATTCGTGCGCTAAGTTTGGCAGTTTGCTCTTTTACAATGCCCCGTCTGATTAAAAACATGGGAATAGAAGTCATATTTGATAGCCAGAGGATTATTACCGCCGCCGAGGAGGTTTGTCGTTTGGTCTGTTTTGGGCCTTTTTTCTCATACATGTCCTCACTACAAGTTATTTTCCTTGTTTGCACGGTCTAACCAACCTACGTGTTTACTTTCAGAAACATTTCCCCCGTCGGGTTAAGAGGGAGGCATCTGCTCTAACAGTTTAATCTGCAAATGGATGCCGAGAACAGACCTGAGGCGAGTGGGCCGCGGCGGAGGACGATGTAGGCGGGCGGCCGGAGCGCCGATCGCAGGCGGTGATGTAACGCTGACCCTCTGTAACTCATAGCTTCGTGTGAGACTGGCGCACACGGGGAGAACAACCGCACAGCAGGGGGCGGGACACACACACACACACACACACACACACACACACACACACACACACACAAAAGGCCGGGTTAGTCTGACAGGGGCATATCTGCCCTGTGTACCAGGAGGAAGCAGCAGAGGATCCGCTGCTGCAGGACGTGATCCGTTCAGGGGGACGGGTCCGTTTTCATGACATCCGAGTCCCCACTTTGACACCACACACACACACACACACACACACACACACACACACACACGTGTTGGTTTTCAGCGTGATGTGTTCCTAATTACCCTGTGTCGACGTGCACTGTTGTCAGGTCGGGCAAATACCGGGTCTTTATTAATCATCCAATGTCGCCCGTCAGTGCGGATGCAATGGAGGGTATCCTGTGTGTCACGATGATATAAAGGCTTTTTCAGAGACTTTTCTATGCCGACAACAATGCAGTGTCTACGCGAAATCCTCAAGCACGACATTAATGAATGCATATTCAAATAAAGACAAAACCAGTGACCTAATTTGAGTTCGTTCATGGCACAAAAGTGAATAGCGAGAGCTACATTTGGTTGGTAGAAATCAGACCTTGTTTTTCAGTGGACTCTTTTTTTCTTCTTCATTTTTTAACCCTATTACAAAGCTCTACTTTTGTAAGATAAAGTTAATTAGCTACACATTAGTTAGTTAGCTACACATTAGTTAGTTAGCTACACATTAGATAATTAGCTACACATGAGTTGGTTAGCTACACATTAGATAGTTAGCTACACATGAGTTAGTTAGCTACACATGAGTTAGTTAGCTACACAATAGATAGTTAGCTCCACATTAGTTAGTTAGCTACACACTAGATAGTTAGCTACACAATAGATAGTTAGCTACACATTAGTTAGTTAGCTACACATTAGATAGTTAGCTACACATTTGTTAGTTAGCTACACATTAGATAGTTAGCTACACATTAGATAGTTAGCTACACATTAGTTAGCTAGCTACACATTAGATAGTTAGCTACACATTAGTTAGTTAGCTACACATTAGATAGTTAGCTACACATTAGTTAGTTAGCTACACATTAGATAGTTAGCTACACATTAGTTAGTCAGCCACACATCAGATAGGTAGCTACACATTAGTTAGTTAGCTACACATGCTGGTGTGTGTCGTCCCCCCCTGCCCACTTTGTCTAATCGGTGATGTTTCATACCACATGAAACCAAAAAGGTTCTGAGGTTCTGAAATCGGCTCCTGTTTTGTCTGAACAAAGACTCCGTTCCTCATTTCCCGCGGTTGCAGAAGTTAACGTACTCAGCACCAGAGGATCTGGTTTATTGATGGTTATGGTGAAGTCTGTTATATTATCTGTTGTCTGGAATGTGTGAGAATCAACAGCTTGCTGACCAGTAAAGCCCATATAAAAAATGTAAAAAAAACCTCACATGTTTTGATTGTGTTTTGCGTCAGGTTGCAACCAGTTTTCCCGAAAACCGTGTTTGACTCAGCGCCTGTAAACAGCCGACCACAAACATTCCCCTGGCGGCGGCGGCGAGGGGATAACCGACACCGCGGACTGACACAGAGAGGAAGTGAACCCGGGAGAGGAAGCTCATTTCTGCTGCGCGGTCCAGTTTTTTTCCTTCTTTTTTTTTGTGTGTTGCTCTCTGTCCGAGAAGACGGATCGATTTGTATCAGAGAGGAGACCGCCTCCAAAAAAGCTGAGTCAAGGCGCACACACACTCACACACACATATAATTGGGAGGACCCTCATTCCACAAAATCCTTGCCCTAATTTTAACCCAACAAAATAAGTTGTCCTTAAAACCCTCAAACCGTCTTTTCGAGGAAATCCCCACTTTTCAAAAAACGTCCTCATAAACCTGCAAAACGACATACTCACACACATTCAATTCATGGATTACAGGGACGCTTTACTGTTGCTCGCATTTCATGAAAGACTCTCAACTTGAAGAGGAATGCACCACTACTACATCAGGGAATGAAGTTGACTGGGTTCTGCTGCACTGGGATCGTTTACCAGCTGGGAAAGAGTGCAGCCCGTGGTGGGACGACATGATGGAACGCAGCCTCACAGGAAGCAGACAGACAGCTGGCATGCTGTACGTATGCGTGGATGGACGTGTGTGTGTGTGTGTGTGTGTGTGTGTGTGTCACATAAGCGTCAGGATGCAAGAGAAGAACACGAAAGCAAGTAGCGATTAAAGAACGACGAGATGACGGATGTGTCTGTACCCTTTACTTATGTCTCTGTGACACTGTGGCGGACATTTTTCACAGTTTTCTGACTTTTTAGACCACGTTTTCCCACCAAACAAGAAAATAATCATCATAATAAGATAAAGCTAGTCCATTTATAAATTTACACAGATTTTCTGCAAAACAAAAGCTATTTTTCGCTCAAACAGAACGTCGGCGAAGGCTTAAAAAGGGCTTAAAAATATGAAATAAAATATTCAACAGGAATACAATGGGAATAATTTCATGACATCATCAGGGGATTTAAAATAAAATACATTACAGGAAGATTAGTGATATAAACCAGCTATTGGTGAGGGGAGGAGCAGCAGTAGCAGGCCAGACACGCCCCTTCCCCATCCGCTCACACATACACACACACGCACACACACACACACACACACACACACACACACACACACACACACACACACACACACACACACACACACACGCTTTTCTTTATGACGGTGTGTTTTTAGAGGACGGACATTCCTGATACTCTGGTTGCAGTGGTCCTTACAAACCCACCTCTGTAGGCTAATATTATTATTATTTTAATGTAATTTATTGATTGATGATCCAATAGGACAGCACATAATAACATCAACAAATCAAGTTGCAAGGGAAATATCATGTGAATATTTGTCTGGGAAGTAACGAAAAGGACACGACTCCAGAGACACTAAACCCAATCCAATTAGTGTAATCAATGTTGTGTTAAATGCCCTCTTGAGAAGGGGAAATCCACCAACTTGACACTTAACGGTCAAGTTCAACGCTGAGTGGAGTCAGGTCAACAAGGCGTTGCACATTTCACATGGCTCCTTACTTTACAGCCCTTTTTATAAATGTATTTACATAAACAATACGTGTCCACTAATGTCTATATTGGTTAAAATATGTTGACATTCAATTTTTTTGTAGATCAAAATGTCCATAAGAGGGACTTTCATTGGCAAAATATGTAAAGTTCAACATCCAAAAGGGTCCATGAACGCCCCATTTCCTCCACTTTTGCCCATTTCTGTGTAAATCGACCCACTTGATGCCAATAAATAAACCGGAAAACTACATTTTACATGCAGGCTGTGAAGTAGCGAGCCATCATGTAACGGTATGCGGGAATGGAGGAGGCTGCCTGGCCCAATTAATTACACTACACCCGGGAGCTGTTTGTCTTAAAGACCCTCACAAAAAATAAGAAGAAAAGAAAGCGGTTTGCATTAATAAAAGAGTTCATCTGAGACGTACTCACCCTGAATATGAGTCAGCTAGACGGGGAGAGAGATGCGGGAGTCTGCGGGAAGATAATCTCCTCTGGCTCTCACGCTGCAGGAATGTAACGTTCAGGGTTGAGAGAGGACACACACCAAAAAACACACACACACACACACACTAAAAAAGAAAAGTCCACTTTTTGCGGTTTCGAGTCGTTCAGAGATGCGTTTGGGTGCGTTTCCTCTGCGTGGGAAAGCGCGGCCGTGGAGGGGACGCGCGTGAGGTGAGCTGTCAGGTCGGTGTCAGAGGGAATAAACGCAGGAAAGCCGCGTTCAGGGTGCTCGTGATTCCGCTCTCGGTCCGTCTGCTCCGCTGCTCGGTCACCGGCTGCTGAAACGTGGAAACGCCTTTTGCTCTCTCTCTCTCTCTCTCTCTCTCTCTCTCTCTCTCTCTCTCTCTCTCTCTCTCTCTCTCTCTCTCTCTCGGTCACGGTTAAGCACGCTGTCTGATTCGTCCACAGATCGTCTATTGCAGACAGCAGCTCGTCCCCGTCACTAAAACGACTAAATAGATGAAAAATCATTACACAAAAAAAAATAACGTCACGTTAATGACAGCGATGGTCACAAGAGACACGTACATGAATTCATCTTTGAAATGCATCATCCTGTAGAATGCAACTTCCCGAGACACATACGACCAAGAAAGCAACTCAACATGAACACAAAAGAAACAAGAGAAAAGAAAAAAAAGAGACGCACAATCTTTACGAAAAAGGGACAAAACAACCATGAAGAGATGCATAACAACCCCAAACAAATACACAAAAAGATACACAAAACAACCAGAGACACCAATTAAGAGATGCATAACAACCCCAAACAAATACACAAAAAGATACACTTAAAACACCTAAAGAGACACAAAAACAAGCAGACTACACAACGATGAAGAGATGCATAACAACCCCAAACAAATAACAGAAAGGGACACAAAATCACCTAAAGAGACACAAAACAACCAGAGACTACACAACGATGAAGAGATGCATAACAACCACAAACAAATACACAAAAAGATACACAAAACCACCAGAGACACCAATTAAGAGATGCATAACAACCCCCAAAAAATACACAAAAAGATACACTTAAAACACCTAAAGAGACACAAAAACAACCAGACTACACAACGATGAAGAGATGCATAACAACCACAAACAAATACACAAAACCCCCTAAAGATACACAAAACAACCAGAGACACCGATGAAGAGATGCATAACAACCCCAAACAAATACACAAAAAGATACACAAAAACACCTAAAGATACACAAAAACACCTAAAGAGACACAAAACCACCTAAAGATACACAAAACAACCAGAGACACAGATGAAGAGATGCATGACAACCCCAAACAAATACACAAAAAGATACACAAAAACACCTAAAGAGACACAAAAACAACCAGAGACTAAACAACGATGAAGAGATGCATAACAACCCCAAACAAGTACACAAAAAGATACACTTAAAACACCTATAGAGACACATAAACAACCAGACTACACAACGATGAAGAGATGCATAACAACCGCAAACAAATACACAAAAAGATACACAAAACCACCTAAAGATACACAAAACCACCTAAAGAGACACAAAACCACCTAAAGAGACACAAAAACAACCAGAGACTACACAACGATGAAGCCTGTCCTATGCGAGGTGTGTGGGGCCTCTTGTGTGTGGGGCCCAGGGGCCAATTGTCTCACAATCCACACATGGACCTGAAGATGACTGGAGGACAACAACAAGAAGTCAACAAGCAATGAATGTTCTTTTTTGGATTTAATTTAGGAGAATATTATTGATTTTGCCTAATATTGTCAGATTGTAGTGAGACAATGTAGTTTTAGGAGCTTCATTATTTGTTGTGCTCACTTGAATAACATTGTGAATTACCACATAATAACACAAATGAAGGATCAACCCAGCGAAGTAACACTTGTTGCTTTGGATTTGTGAATCAACTGGACACATTGTTTCCATTTGACATAAATAAAGGAAAACTGCAACTTTGCTGTGGCAGACAAAACTTCACTTAGTTGTTTACGAAGCTACTTTATCAACTACTTTCTGTCAACGTTGCACTTTTCGTCAATGCTACACTCAAAAATAAATAATTTTATTATACATTGCATTTTTAACCGTGTTACTCATGACACCGTTACAAGCTGCCAATAGACTTTAACCTAATATTCAGTTTTACCATTAACTTCTCTGATCAGCGTTCAGAGGCTGAGGATATTTCAGCCTTTCCCAGCATGCATTGGGAGGACAGTAGGAAACGTTACGGCTGCCAAAAAAAAAGCACTTTTAAAAACAGCATCTTTTTAATCAAAATATATATTTCTGGATCCTCAGAAGAAGAAAAAAGAACAAAGTGAGAGCTCTTCCTCTCCTGCTTCCTCCCGATTCCGCTTCTTGCTTTTTTCTCAGACACTGACACACACACACTGAGAAACACACACACATTTTTCACAGCTGATGTCACCCTGCTATCCGGTCCACAAATCCCTCCTCCCGTTTCTTCCTCCCCATCACAACAACCCCCCCAACGCCATTCTTTTAAAAAGGGGCAGTGAGCCAACAGGAGCTGAGCTGCTGTGTGTCGAGTCCTCAAACGAAGTTAAAGCCTCCATCAGCTTCTCTTGTCTGAACTTATGTAGTTTCATACTTTTAAGACGTACAGTAGAAAACATGCAGTCTGCAGCCAGAAAGATGAGCAAAATGTATGAGTTAAGAAGTCCTTTTGAACTCTTGTAATGTTCTTTTCCCTTTCATCTTGTGTATGCTTTTGAAGTGAGTCACTATTTTGAAGTCTGGGAAAAGTCCCTCAAACTCTGCATCTCATGACTTTTCGGTCTCATTGCACATCCGCTCGGTGTTTAACTCGTGACGAGGCAGATCTTCAAACTTTCTCTACATGAATTAGACTTTTGTGTTGTGAGGTCTGTGACCCTGAGGCGGGGATGTAGTGTTAAAACACACACACACACACACACACACACACACACCCAAACAACGGGCACATTGTTGTTAATATATGCAGATAAGCACACAGCCGTTTGCATGGGAGCACCAGAAAGGGCTGTAAGCATCCATACACATGAAGAATGATGTGAACTGGGTTATTTGTCTTCCTTTATGGCTGTGACGTACGCTGATACATGTATTTATAATCTAAAGAAAATAAGAAACGCAAAAAAACTGAACGTGCCAGAATGAAAATGAAATGAAAAACAAGAATCTCTTTCTCTAACTTCACACGTCAGACAGTCAGAAAGCTCCCAGTGGGTGATGCATGAGTGGCTTTATGCTGATTAGCATGCTGGGATTTATGGAAAATGCTCTCCACATCATCGACAGGCGAGAGAGCCCATACTTCGTCTTGTCACCGAGAACAACGACGGAACACAGCCAGCGTCTCTCATCACTTCTCTCCGTCTCCAAAAGAACTTTCCGGCCCTTTTTTCACTGCGAGCATCGCTTTGGTGACAAAACGCTGCCGTGTGGAGTTTGAACTGTAGGAATGGAAGTGGGAAAATGTCCGCTCAAGTAAAAAAAAATCTCTTACCGCCCATTTGTGAACTTTCTTTAAACCCCTTCGTCGGAACAAACTGATTCAGAATATATACGAGAAGATAATGTTATCAGACTATTTAGCGGATAAGGTTGATTATATTCTATATGTTCACTCGCATCAAAAGATATAAATCAACAGTGAAGTATATTGTGTATATTATCCACAACCTGAAGTATCTAACATTGTTTAAAACTACTAAAAGCACTTTACTGCCTTTTCCTTCACTGCCATGGACACAAACAGTGTATTTTATTTAGAAGAGATCCCTCATAGACCGGTGAAAACTCCCGAAAGCAGCACATATGTATTAATCCGCAGATGAAAGTAGTCCCGTAAAAAAAAAAATCACTATTTACTCGTGTTTGATTAACATTTGATTAAAAACTACAATGTCCAGCTGTTGTAGAAAATGACTGAGACTTTCCTCAAATGTAAACTCTTTGTCATATTCTTTCTCTCACCAGAATCAATGCGTTTAATATCGAGAGAAGGAATGTGGCGTTGGAAATATTGTTGATAACAAAGAACAGGTCTGCAGTTTATATCCACGTGAACATGACCCATGTTTATGATGAGGGGCTAGGAAAATAAATCTATATTCCACCATGTTTTGAACCTGTTGCACGTATTGGACGCGTCGGATGTGTGTTTTCCACATAAAATGTACAGAGAATTTGTGTGTGTGTGTGTGTGTGTGTGTGTGTGTGTGTGTGTGTGTGTGTGTGTGTGTGTTTCCTCGGGAATGTGGAAGTGGTAGTCCTGATGGACAAACAGGATCCGGATTTAACACAAAGCCAAGCTCTCTCTCTCTCTTTCTCTCTCACATACATGTTACATGATCGTTCTGTGTGTGTGTGTGTGTGTGTGTGTGTGTGTGTGTGTGTGTCTTTCCCCAGAGAAGACTAAAAGAGCGACGTTCTTGTTTTCTCCTCACAAGGCCGGGGCCCGAGGAGGAGGAGAGAGACAGAAAGGAAGTTGTCCCGAACAAAACAACGCTGAGGATTCAGCTGGAGAGAAAGGATGGAGGGAGGGAACCAAGAGAAATGGATGGAGAGAGAGAGAGAGAGAGAGAGAGAGAGAGAGAGACAGGAAAGGAGGCAAACAGACAGAGACTGTTGTGTCACCGTGTGTGAATGTGCGTACTGAAAGGGATGAGTCAGTGGAAAGAGCAACAATGAAAATGCAGAGTCACTGCGCTCCTTTCATTCAGATCTCTTACTTCCTCCACGTCTGCATGCTGACCCCGTACTGTTGACACGGAAGACTTACTTAGTGTTATTCATTTATTTGTTTATTTTGCAGGGACAATGCACACTCATTAACAGCAACACTGTAAGTGAGCCAGAGAGGCTAATTATCATCTGCTGACCCTGGCCAGATTTTTTTTATGACACACATTTCCAATAACTTAATGCAACTAAGATTCACCGATAGACAGAAAGTGACGTATAGACACAACTAATTCACATCAAAGCAAAATAAAAGTGTACCTACGGTACAAGCACATAAAATTCATCAACGCTAAACAAGACAAATGTACATATACAGCAATAAGCAGGACAGACAGTACATTAATACATGTGAATCCTCACTTTATGTCAGATCTTATTCTGAAAAGGCCGTTTCAATAATCCAGTCAGGACATCAACAACATAAAACTCACCTCCAGCCATCATAAGAGTTCTTTCTCTCCTGAATTTTGCAGTTTCCACTCAGCTTTTCCAATGCGATGCTTAGAATCGGGCATAAAAAACATGGCTGGTGATGTAAAGGACACATGGTGAGCTGTTAATGGGTTTCAACATTCATCAGTGGAGAGCCTCTCTCTCTCTCTCTCTCTCTCTCTCTCTCTCTCTCTCTCTCTCCTCGTCTTCTTCCAGCAGGTGTCTTCTGTCGTTTATCATCCTGCCATCCCACCTCACCGCAGTCATCACTCACCGCCTGTCTGCGCTTTTAAAACAAAATCCTCCCTTATAGACATTTTTATCCCTTTTTTTTTTAACGCACTCAAACTTGGAAGGCGCTCGCCTGCATTTTCATCTCAGCTCAAACGATAAAACCACCACTATTACGATGAATAACATGAATACAAATAAATACAAAAGTGATTATTATGCCCCCTTTTCAATTGTCACAATTAAAACAGCTGTGAATGTGTTGCTTTGAGCTCAGGGCTTAATTCATTTGAGTTTATTACTTTGGTAGTTTTTAACCCCCAGTCCAGTGGTTCTCAAACTTTTTTTGTCACGCCCCACTTTGGCAGAAGAACAATGTTCATGCCCTGCTGACTTTTTATTGAAATAACGTTTGTGACTCTTCCAGCTGTGCTTTTTCAAATAATAGAATAAAGTTAGGAGTAGAAAATGTGCAATCCCTTTGTTAGAACAACGCAAATAAAGTATTTTAACTGCACCTGTAATACCGCCACGCCCCACTAGGGCAGCGCGCCCCACAGTTTGAGAACCACTGCCCTAGTCAAGTCTTATTTCAAGATAATCATCGTGCCTTTTGAGAGCGATGGACATAAGTCGGGGTCCGACATCTCCCCGGGGTGACTCGAGTCACTCGGAGCTTTGGTCTTCCTCCTCCTCCTCCTCGTCGTAATGCATCAG
The DNA here is from genome assembly GCF_910589615.1 of Taurulus bubalis. NCBI lineage: Eukaryota > Metazoa > Chordata > Actinopteri > Perciformes > Cottidae > Taurulus > Taurulus bubalis. The sequence goes on along the minus strand of NC_136591.1, from coordinate 36,647,351 downwards.
GCGCTCGTTTCTCTCTGAGCAATGACCGGATGAACCAAAGGGATTTTTCTTTATTTTTCCGTATATCATGAAAAGCTGCTCATCGCACATGACATGTGACACATTCCATCAACAGGGTCGCCTCGAAGCTTCTCCTTCTTCGCCGGTAAACTCTTTCATTAACGTCATAAAGGGCCCCGGAGAATCTACCAATCCCAGAAGTCACATTTGATGAATTCTCCACATCCACGCCGCTTTCCCCGTCCCCCTGAGTCATTTTGGTATTCATGGGTCGTGCCACCGCATGTGGAGCCGGGTCGGGGTGAGATAACTGGTCTAAATTACCAGCAGTTCCTAAATTATACCATCCCCACCAGACCAATTACCTTCTGCAATTTAGGGCCTAAAAGGGTCGGCACATTCGGTGGTTGCTCTTGAAACCTGCTGAGGCATCGATTGCGGCTCATTAGCCACAACACTGGCTGCGTGTCGGGGGGAGAAGCTGGAAGCTGCTGGGGAAATGACCTGCGATATTCAGCGGGTTGTAAAAATACAAAACACTTCTTCTTGAAGCACGACTGTTTCGGTGTGTGTGTGTGTGTGTGTGTGTGTTGGGGGTTTGTGGAGGGAACAGGGTCTCAAAGTTAACTGGAGATATAACGAGAGATTATTGTCAATCTGGAACGGCGTTGCCAGATATTCAACAATCCCCAAAATGATCCAGCCAAGCTGAAGTGAAAGAATGTCGCAAAAACAAGTTGAAAAACATTTTAATTCTGGAACGTGTCCGTCAGTGGAGGAGGAAGTATTCAGATCCTTTACTTAGAGTTACGGATGTCTCTTCCCACGCAAGAAAAGACCGAAGATAGAAGGGGAGGTAAGGGAAGGAATGAAGGGAAGACAGGGAATGGAGGGAAGAGATGCAGGGGAGAAAGGGAAGGGAGGGAAGGAAGGGACGAGATGGAAGGAAGGGAAGAGATGGAAGGAAGGGACGAGATGGAAGGAAGGGACGAGATGGAAGGAAGGGAAGAGATGGAAGGAAGGGAAGGAATAGAGGGAGGGAAGAGAACTTATTTTGTTTTAATCACTTGATTTTTATAGTAAAAACCAAAACATTTTAAATGATTAAAAGCTGGAAGCTGGAATCACAAAATGTTTTTGCATGAAACATGGAATAAGTGACTCTGCTGCAACAGGTTTGGAATAAAAGTCAAAGACAATCTGTTTTTTGATCATTTATTCACACAATATTAACCATAAAAACGATCTGAACGACCGTCTGCTTCAGACTCTTGCTTTGACTCGAGTGATAATTGCATTTTCCCCTTGTTGTCTCCCCGCTTCACACACCTCACACACACACAACGCGCACACACACCCGTCCTACACACACCAACTGCTCGGTCTGAGGCTCGATCAGTCAGTCTGTCAGGTTTTTCGGTTACTAAGCAACATCTCATCCTCCAGTCATCCGACAACTGTCAAAGAGTCTTTTCATATTGACATTTCTTGACAAAGACTAAATAGTCTCACAGTATTGGCAAGAGCCTGCAGGCTCAGAAATTAACTCCAGGCACAGATGTCCTCGAATACTCCTAAAATGAGCAGTTAACGCTCCCAAAATGCCCCTGATGAGGTGTTGCACTTCCTTTGCACGTCACTAGGATCACATGTCATTCCCCGACCAGCTGAATATTCATAGCAGATGAAATAAAATACAAACATGATGCATTGCAGCCGCATGTATGGGAAAAGGTACACGAGAAGTGACCGAGCACAGTTATAACCTTCCTTTAAAAGTGAAATCAAATTAAAATATGGGTGAAAAAATGAATTAATAAAGATTAATACTAATTTATATAATTTTATAAAATAAATAATAAATAAATCAGCATTAATTCGAAGTTTTGCATGTGTGTCTTTTTTGATCATCAAATTATCAAACTTAAAATATGATGTTGTCCTAGGAAAGCTAGCCACTTAGCTACTACGTTAGCTGGCAAGCAAAAGTCAGCTCATCATAGGATGAAGCTCAGTGGTTACCTGTATATGTGTATAGCTGTTACCTGTTACATGTATGTACAGCTGTTACCTGTTACATGTATGTACAGCTGTTACCTGTTACATGTATGTACAGCTGTTCTGCTCCTATTTTGCAAAAAAAGTAGTCAAAGTCCTAATTTGATTATAATAAAAGATACACTCTCATAATGGTAATCAAAGATATGCGACTCAGTGTAAGATTGAGTGAAATAATGTAGGTAAAGGGCAAATGACACTAAATATGTATCAATCCCATCACAACAGGAAGTACAAATTGGTCATGGAAAACTGGGGTGTTAATATAATAATATATAATACTACTTATTTGCAATAATCCTTGAGGAGATACATTTTTACATTTGAAAACATGCAATATTTCATTGCGTCTGCCGTCGCTCAAACTGCGCCAAGGCGATTCAGTCATATATATATATATATATATATATATATATATATATATATATATATATATATATATTTATATATGTGTGTGTGTGTGTGTGTGTGTGTGTGTCCTTTCTGTGCTGTGTGCATGCACGTGTGTGTGAAAGTACACTCTTTCTGCCCTCTCTGGTTGCTTGGACACCAGCATTGAGAGGCTGGCCGATGCTTCACAAAGAGTGCCAATCCACCACTTTACCAAGAGAGAGATGTGTGTGTGTGTGTGTGTGTGTGTGTGTGTGTGTGTGTGTGTGTGTGTGTGTGTGTGTGTGTGTGTGTTTGAGTGGCTCTTTACAATTGTTTATCTGTACATCTGACTATATATATTGTGCATCTATGCGTTGCTTTTACGTGCATCTTATTCTGTGATTTTCTTTTTACAAGCGTTTGGGCTTGTCTGTGTGTGTCTGTGTGTGTCTGTGTGTGTCGGTGTGTGTCGGTGTGTGTTGGGGTCGGAGCAGGAGAGGGTGCTGGTTGTGTGTGGCGACGCTTAGCAACATTTCTGCCAGCATACGGACCGTGGGTGTGGGACAGAGAGGGAGCGGACACCAGGGCCAGACCGGTCCTGGTGGGAGGTGGCGTGTGTGTGTGTGTGTGTGTGTGTGTGTGTGTATGTGTGTGTGTGTGGACTTGTGACTTGGGCCTGATTTGGCAGCTCACTCTGATTAGATAAACAACGAGTCAAAACTAATTGTACATGTTAAAACATATTCCATTTCAAGTGGGGACTGCTGCAGTATGTTGATGGGAGTCGGAGGAGGAAAATGAATGAACATGATTGCAATCACGCAGCTTGTAAAGGCTGCATTATGTATACGTTATATAAGCTCTTCTGGCTCTTCTATTTGCCTTTACCCACTTTGTCATTGTATCCACGTTACTGATGATTATTAATCAAAAATAACATCCATCAAAGTTGGATGGAGTGGGTTCATTTGAAGTATTGCAAGCAAAAGTGCAGCGGAGCAAATGACCTGCATCTTCTCTTTCACTTATCTTCTGACTTCGCCTTGTCCCGCCGATGCTCAGTGCAACTTTTTTGATTCCCAAATCCAACCTCCCATTGCTGAAGGAAGCCCACCAGTTTACCATCACATGTTACACACCACAGCACGATGCATGTGTCCTCATTTCATACTCTTCAGGAGTCTTAGAGCTCGGTACCATCATCTCCACCGAGCGTGATTACCCTGCATGTGTCATAATGAGTAATTCCTAATATAGGAATTAGTCACACAGTCACATTTTCCTGTTTTCTTTCTCTATCTAATTTCCTTCCCGTATGAAACCCTTCAAAGAATTTTCCTCTTTTAATAATTGGAACCGATAGTTGGACATCATTCTCTCTTCATTTCACCTCGAATCCACGATATGAAACATATTTGCTGTGTACCATGTGTTGTGTCTCTTTTTATTTTACATCTGATGAAGAGTGCTGTGTCTATTCCAGTCGCCATGGCAACAACACACACACACACACACACACACACACACACACACACACACACACACACACACAGTTTAATGACCTCGGCATAAACTGTGCAGACGCTTGTGTGATTACTCGTCTTGTTTGAGTCGATCTGAAAAGAGAGTGAAGTGAGGGCTGAGAGGGAGAAGATGGACTCGTAATAATGCAAAAAAGCAAGTAGTGCAACTGCCAGAAGGGGGTGCTGTTTACCTCAGAGGTGCAACAGTTATTATGGGTGGGCACCCTGTCACAAACATGCATCTACACATACAGATATGCATGAACGTACAAGGAACATGGGAGGGGAAATGTCGGTTAAAGTCCCGCCTTAAATCTTTTTCATGTTTTATGTAATGGAAGCTCGCTTCTACACTTTTACACTTTATGACAGCGCAACATGTTTTTTTTAATCTTAATGATAATTTAGTAGCACTTCATAATTACTACACACTATTTAGCGTTAGTAAAGCAAGAATAAACAATACATTCATCATTTATAAAGCATTGTTCCAACATGAATACTCATTCGTAACTCATTTGTATGCAATTCATAAACACAGTTATACATGTTTCATTCTTGATTAATACGTTTGACCATTACCATTACAACAATGCTTTATGCATTATGAATTAAGTGTTTATTCATGCTTTACTAATGCTAAATAGTGTGTAGTTATCATAAAGTGCTACCGATAATTTGTTTTGTTTTGCCTTTCTTTTCTGTAGGTGTGAAAAATCTTTGACTGCACACCACGAGTTTGTGTTATCTGACCCCACAAGCGTCTCAGCGGAGTTTAAAAGAGAAGTTGAGTGTTGAATGTGTCATCCTTGCTGTATTTCTTTTTATGGTAAAAATAAACTGAAACCGTTGTGGGGTTATGAGATAAACAGCATCGAACGAAAGATGTGTTTCTCTTCCATCAAAAGGAAAAAATGAACCCTGTTTATTAGAGTTTGACTCATATTTGCTACTTAAGGTCAGAACATTTCCGCCTGCACAGATTGTGATGATTTCACTTTGTCCCCCACCTTCATGGAAGCACATCACAACATTCCTGTGGTGCCACTTTCATGAAATTAAGGTAGGACCGTTATTTAATTCAACTTAGTTCAACTTTAATCTAATGTGTTAACACTCTGAATACCCTGACTGACATCTAAACAGGCACGCACACGTCTGAGCCGCCATGCTGCAGAGGGAGGAGGCTGATCATATTACACATTGTTATTAATAGCCGCCCTCTCCACTTTCTCATTGTAAATGAATAGCTGGCAAGATCTCACACTGTCCCTCTGCTGCTTACATCCATCTTTCTCTCTCATTCCATGTTTCCATCTTTTTTTCTCTCCCAAAATATGCTCCATGTGCACATATGTGAAAAAATATGGCATTAGTGCCACCAGTGTGTCAACCGTCCCACATACACATGATGTAGTTCCGGTTTACCGACGAGAGACCAGAAATGAGTGCATTCAAACAATAATAATCTCATGACTTTCAAGATCAGGTTGGCAGATATTGTGTTTGAACTTCTAGTCAGACGTAAAGTTGCAATTTTGACACCAGAGAAAGGGAAACACTTCCTGTATTTCTGCTACGATTTAATCACATAAATATGTTTCCAAACAGCGCTTCTATCAAGTTACAGTCAAACATTTTCAAATACATACTTGTTGCAAGATTCTTTTGTAATAATTGATTTGATTCTAAAGTGTACGACAGATTTAAGGAAAAGACAGATATTCAAAGTACAAATTTCATTTCATTTTTCTGGGAAACTAACACAAATACAATACTCCATTATCTGTTAAGACTTTAGTAAAACTGGCCAACTCAATCTCATCTCATAAGCAATAGTCCAGCAACCAGAAAAGAAGATTAAATTAAAAGATCCTCTAAATTCTTTGCATTATTACTATTAAAGCATGAACAATCAGTTATTAAGACATTCAATTTCAGTGCGACTTCAACAACAAACACACACCCTGCTCTACTGTGTGCGTGACTATGTCTCTCTCTGCGCCTACCCTCTGACCCTCTGCGTGGACGCCATCTTGTCCACAGCGCTGTCCCACAGAGGCCTTATTTTTAGCGAGACTCCGGCTCCTCCGCAAAACTTAATATGGGAATGGCATCTTGGATCTCTTATTTCCCCGGGCTCTCATCGTGCGTCCATCTATACCTTCAGTCCTCCAAGACACTGAGCTGGTATCTGTGGCTCTGCGAACACCCGACTCAACCACTGTCCCTTTTCATAGCCGCGGCTTCAAACAGGTGGCGGTCTGACCTAAGCGTGGCTCCTCCCATCATCTTCCTACCCGAGCTATTCTGACCACGTCCCCCCCCATCCCACTCAATGTCGTCCTACTTTTTTGGCAGCCCCTCTGGCTTGTTCACGGCTCTTGGATGAGTGGGATCTCGACCTACTCACATACTGATTTGCGTCACCCCCCCCAAAAGGGCCCCTCCTCCATTTTTTGGCAAGCGGCATCAGCAAAACCACGTGTAGCTCTTTTTTAAAGGAGGGGTGTCACTGCCGGACCTGCTCTTCTCTCGCCGGTGGGGAAAGGAAGCGGGCTGTGTTCCTAACTCTCCCTCCGTAACACCAACTTGCGTTGGGACCACGTCAACCCTCTCAAGTGTATTTTTTCCCCTTCTACTTCAGGCTCTGAGGTAGTGACCACCGAGGTGAAAGCCATGAAGTGGGGTTGGGTGTTTTTGGGGGTCTTCCTATCTTTGGGGACCCTGTCCTGGGCGGAGAAGGGCTTGGAGGTCCCCGAGTACGATGGCAAAGACCGCGTCCATGACTTCAACGCCAAGAACTACAAGTCCATCATGAAGAAGTACGACGTGATGGTGATCTACTACCACAAAAACGTGGACGGGAGCCGCAGTGCCACGAAGCAGTTTGAGATAGAGGAGCTGGCTTTGGAGGTGGGTCTCCGCCAAAAGCATGACAGTGGATGGATCTGTGGCCCATGTGGGGGAAGGGTCATGCTGGGAAGCGGGGAAGGAATGGAAAGGGTTTCACGTGGAGAATTTGGCTTCAGTTGAAGATCTATGGACGCAGTCATGGCTTTTGTACTTAAGAGTTTCAGATAAGTGGGTTCACAGGTTCCGTTGACAGGTAAGGAAGAAGGCCACACGGAACAGGTGGACAGTATGGGGTGAGGTTGTGTTGGGGGGATTCGTGGACCTTTTGGTGTGGCAGCCTGGATAGATGCTAACCTGAAGGATGCAAGTTGGTGAATGTGGGCCTAGGAAACAGGCAAAATGGAGGCACTGACTATGAGAATGAGTCCGGCCATTATTTCATCTCTCTGAAACAGACAATGTGGCCATTCGGAATATCTATTAACACTTTTGCCTTTTGATGTGATCAAACGACACTTTGCATAACCTTGTTTTTTTGGTGAAGGCCTTCCTCGGCCTTCATCATGCTCGCCAGGTTACTGTGGTAATAAAATGCCAGATCTCGAAGAGTCTCACACATCACTTATATCTCCTCTTTGTCTGTTTAGTTTTTGTGTGCTTCACTTTTATGGCATTCAGGACTACTCAAAGTTTACTTTATTGGTACAATTGAATCAAGACTATTGTCACATGATGGCCCTCTTTCATCGAGCTATTGCACACTGTAGACATAATGGTATATTTGTCACGGTATTGATCGGACCTCGTTACACGTCTATATTGAGCGAAATTCCAGGACAATCTTGAATATTTTGAACTTCCTATGTCTTGTATTGTAGATTATGTTTCCAGATATGGTGCATCGTATTTACAGCTCAGTTTAAAAAAGCCATTTCATTCTTCAGCTGTCGTTGTTGAGGTACTTTCTCTGAAATTGCTCCGGCACTGCTGCTAATCAGCGGGCAGAAAGACAATGCATGCTCTGGGAACGCTTATTGGATAAATAAATCGAACAGGCTCTTCACTCGCCGGCCCACAGTCGATGCACCTGGACCCCAGTGTCAGCTACTGTATTCACCACAGTAATCCTTTGCCTGTCAGAGCAGCAGTGTCTTCTTACAGAGGCGCAGTGTACCTTACACTAGCCTGCATAAGTCACCTCTGTAAATAGCCCGGGACAGCTCTGCATGCTTAGCAAGAGGCTAAAAGCCCTCCTGGGGCAAACAGAAAGTTTAGGGCCATATCTCACCTCAACTACTGCTCCCACTGCTCCATCAGTTCTCTCCAGGCAACACACACTGCTCTGTTTGGTATTGCACAACTCCCTCTGGGTGCAGGCCTGACTTCTAAACCATCATTTGCACACCCAAGTCGTTGCCCGATCAATTTCCCATCGGTGCTGCCAAGTAGTGCTTCTTGGCTTGAGAAAGAGACACTTATTGGAGTCTCTGCTGTACTGTCACTCTATTAATCACTTCCTGCCAGTTGTGACCATGCAGCCAATCAGGAAAGAGCACTAGAGGTGCTCAGGGTGGGGGCTTAAAATAGCTGCTCATTACCACCTATGAATCAGGAAGCATTAATGATTAAAGGGAGAGCTCAAGGAATCATATTGTATCTGCCTACACCACACTGTTCAAAAAAAAAAATCATACTTTCATTTCACTGTATCTTAATTCTGGCTAAATCTGTGCTTTTTTTCAGTTTTGACTTGACCAAATATATATATGTATATATATATATATATGTGTGTGTGTGTGTGTGTGTGTGTGTGTGTGTGTGTGTGTGTGTGTGTGTGTGTTGAAGATATGCTCCCTGGAGCTATTTCGTTGGGTTTTTCCACTCACACTGTGAGGCACACAAGAAAATAAATGGCCTGTCTTCATTTTTCAACCACCAGCTCCCTCTGTGATATGAATAGAAACAGAGTAAATTAGATTCAGCAAATTGGTCGACAGATCTTGCAGGCGCCGCCAGAAGTAGATTGTTTTTCTCCACGCATTTTTTCAGCTTGTGAAGGAAAGAGTTAACCAGTCACTTCCAAAAATATGTCCAACATGTCACCTTTAATCCATCACATGTTTAACTAAAACACAAAGTTTTGCATGTATCAAGTTCTAATCTGAAGGTTGGTGCATTAATCTGGTCCGCGTGCCCAAATAAAAAGCTTTCTTTTACGATATCTATGTTTGGTTTGACATAAAGCAGCTTTCACCGAGCAGCTCTTCAGTTCCGCATAATATCTGGGAGAGTAATCGCAGGTGTTTAACACTGAACAACAGTCTGTTTAATGAGCTGCAAGCATATTCAGGGAGCACGGGTTGACAGCTGGTGAGCTGGTTGGTGTTAAAATGAGCGCGACTCATCGGCAGCTCCTAAGACAGAAATATCTCTCATTATTACCACTGAAGCAGAAGTCATCTGAAGATATGAATAAGGACAAACTGGGAGGGTGCATAATTAACAACCATACGCCGAAAGGCGGTGACTCAGTTAATAACGGCTGCACGCTGCACTGACTAACACTTCTTATTACATTGGGAATATCAAAAATGGAGGTCCCCATCTAATGTTGAGACGCTGGTGCTGATCATCGTCTCTCTGCTTTCTGATTATTCATTCTCTCTCTGTTTGAACTCTGACCTTTGCCATACAACATACTGTTAATGCTAATGCTCATCAATCCACACAGCTCGGATTGCAGTGATCTTTTACTTACCACACACACACACACACACACACACACACACACACACACACACACACACAGTGTAAACCCCCCTTTCTTTACGTCATATTCTATCTGCAACACCCACAGATACCAGAAATATATTTTATACATATCAATGTAGGTTTACTTTCTATTTCCTTGAAGTTCGTGCACATTCATTGATGTCATTCTGATGGGAACATGCCAAATTTAAAATGCAACCCTTCGGCAAGTTGATTACACAGTTCAAGACAAAAAATAAAAAGAAGGCAGAGAACAACATAAAAGTACAGCAAATATAAAGTCAAATATATAGTACAACGTACTGTTTCAACAATGACATAACATAACAATACATACAACAAAACAGACTTTTAATCGTTTCATCTTCATGTTAACAGAGTACATCGCCACTACTACAACACACTATTTAATGGATTGTTATGACCTTTTTGTGCTGATATTCATGGTCCCCAGAAGATAAAGCTTTGGTGATCCCCTGACCTTTCTTCTAGGTTGCACCATCAGGTTGACATTTTAGTTGACAACCGTTTACAGTGAAGTTTGATTGGTTCACACATTCATGCCCCCCTGAGGATTAATCGTAATTTTTGGTATATCAACTTTTTTCATTTCGAGACACCACCAGCTCAACTTTTGTCCAATTATAATTTGTAAAAAACTTTACAAATGTATCGTACTCCCACTAGCTTAAACTGTACGTTGGGTTTGGTGCTAGTTAATTAGCATATTAGCCCCTGAAGCTAGCGTCTAGCTCCACGCAGTGCTGTTCAGTGGCTGTAGACTCACGTTTTTCCCAAATTCATACAGTGTTGTTTTTTTTGCATATTTAGCAGACACTTACAGAACAGCACCAGTAGTGGAACGGTAAAAAAATAAAACATCTTCATAGCTTAAAGGAGGCGCCTGCTTTGTCTTTTCTAATCTGCTTCCATCTTCTAAGAGAGCTGGGAAAAGGTCAGACTGTCGCCGTGGTAACCGCTATCCAAACTGACTGTCTGAGCCCTCCTCCTTTTTCACCGGAACAAAACATTTCATGCTTTCATTTTAAACAATAGTGGATGGAACCGATGGAGGGAGAGAATGATGGGAGCATACTAGCGTATGTGCACTGAATCACCCCAATTTCTCAATGTTCCTCTAAATAAAACCCCAAATTAAGCTTTTCCTCAATCAAATGTACATACGCCCAGTACAACACAAATGCATGTAGAGATTTACTTGACAAAATAAGATGTAAAAAAATTAAAAGTTATGTTTTTCAGACAATTCGGGTTCAAACATTCTATAGTTGGTGGCTGTATTTAAACTTTCTTCCAAACTGTCTGAAATAAACACACCGGATATTTCAATTTGCATCGCCCTGTAATCCGTTTAATCACTACCAGATATTTAAATATGGAATTATAAAGCTGTCAGTATATTCTGTGGCTCTTCTACTACCCCAGTAAAAGCAATACGGGTAATAAAACAATGATAATAAAACATAGAAACAATGGATCGGCTTTGAAATAAGTACGTACATTTAGGTTTAGGCAGCAAAACTACTAAGTTGTACCTTTGACCCTTGCAATTTCACATGGATGAGTTTAATTTGTGTGCACACAATGAAAAAAGGATCCTAATTGACTTTCCATTGGCATTTCATTTTACCCATGCAACCAGCACATCAGGTGCTAGTGAGAGGTTGAGGTCCTTTCACATTATTCTGTGAGACCAGGTTGGAAATATTGTCCTAAAATGTCTGAATATCTCAGTTCATAATGCCATCGTTTGCTCATGTACCTTTGACCAACTCCCTCTTTTGCTAGAGAAATTGATTGATCACTGCAGTATATCATGTTTTTCATGTATTCAGCCATCATATCCGTATTGAAAACCTCTTCTTTTTTTTTTACAAGATTCTTGTTTTTAAACGTATCCGCCGTTCGTTCTGTCTTGAAACCTCCATATTTATCGGGCTAAGAACCTAAAGCCGGTGGGATTTAACGGCAATTTGGCTCTTGTTATTTGTAGCCAGGCTATTGAAAGCTCCGTCAAGCTCTTTGCAATTCTCAGTGCATAGAAAGTGAAAATCATGGTCAGAATGAACACTCATGCGGCGACGCCGACCCAACGCGGCAACCTGTGAACCCGACCGGCAGCCAGATAACAAGCATTGGCTCTGATTTTAAGCGACGACATTGCCACTCCACATCCAGAATGCATAAGAAGGATCGGATATCATTACCACAAGTAGTGTTGGCCGACAGGCCGGGCCACCGGGCCAAGCCCCCGTGGCCCCTTTACCTCAGGAGCTTAACATTAGGCATATCGCTTCAAGACACTTTGTTCAGCACCCCTTTCATTTTCCTCATTCAAGTAGCACAGCTGTCAGAACTAAACATCTCCATCCCTTTAAGTGACACTGCCGTCACATCTCGATGGATCTCCTCGCGACCTTTCGACCTTCCTCCATCTGGACCCCCCAATTAACGGTGTGAAAAAGGCACTGAATCAAGAGCCGTTTGGTCCGATGTGATGTCATTCGATGTGACAGGAGCTATGTTTAGATGACGTGTCCTTGGTTTGTTGCGTGTCAAAAGCCACCTGTTGTTTGTGGAGGATTAATAATAGAAGTGGTTGCCTATTGATTTCGAGGGTCTCAGCTGTTGTTGAAACTATATATATTTGCTGCCTGATGCACAATAAGGACCAGTGTTAAATGCTTTACTGGATAGTGTTAAGATATCCCAAATATAGTTTTTTCACTTATCTCTACCTTTCAAAAATATCAAAAATATCTATACGTCGCATTAGTCACAGGCATTACAGTTCACCTGTGAGGCAAGTAGTGCATATGACCTGAGGAAACGCTGTAGAATAGGATACTTATATAGTGGGATTTTTGTCTATTCAGGAGAGGTGTTTTGTACAGATTGAATATGACGAACCGCAAGTTCACCCGTGGATTTATTATAACGAAACTCTCCCTCTACCTCTCCTCACCCTTTCGGAGGTACATGAACTGAGATATTTTGTTCTATTGAATCACAGCGGAAGCTCTGCAGATGAATGGTGCGGTGAATGTTTCACAAGCAGCCTCTACAGACGGCATCTGCACATCTGCAAACTGGGTTTGGGAGAAAACACTTGACGGCTTCATCCTCCGCTATCGTGCTCCATCAAGCAGCTGTCGCCTGCACCTGAAGTGTGGCTGCGATAGAGAGTCTTGACTTGATAAAATAAACAGTTCTGTCGTGTCCACAGAAGGGGAAAGATGGTTGAAATGCTATCAGAGTTGGTACGATGCAGAGCTTTGACAGTGTGGTAAACACATACTGTGTGCAGTCATTTGGCATGATCTTCTAGGTATAGAAATTGAAACGGTGTCCTCATGCTGTCATCTATAGCTGCCAAAATGTAATGAAAAAAGTGATATAAGCCACAAACCAAGAGGCAAATCTGTGCTGAATGTATTTCCTGCTGCACGGGCGAGGCCAGTGAACAACTTCCTTCTTTACTATAGTTTTCATTTCATCAAAAATTAGCTGAGGTGGGAGCTTTGCAGCTCAGTGAGGAACCAAGCTGTCAGCAGCTCCCAAACACGGGCCAAAATAGTTCCCGGTGTGCGAGGCAGAAAGGCCGCATGCTGTTTCTGTCATCCTAAATTTACCCCGGCCACGTCCACACTCGCCTCCGCCGCTCCCAACCCAACGGTTGACTCACCGTCTTCATATCCAAGTGTTGTACCAAGAACCCTGTGCCGTACACATGCTGTGTGTCTGCACCATGTGACACGCAGTGTGCATGCGGTACGTTCTTGCTGCACATCATTCATACCGTAAAAGTCGGGTTATACGCCGCTACTACCTTCGGTCATTGCCCCCATTTGCATCCCGCTGTAGCCAGCTGGCACTCATGCTAGTTCCGTGCAAACTTCCGCTAGCTATCCGCTAGCTCCCCGACAACCACCAAAGGTAGGGACCAGCCCCGGCTCTATACCCGAAGGGCAGAGGGGACTCGGACAGTAGCAGCAGCAGCGGCCAGTAGCAGCAGCAGCGGGGAACTAGCTAGCGCTGCTGCTAGCTTGCTACAGCGGGACACTGACCGGAGGTAGTAGCGCCGTATAACCCGACTTTTACGGTACATGATCGTGCTTTGTCCCCATACATCATATCTCCTCCTTCGTCATTCGTATCATGGAACGTCTTCTAATCGTTTATTCTTGGGAGAAAAATTATGCAGAGAAAGAAGGTGCACCGTGGGAAATGTGAGTGTGATTTGGACGGCGGAGACTCGACTCACATCTTCACGCCATGAAGAGACGGGCCTGAATAAAGACAACAGAGACTTTATCACCCTATTCACAAGATTTATTTATAGAGCTGCAAACGATTGTCTCAGCACATGTCCTATTAACACGTCTCATGGAAGAGTTATTAATAATTTTAATTAAGGATTGCTCCATTTCATAACCCATTTTTTTCAAAGCAGACCGTTTGAGTCATCACAGCAGGAATAGCACAGGTTCAAATGTCCCAGCGAGCACCGGGAGACTGAATCAGCTAAATGGAATTCAACCGTAATGTAATTTACCGTTTTACAGTGTTGTTTTGTGTGAAAAAGGCCTATTTATGTATTTCAGTGGGATTGTGTATGCCTGACAACTGACGTGATTTACTGGGACACTCAAATGCAACATAGTGATCGTTAGTGTTATTAGCTGCAAACGCACATTTGAAGAAAGCATTTACTTTTTTTTTTTTTACCGTCACCCATCGAATCAACAATAACTTGAGTCAACTAAACACATCTGCTCGTCCTTTGCAAAGTGTGTTGCAAAGGACACCTGCTGGCTTTCACGTGACTCATCAAGCAGCCTTGATTAGCCGAGCGTGTGGTAATGTGGCTCGTCGCCGTCTCGGTGAGTCATTCCCAGATGGTCCAGACACGTGCGCCCTCGCAGTTTGATGTAGTGAATCAGCTCGTGTGCCTGTGAGGTTTCTAAAGGCTTTCCATGCGTTTCATCACAATCTCCCGCGGAAAATCGACAACCCTACGTTGAAGGAATCAGAGGACGTTTAGATTCAAAGTCTCCAAAACACATTCACGAGCATCGTTCCCATCAGCGCTGAAAGCCGTGCGGCTACGTGAGCTGACGCGCCGCCGTTCCATCTGAATATTTCATGACCGCCCTGGCGCAGTGTTATGTAAGCGCCTGGTGAGGAGTCCTGATGTGTTACAGCAGCCATTATTAATTTACAGTCTGGCTGGGGGGAAATGCAGGATGAACTTCACATTTTTTTGCACAGATCCCAAGACAGCTGCTCATACGGGAAGATGGGAAATCGTGTTGCTTTGAACACCTTTTAATGCTCCTTGATGTACAGATTCAGCAGTTTTATTTTGGGTAGCATGTGAGGGAAAAGTTGAAAAAGATGATGGTGTGATTTTGCTGCACTTACTGTTAAACATATTCCAAGGGGTCTAACTTTTTTTTGTATTACTTTTTTAAAACTTTGTTTCTACTCTTCCTTTGCAGCCCTTTAAGCCCTCACCCTAAACACTAACCTCTAATCCTATTTATTGTTTAAATTGTGTTTAGATGTTGTACATGGGGATTATATATTATTGTAGCCCTGAATTGTATGTTTAATTTGATTCATACCATCTTTTTTTCTTGATTTGTACTTTGTGATCTGATATATAAGGGGACCTTTATTTTAGGGCACCATAGGGCTCAACAGGTTGTGAGTTGAGTCTCATCTGCTTGTATTTTTCTCATGAAACGATGCCAAAATTTAGAATTTTGCTAATAAATTTGCACTCAGTCGCATTATTACGCAACAATATATTTTACAACCAAACAACACACATTTCACATTAACTTCTACGTCTCAAACCGGTTGATTTCTGCACCATGTGGAAATGAATGGAAACCAGCACGGGAGATCACATTCATACATATAAAAAGTATATATGTAAATATTTAGGATTAAAAAAAGATACATCTGAAACATATTTTATTTGGATTATTAAAAAAAAAAGACAGTTAGATTACATCATCATTGCAAGATGCCCTTTATGTAATATGCAGTAAACAGTTTGGAGAACAATGCAAGCATTCTCTGTTTCTGGAGAAATCTACAGATTTTAATAACTGGGCTAAAACTTGCAATTTTGGTTTTCCTGCATTTCAAGTAAAAACCATGTTCACACATAAACACACTACACGCACACAAATGTGCATGCAGTGATTCAAAAGATTACGGGAACTTTTGTTAGTATGAAGAAAAAAATTGTCAGCTAGAATTTCTCACCTTTTACACCAACAAAGTAAGGAAACACTTTGCATAATGCCCATGTCTACAATGTAATAATATGCTCATAGCGTAGTTATAAACACTAGTGCATATTCATAATACTTTACAACAATAACCATAACACATTACACAGCATTAAATAGTAACTTATAAGGTCAAGTATCTTGCCTCTTGTAAGTATTTTCCAAAGATCCACTGGCTTTTAATTCTCATCGCTGAAACACATCACACTTATTTCAAGACGAATGTATCTCTTTTCCCTTGTTTCAGTTGGAATTGGTTATGTTTTACACTTGTTTAGGTAGAAGTGGTTACTTTGACACTTGTTTAGGTAAGTGGCTACTTTTACACTTGTGTCAGGTGGAAGTGGTTGCTTTTAGAAGTGGTTACTTTTAGAAGTGGTTACTTTTAGAAGTGATTACTTTTTACACTTGTTTAGGTAGAAGTGGTTACTTTGACATTTGTTTTAGGTAGAAGTGGTTACTTTTAGAAGTTGTTACTTTTAGAAGTGGTTACTTTTAGAAGTGGTTACTTTTACACTTGTTTAGGTAGAAGTGGTTACTTTTAGAAGTGGTTACTTTTTACACTTGTTTAGGTAGAAGTGGTTACTTTTACATTTGTGTCAGGTGGAATCTGAAACGTTATGGCTCCAATCGTATGAGTCCAACCAGTTCAGCAAATAGAGAACAAACCAGAGACTGATATGTTTAGAACGCTACGCCATTTTTAGACAAACTAAGCAGCAATACCACCTGCCACTCAAGTCCAGTTTGACCAAAGTAAACAGTCTGAAGGCGAACCTGCACCGAGTCGTGTTGAGTAAGCATGTGGGCGGCCATATTACAAGAAACGTGACCCCCCTCCACTGCACTGCGGCCCCTCCGCCCTCTCCCAGCTCACCCTCCGGGGCCACAGCCAAGCGCAGCGGGGACCCAGAGCACGTTTTTGACAACTCACCGTGGCAGTCTGCCCTCGACTCGTGTCCCCTCGACTAGCCGACACTGACTGGGCACCGGGAGACGGAGCCAAGCGCTCACGCTGGTGACCTCTCACACTTCTGGACGGGGTTGGGATGATGGCGAGGGAACAGATGAGGAACGGTGTCAGGGACACGAAGTCAGGATAACGTATCCAGATGGATACGGAGAGCAGGAAAGGTGGTGAGGGTGAGAGGGGAATAACACCAGAAAGCAGAGATGAGAGATGTATGAGGGAGGATGAAACTATAGGAGGAGATGACGGCTGCCAAGTGTTAACTCGCGGGTCAAGTGTCTCCTTCCATTCATCAGCCCAATCTGCCTTCCCCTCCTTCCCTTCCCACACCCATTTCTATATGTGACAGATCCTCTTTTCTGCTCCTCAACTTGCTTTCTCACGCGCCCTTATATAGCTGCGGGACTTTTCTTTTATAAATACCCCAGTGGTAAGAATATGGCCATGCCATGTGGCAACATGGAGGAGAGTAGTTTTGGACAAACATGTTAAATAGAGTCATTGGTGTTGTATTGTTTATTCTCTTCTATAAAGTACTTCAGCAGTAATACAGTGTATTTTCTAAGAAAAAGTGTAATTTGCACAGAGTTTGCTGCAGAGTTTATAATGCTTCTCCATCCATTCATTTTGAACACAAGAAAAGTGTTCAAAATGGTTGTGTTTCTCCGTAACTTCTGCTTCCAGGCGCTGATTGAAAACATTAGGAAACACCTAGTTATTCAACAACTACACTAACATGTATTCAATACTTGTTGGATTTTCTTATTTTAAGCCCCATTCACCAATTTCTCAATCAAACAGATATTGTTGTACATAAAACAAAGACTGTTTTATTAAAATTCCATTTTTGCATAGGATAGAAAAAAAACATGATCACCTTTTTCATTTATCAATTGTAATATTAATATAAAAAGGAGCGACACTCTTGGAAAAGGAGTGGTGAGCGGAGTGGCATTCAGTCGGTTGCAATCTGCCACTAAATCCTTCACACTGGTCTTTTAAAATGTGCTTAAAGATGCGTACAACTATAGTTTGTTATGACTACATTCATAATTACGTGCACTGCTTTTAAGGGGACTTTCAAGTAAATTGTTCCAGATAGTCATGTGTGAATGGGGCTTTAAGTTCTTAACACAATCTCAAATTTGGAACTATTTCGTCTCCTGTGAAGGCCGATCCGATTTGTTGTAAACCTGGAGGCTGTGACTATTGTGCTTTGCCCTAAAGCGTGACCTCTTCTTGCAGTTGATCACAAGACAAGGAGGATTTATCTTTCAGGTATGTCAAGGTCTGCCTCTCTGTGCCTGCAAAACTAAACACAAATTGCAGTATCTGGCGATTGTTCTCTTCCAGTCCTTGACTGCAGTTTAGCTTAAAACAGATGCAATAACGTAAGAAACACAACCAGACACCACAAAGAGACTGAGATGCTGTCAAAGTCCAGCAGCAGCAAGATGATTTACTTGTGAAGGAGAGAGGCTCCCATCTAACCTATTAATCAATCTCTAACACCCCTTACCCATTCATCCATGCAGCCATCAATGATCGTAAAGTGTTCGACTAGTGATGTCTTAGTTTTGGTCTCTAGAGTTTCTGCCACCACCCTAATTCCAACGGAGGTGAATCATAGGAAATATGTGCTCCTCAATGCATTTTAATATTAAATATTACATGCAGCACAAGCAGTACAAAGGAAATCCCTTTCAGCTCTATTGAATGGTGGTGGGACACAGGTCAGAGAAATGAGTATCTCAGTGGGTATCTGTAGTTTTGAACTGGGAAATACACTTAAACAAAAGAGTTAGTTGAGAAGACGGATATCATCTCACATCTGTGCTTTCAATATGGAGGTACAGCCAGCAGGCAGATAGCTTAGCTTAGCTTTGCAAAAACACAGTCGACACATTCTCACCCCGACGCGAAAATGCTCCCAAGCTTGAAACTGTATGCTGAGCAAAAACGTACCCCTCTCGCGTCACTTTGTAGGACATGTCAACACGTTACATGCAGAGTGTCTTTTCAAAATGAACGTCCTTCCTCACAGAAAAGTTACAGTTTAGGGAACAAAACCACTTAGCTAGGTTTAGGAATACAGCGTTAACTTGACAGACGTGACAAACTGTCAACGTTCGCTTTTAGTTTCACCCGAGATGCGAGCAGCGGCTTCCTGGACGACAGCCCCGTGTGGACTATCTCGCTCTTTACTACTTCAGTTGCTCTCAGCGTGCACATTGGAGTCAGTTTGCAAGGCCGGTACGTTGCATTCAGGCGCCAAAGAGGAACTGTGCGTCAGTGTGAGACAAAGGGAGTGAAAACGGGTTGGAAGTGCAGAACTTCAGGAGTTCTGGCTGTAGCTTCATCCTGAACAGACAGATATTATTCTTGGCATTCTGGCGTATTTCCCAAAATGCTACAACTGGAACTATCAGCACAGCTAAGCAGAATAGGAATGACACAACATGTTAAAGTAAAAGAAGCCTTCCCCCCTAAATGGAACCTTTCCCATCAGCTGTTACATGGCGATTATCTTGCTTTAGAGTTTCAAAGTAAAGAGGCCAATCCTCCTAACCAGATTAGAGGAGAATTGGCGCTGGGTCCAATCATGAGCTAATGTGTCTGGACTGCGGAGCCCAAAATAATGGATGGCATTAAAGATTGCCTGTGAAGAGCAACATAGCAAATACGATACTATTCATACTGCACTAGCTATTTGTTGCCGGTGCTTTTGGGCACTAAGCAGCAGCCGAATGCTTCGCAAGGCGCCACATAACGCTTTTGACTCACTTCATTCAGAGCGTAACCTCACATGTAACGGGGAAAACGGCAATGTACATTTGTATAAAACTGTGAGAAATACAGTTTTGCTCATTGCTTTGGCCTGTATATTTACAGTATATGTGCACGTATGCAGCGGCTTTACTTTCGCAAAGTGTGCACTCCTCTCCTTTCCACCGCACCTGTCGCAGCGCCTCTTCCCCTCGACATACTTGGCTCAAGTTCTGCCCCTCTTGTTCTTCTGGAAACCCCGCTGTCTGTGCTCCTCTCACGCCGGCTATGAGGGCTGTCAATTGTTGGCTTCGGTTTCACTCCGTTTTAGAAAGTGCAAGGCAGCGATCTAAAGCTTTTGCTTTTAAGGCCTTGGAAATTAGGATGAAATGCCAAAGGGGTGGCTCGTGTAAACGCAACTGAAAGTGTGCTTCCAAGGGAATTCTGAGATTAGGAAACGTCCACCATGGACGGACGACACGCAGAGGTCGTAATCAGTTGTCAAGTGGTACTAAATACAACTTCCTCTCTCTTTCTCTCTCTCTCTCTCTCTCTCAGCTCGCAGCCCAAGTTCTGGGCGACTTCGACGACGAGGACATCGGATTCGGCCTGGTGGACGAAAAGAAGGACTCTGCTGTCGCCAAGAAGCTCGGTAAACTTTAATGCCAATCACTGACAGGGACTTGGTGGTGAAATTGTTGACTCAACAAAAGATGACAAAAAACAAATAGATGGACAAAAAATTCAATAAAGTTAATAAAGTGTAAGGTCATGTTAATAGCAAATGTAAAAATTCAACATTCTTTGTAAATGTGGGATGCAATCTGTATAAAGCGAATATAAACCAAATATGAAACAAGCCTGACCTCAAGTGTTGACTTGATGTCACAGCTTCTTTGTAACGGCAGCTGTAAACCCAAACCCATGAGCCTTATGTGCAAGAAAAATCAGCTATATGAATATGTTTGTAGTCTTCTTTTTTGTTTTTTTTAAGAAGAGTCTATCTTGACACACACCAAGAATAGACTGCTCTGTGATAGACACATCTTTACCTGTTCTGCTAGTGCAAAATGCGACATGCACCAATGAAAATATGGACGTTCCATCAGAAAGTGTAAACTAAATCCAACTGTATATACTTTTACTATGCAGCTGTTGTTTATGACAGATGTATGATTCTTTAGCAGACACACATAAAATACACACATAAAAAACACCACAAAGGCACTTATTATCTCAAAACAAAAAAGGTGACAATTTTTTTTTTAAACAGTTACATTATATTTACATAAGCTAGGGAATGAATGCATTACCATTCATGCATTATTCTATATTACTAAGCAAATATATGTAACGCCCTGCATATATGATGTCTTTTGCAAATATTTCTCACTCATAGTTAATTTACTATTTCAAATAGTATTTATTTACAATAATTCCTCTTAAGCAACATTACAGCAACAGTGCAGCAAATAATTATGAGTCGCTTTAAGGAACCTTTTATCAACCACACTATATAATGAGTTAAAATTCTACATAAACATACATATTGATAACTTATTTTTCTATTCTATGAAAGAATATGTGAGCTAATCTTTCCGGTATAATGGTGTAATGACTGTTCTGCAGGTCTGGATGAGGTGGAGAGCATCTACATATTTGCCGACAACGAGATCATCGAGTATGATGGAGAGCTGGCAGCCGACACCCTGGTGGAGTTCCTCTATGATGTGAGTCATTTCTGGCCTGGTGCAAAGCACTGTGGGTAAACAAAGACTACGTTTGTCGTCATAACTGTGGCACCTTGATGTCAGGACTGATCCAAAGCGTCTCCCGTCAGGTGGTCGAGGACCCCGTGGAGATCATCGACAACGAGCGCGAGCTGAAGGGCTTCCACAACATGGATGAGGTCATCAAGCTTGTCGGCTACTTCAGGAGCGAGAAATCTCCTCGTAGGTCGAAGTTTATGATCCAACGACTCAGCTTCAAAGAGATGAAACTTCAAATAAACTCCTACCATGAGCCTAATATGATGTTCTCCCTTACGTTCCCCATCCAGACTTCATTGAGTATGACGACGCTGCCGAGGAGTTCCACCCCTTCGTCAAATTCTTTGCCACGTTCGACCCCAAGGTGTGAATTGTTTGTTTGAGTGTTTTCTGCATGACAAATATGAATTTGAGTTCAAAAGAAAAGATCAGAGGAGACATGTTGAAATGTTCTTGTGTTTCCTGCCTCTCATCTCTCTTCACATTATTTCAGATCGCCAAGAAGCTGAAGCTGAAGATGAATGAAGTCGACTTCTATGAGCCCTTCATGGAGGAGCCCGTCACCATTCCAGGAAAGCCCTACATCGAGTCTGAGCTCGTCGAATACATTGAACAGCATGACAGGTGAGACCTTGTGTGATACTATGTATTGAGGTACTTGTACTCTGCTAGTATTTGCAGTTGATGCAAAGACAACCAGAGTGTTTTCCATTTTCCTTTAGAGTCTGGTAGCTATACACACGACACACACTGCATTGTGTTTGCCACAGTCACTTCAGTTGTTCCAACACCTGTAATTTCCTCTCCTGTGGATAGTAACTGCAAATATCTTACTTTGGTATTTTTTTTTATCACTTTCTTCCCTTTTGCTATGAATAAAGTCTTCATTTTCCCGGGACATTGTGCCCGGTGGCAAACATAATTTAATAGTAAAAGTGAAACTGATATGGAATTATTCTAAAAGCCAATTATGTCATTATTCTATAGCCATTACATTGTGCAATCAACATTTAGTTAATACGGATAAATTCAAGCAAAACAAAACAAAATTCAGTACTTTTGCTTATTACATAGCAGTTTCACACTGTGGTATTGCTAGTTTTACTTAGGTACAATAACCATCACTGAAATCACTGCAGAATGTACACAATAATTGTTGATAATCTTATGACATTTTTGAGTATTTTTTGGGAACTTTCACATGAGAAAACAGCAATATCATTTCGTCAAACAAATGTGTTCCCTCCCTCCCCCCATCAGTATAAATCAATGGATACTAATTATATTTGTAATGTTTTTTTCCAGGCCCACACTGAGGAAGCTTGAGCCCCACAGCATGTATGAGATCTGGGTAAGAGATCTGAAGCTGCTATTCAAAAAGTCATCTGTTAAACAAAGTTCCCTTTCTTCTCTCATAAAATGTATTTGTCCTATCAGTCAATCTGGTGTGGAAATATAAACTTATCCTTCTTGTTGTGCTCACAGGAGGATGACATTGATGGAGAACACATTGTTGCCTTTGCTGAGGAAGATGACCCAGGTAAAACCCCAGCGCCTCTTTGTACAGCATTAAGGATATCCACGTAGACCAGCGTCAACCAGCTTTACGATAGAATATCTAGCCAATACTTTAGGTTACCAGGCTCACAAACCAAAGCTGACACTTGAACTGTTCTTCAGACGGTTTTGAATTCCTGGAAATCCTGAAGGAGGTAGCACGCGAGAACACTGACAACCCCAACCTCAGCATCATCTGGATCGACCCCGACAACTTCCCCCTGGTATGAACATCTCTCACTTAAACATATTGTCCAGGTTGGAATATGGCACGTTTGACTACCCAAACATATGTTGTCTTGATGTCTTGTCCTACATTTTTCTGTCTACAAAAACCCAATCAGGATGTATAAGCCTTTAACCACCTGTCTGTCTCTCCCTATCAGCTGGTGCCGTACTGGGAGAAGACCTTCGGCATCGACCTCTCTTCTCCTCACATTGGTGTGGTCGATGTTGAGGACGTAAGCAACCTCTCTCATCCTTTGCCTGAACCTGCAATGAAACATTGATTTCGAGTGGTTTGAAGTGTAAAAAGCAAAACACTTCAGCTCCCATATACTATTGGTTTTACCCTCATACCATCAGTAAATGTCTGCACCTTCACTCATCATTGGAGCCTCTTTTTGAGCTGTAAACTGGGCACTGGAAGTCATTTGGTCCTTGAGTGAGTATTTTTGTTTTCCCCGTCATCGGCAGGCCGACAGCGTGTGGATGGAGATGGACGACCAGGACGACATGCCAACAGCGGACGAGCTCGAGCAGTGGATGGAGGACGTTCTGTCTGGAAAGATTGACCCAGATGATGATGATGATGATGATGATGATGACGATGATGACGATGATGACGATGATGATGATGACGATGATGATGATGAAGACGACGATGATGATGATGACGATGATGACGACGATGACGACGATGATGACGATGATGATGATGATGACGACGATGATGACGATGATGACGATGACGACGATGATGAATAAATGTTGACCATCATATTTCACTCCACTATAATTTAGCCAGAAATGGCTAAACCCAAACGTAGTTCCAGTTTTTTCTTTTTCTAACATCTAGCAGCAAACACGAGTTGTGTTTGCTTCCTGTAAGGTGTCCTGTGAGGGACAAACATAATAACCCATTGGGAAACTTTCACTGTCAGTCATGGAGGGAGATTTTCAAAGAAGCAGAGGATGCGCATCTCTGTTGATGAACAGGGTTGCAGCTTAAAATGTTATATGTCCTTTGTTATTGTATTGAATATGCTAATCTCTAGCCGCTGAGGTTCACAACAAATGTTAGCGTCTGTGCTAACAGAGGCTAACACCCCCTGATGTTTTCTACCTGATGATGTCATAGACCGGGGTTTAGCCCGTTCTCATCTTCTGTTTCAATGTCTTGTTTTCTACTTGATGAAGAGAAGAAACAAATACTTTATCTTAGTATATCTAAGAGATTAACCTGAAATCACTGGACAGTCTTAAGATTAATGCAATCTTGGAAAACTATTGGGATACAGGGAAATACAAAAGTTACAAATTGATTTGTTTCTGCTCTCATTAAATAGTGAAAGACAAAATTATTTTACAACCGATGCTGTTTGTTGTGGTTATTTCTACATGAAATACACTTATATGTATATGTCTCTATTTAAATGCATTTTATTATTCTAGTGAAAGATTGAGACACATTTCTGTTTACACTGCTCTGAGATATCAAAGGTCAACTGGTTGCCAGTAAATGTAATCGATACTACTTTCTGATTGCCTAATATGCCTTTTTTCAAAGGGGGTGTTACAAATGAAGGTCTTTAAGTCGCCTAAGATAACCCATTTGTGACATGAGATAAATGTGTTACGTAACACACAAAAACATATGACGACAGAAAGATGATAAAAACTACAATTTTATAATAACAACGATGGCAAAATCCTAACTAATCGAAAGAATTGGTTCGTTGTCTTTTCTTTTTTGTTTGAACAATAAAGAACCCAAACTAAGCCATTTGTTAAGTCTTTTTTAAACTCTGATTCGTCTCTTCAAACTCCTGGAAAAGGCATTGGCCCTTGTTCATCAGCTAGTTTCTAATTGTGTCTGTCCTACAAAAATATGCCATGGAACCCAAACAATGAGCTGAAAGAGACAGAACAATGTGTGTAATATAGTTCTCTATAGCACAATGATATTATTCAATGTTGCCATCAAATATATTGAATAATGCAGCTTAAAGCCATTTATTTGGCAATATAAAAGTCAAAGCAAACAGGAATACTACAGCTTCAGCCGGTTATGGGTAAGTTATTGGTATAACTTTGGAAAACAGTTTGACAATAAGAGGATTATAGTATGCATCAGAAACGGTTTATTGCTGAGTACGTTACACTTACAAGGAATTTGGATTGGCAATTGGTTTGTGACAATAAACATATAGTAAAAACTATTAAAAAATAGAAAGCAAATAAAGTCATGATGGAAAAGATATCAGTTTATTATAGACAAGCAACCTATTAAACTTGAGGTTATGTGTCAATTCAAGACTTAAGAAACAAAACTGTGTCCAGTATCTGTTTAGGTTGTCTCAGTAATCCCAATAGAAATATGTTTAATATAAAACTGTTATTTATCATGTAAGCAGAAAGCCTTCATTGAGCAATAAGCATTACAGGTTTTAGATGAGCCTGATAATTGGGGTCCAATGTCTACAAACCCTCCAAAAACGTTGCTTTTTCTAACCTCGAGGCCTGCAGGGTTCAATATGTTTGGACATTGCATGATACAATTACACGTGTTCTGTCCTCCACTAGACATTGAACTGTTGTTGACTCAGAGTTCATATACAAGCATGGTTCTGGCACTGATGCAGAGGTTGCCTTAGTTACTATTTATTTAACAGCGGGCGGCCTTGCCATCACAGATCTGGCCCCTGATGAAGGACCGAATAGTTCTGATGCACAGTGCATGCTTGATTATGAACCTGTATAATGAAATCAATGTTTCACTGCGAAGTAAATTACATTCACAACCTAGTTTCATTACTTTAAAATGTGTAAATAAAGCAGTAGTGTGACATCAACTTATATGAAATCAATATGAAATGTTGGAATAGTGTTAACTTCACATCCCAGTGACCAGGCTGTCTGTGAACACACACATGGCAAAATACAGTACTCACACACTGACACATGTCTATGAATGGTCTTTGGCGGCATCCCCTAATGACATTTCACCACACACGCACGCACGCACACAAAGAAAAGAAACAAATACTTTATCTTAGTATATTTAAGAGATTAACCTGAAATCACTGGACAGTTTTAAGATTATTACAATCTTGGAAAACTATTGGGATACAGGGAAATACAAAAGTTACAAATTGATTTGTTTCTGCTCTCATATTAAAAGATGAAAGACAAAATGATGTTACAACCAATGCTGTTTGTTGTGGTTATTTCTACATGAAGTACAATTATATTTATACGTATGATGATAATAATGATATTATTCAATGTTGCCATTGAATATATTGAATAATGCAGCTTAAAGCCATTTATTTGGTAATATAAAAGTCAAAGCAAACAGGAATACTACAGCTTCAGCCAGTTATGGGTAAGTTATTGGTATAACTTTGGAAAACATTTTGACAATAAGAGGATTATAGTATGCATCAGAAACGGTTTATTGCTGAGTACGTTACACTTACAAGGAATTTGGCTTGGCAATTGGTTTGTGACAATAAACATATAGTAAAAACTATTAAAAAATAGAAAGCAAATAAAGTCATGATGGAAAAGATATCAGTTTATTATAGACAAGCAACGTATTAAACTTGAGGTTATGTGTCAATTCAAGACTTAAGAAACAAAACTGTGTCCAGTTTCTGTTTAGGTTGTCTCAGCAATCCCAATAGAAATATGTTTAATATAAAACTGTTATGACTCAATGTATCTCATCTCCTTCATGTAATTTAGAGAACAAAATCATCATGTAAGCAGAAAGCCGTTATTGAGCAATAAGCATTACAGAGAATTTAGATGTCGGGTCAATACTGAGCCTGATAATTGGGATCCAATAAATTACATTTACAA
The DNA here is from genome assembly GCF_910589615.1 of Taurulus bubalis. NCBI lineage: Eukaryota > Metazoa > Chordata > Actinopteri > Perciformes > Cottidae > Taurulus > Taurulus bubalis. Next base: position 36,620,296 of record NC_136591.1, on the reverse strand, counting down.
CCTAGTTTCATTACTTTGAAATATGAAAATAAAGCAGTAGTGTGACATCAACTCATATGAAATCAATATGAAATGTTGGAATTTTGTTAACTTCACATCCTGATGGTTTAAAAGTGACCAGACTGTCTGTGAACACACACACAGCAAAATACAGTACTCACACACTGACACATGTCTATGAATGGTCTTTGGCGACATCTAGTGCAGTGATTGTCAACCACTGTGCCGCGGCACACCAGTGAGAGATCGTCAGGTGTGCCATGGGAAAATGTCCAATTTCACTTAATTGGTCCAAAAAAAATATTATTTAGTTGCCGCAAATGATTTTCCATTGTTGAGCATCCAAGCCTGCAATATAGTGGCTGGCAGAGTAATATAGAACAGGTCTACACCTTGTTCTGCTATTAAACAGACTAAACGGCCGTGTGTTATTGATCTTATCTACAGACAGCATGACATTTCAGGGTCGCGTCTACAACTCTTCTCTGCTCTGCTCTGCCCGGCGGAGTTCCGGCGGTATTTATTACAGGTGGGGCGCAAGAGGAAATGCTGATTTTAAATGTTCACCGTCTGCCGTTAATAGGTTACGCTTGCGCATGCGTGACTCGCCGATTCTTGTCATTTCGCCAAAAGCCGATCTTTATGAGATCTCCGTGAAGTCGGCTTTCTGCTGCTGCGTCTCTCATCATCATCGAGGATGAATTGAGAGCCGTATCAAATCTACAACCCCGTTTTAAAAAGATGTGTAGAGGAAAGCAGCTCACTGCAGCCACTAATACTGATGCTCACACATCTGCACTCATTCTGTTTTGTTTTGCAAAAAAATAGCTTATTGTTTTCCACAATACGCTATTTAGTAGTAACTAAATATGAGTTATTTTTTGCATAACTTTATTTTCAACACTGATAACACTTCTTTTTTTTTGTCTGATGGAGCAATCTGGTTTACTTGAAACACTGAATACTCTTCCATGCCAGTAGGTAGCACAATAATTACCTACCATATATGCTGTATTATGTTACAATGTGACATTTTGTAACTTTTTGGGTTGTTGGTGTGCCGCAGGATTTTTTTATTGTAGAAAATGTGCCGCGGCTCAAAAAAGGTTGAAAAACACTGATCTAGTGATCCCCTAATGACATTTCACCACACAGACACACACACAGATACGCGCGCGGCAGACTTTTCTGAATACTCAAAGACACTTTACATAGGAATCATTCACACACTGATGAGAGGAGCTACCATGCAAGGTGCCACATGAGGACTATCTAACATTCATACACCGTAGACGCAGCTACAGGAGCAATTTAGGGTTAAGTGTCTTGCTCAAGGACACATCGATACAGGCTAGCAGAGCCAGGGATCGAACCGTCGATCCTCTGATTGGAGGACGACCCCTGCTCACCACTGCGACCGTGGCACTGTGGTGAGCTGATTTATGAACCCTTTCTGTAAATCAGCATTAGATGCCAACTTTGCCCAAGGGAATTACCCACAATTCATAGCAATGTGACGTGAAACACACAGTTACCAATGGAAGAATGGAGACGTAAAAAAAGGAAGCAATCTCTCACCTCTGAGGTTCACAATGAATGTTAGCGTCTGTTAGCCTTTCCGCTAATAGAAGCTAACACCCCTGATGTTTTCTACCTGATGATGTCACAGACCGGGGTTCAGCCCTTTCTCATCTTCTGTTTCAATGTCTTGTTTTCTACTTGATAAAGAGAAGACAAACAAACACTTTATTGAAAGATGAAAAGTATTTTACAACCAATGCTGTTTTTTTGTGGTTATTTCTACATGACATATTCTTATATTTATATGTATCTATTTAAATGCATTATATTATTCTCGTGAAATATTGAGACACATTTCTGTTTATAATGTCCTGGGATATCAAAGGTTAACTGGTTGCCAGTAAATGTAATCCATACTATGATTGCCTAATACACCTTTTTTCAAAAGGGGGTGTTACAAAAGAAGAGGTCTTTAAACAACATAAAACCAGCCAGAGGGATCACATCAGTCGGGATTTAGGTGACTGGGCCACCTTGAATTCACTTGGAGAATGAATTTCACCATTTTATTGCTTGTGACGCTGTTCTGGGGCTTGATTTTGGCCCAGGATGATGTCAGTACTGCTGTAACAGAAAGCACAATTCAATCCCAGGCATGCTTCCCTGACATGTGCAAGCTCCTGGAAGAGTTTGGTGCCATGGGAGAAAAACTGGGAGCTATGGAAACCAGACTGAAGGACAGTGAAAGTAGGCTGAAAGACAGTGAAACCAGAGAGAAGAACAGTGAAGCCAGACTGAAGGACAGTGAAAGCAGGCTGAAGAAAAGTGAAACCAGACTGAAGGACAGTGAAAGCAGGCTGAAGGACAGTGAAACCAGACTGAAGGACAGTGAAACCAGACTGAAGGACAGTGAAACCAGACTGAAGGACAGTGAAACCAGACTGAAGGATAGTGAAGCCAGACTGAAGGACAGTGAAACCAGACTGAAGGACAGTGAAAGCAGACTGAAGGACAGTGAAAGCCAGATTCTTGAACTGCAGCGCAAAGGTAGAGTGAAAATCTTTCACCAATTTGTTTAAATACTCCCGTGAAGAATTCTAATATTTTAAATGCTATGGACTAGTCTACTGCGGGATAAAAAGTCAGTTTACAGTAAGAAAGATAATAAGTCACAGCTTGTACCAACTGTACTATGAGTTTATATGCAGGTAAGAATCAAAATTAATAACAACAGCTTTGATATGGCTATTTCGTACAAACCTGTGTTGCTTTCTTTCTTCTCTGTGTAGACTAATAATTATTCTAACTTGCGTATGTGTGTTATTTGATTAAAACTAAAAAGTTGCTAAAAAGTCTGCACTTTGCAGATGATGTGGTTCTGTTGGTGACCTTCAGCACACACTGGGGCGGTGTGCAGCTGAGTGTGAAGGATGAGGGATGAGAGTCAATACCTCCAAGTCTGAGGCAATAGTGCTATGCCCGTTATGTTCATTGGGAGCTGAGCCAGAAGGCAAAACTCTTGTTTCTCCTATGGTCATGAGCGTTAGGTAGTGCCTGAAAGGATTTAATTCAATTAAATATATTTTGTATAGCCCAAAATTACAAATTTGCCTCAAAGGGCTTTGCAATCTGTGCACATACGATTCTGTCCTGGGATCGCACATCCACACAGGAAAAACTCCCCCCCAAAAAACTGTTTAATGGGCTGAAAAAGAGAAGAAACATTAGAGAGAGCAACAGAGGAGGTTCCCTCTCCCCGGATGGACAGAAGTACAATAGGTGTCATGTGTACAGAAATGAGGTCGCTCAAGTGGCTACAATATGCTTCCTTTGAAGGTTTTCTGGGCTCAGCCTTAGAGATAGGGCAAAGAAGAGTTCAGGGTTGAGCCACTATTCTTTTGCATCAAAAGGGGCCAGCTGAGGGGGTTCTGGCACCAGATCAGGATGCCTGCTGAACTTCTCCCACAACCCAAAACAAACTGGAGAGATTATATATTTTGTCTTGCCTGGAAAAGCCTTGGAGCGTTGGTGGGGAGAGGGACGTCTGGAATAACCTCCTAAGCCTGCTGCCCCCACGACCTGGCCCAGGCTAAGTGGAAGACGATGGATGGATGATCTCTGAAAGTACCCAGGTAGCCAGCGGACTCGGCCGTATTGCGGCTGAGTGTCGGCTGACTCGGCTGTGTTCCGGCTCGATGCGGCCGAATGTGAGCTAGCTTTGGCCCAATTCATTGTTGTCATATCTGGCCCAGATGTAGCTGTTACGGACATGGGCCTATTCTGGCTGAGACATGGCAGCCGGGTTTATCGACAACCAGCACTGAAACGGCTCTGGCCCATTGATGGCTGCCCACTTCTATAATGCCGATTCTGGCATTATAGAAGTGGGCCTAAACTGACTGAGACACACAGACACACATTCTTATCAGAATCAGCTTTTATTGGCCATGTGTGTGTAAAGATACATGGCATCTGACTGTTTACACGTTGCTCTTTGATAGTTTTATAATGTTATAAATAAATTATATTACATTACATGTATGTAATAACATTAAGATATCCCTCAAAGTTGTCTCTCTCAAATAAAGCTACACAATAAAAAAGTATTTCAACCAGTGGCGGCTGGTGGATTTTTTTGGGGTAGGTAGGGCCAGCCAATCAATTTCAGCAAACATCCTAGTATGATTCAATGCAAAAAAAAAGGTATTAAAAATGGATTACTACTTTGCGGTTACATTTTTATCATTTATTCCAACACTGACATAATAAGAACATCTTATTCATACAATTCAGTATATTTATATATATAAATATATATATACCTAATTTTTTCCAGTTTTTATTGAAATGCACACAGTTTAATTTCTCAATGTATTCTGAAATTAAAGCATAGAACAAATAAACAATTGGAGATGAAAAATAAATCATGGAATCATTTTGTTTAACAAAATGTAATCTACATTTTTGCTGTAGGATGAACCCCTGAGCAACTAGGTGTATACCAGAGGGTATTGCATGGTGCTGCAAAATGCTGTAGCCGTTTTGGTTCAGGGTGCCAGTCACTCTGTGCAAGTCGCCGACTCTGGATCCAGCAATAAGTATACTTATGTAATCAGCATGTTTTGTTTCTCACAGAAAGAACCAAGGTGGTGTTCAGTGCAGCAATTGGAGGAAAAGAGAGAAACATTGGACCCTTCAACACAGACACAACTTTAATCTACAGAAGAGTGATTACAAACATGGGTAATGCCTACAGTCCATCCACAGGTAATACCATCAGTTGCCTAAATGTTTAGTTTTGTATCAGTATTATTCAGACTTTTTACACAAAGTGTTATTGAATTGAAAGAAAGTGACCACCTTTTAATTTCCTCAGGTATCTTTGCCGCACCCATTATAGGCATTTACTACTTCACCTTCTCTTATCATGCTGGAGGGAGTCACCCAGTGCTTCTAACCCTCTTCAAGAACAACGAGGCTCTCGTGACGTCCCATGACCATAGTACAGGGTCCGACAAGGCCGACAACGGAGGCAACGCAGTGTTTGTGCAGCTGCAGCAAGGGGACCAGGTGTTTGTGCGCTTAGGTGCTAATACATGGGTTTGGGGAAACAATGAATCAACCACCTTCAGCGGTTTCTTGGTCAAGGAGGTTTGAGAAAAAGCGAAAGACGATTAATTTATCATCATGATTAAGAATTAAAGGTTAAGACTTAAATGGGCAGTGTGTAGGATTTGTTGGTATCTAGTGGTGAGATTGCAAAAATGTTTAACTTACGATGGCCGACGCGAAAATGCAAACTATCCTTTCTAGTGTCAGTGTTTGGCTACTGTAGCAACATGGCGGCCGGCTCCTTGAGGACAGACGGTATGTCGATATAAATGGCTCATTCCAAAGTAACGAAAACATGATTCTTATTTTCTTGTGATAAACAGTCAAGAAATGTTACTTATTTATATCATATTCCTTTCTACCGATATATCTTCCTAAATGCTACACACTGCACCTTTAACAGGTCTGACATTATTTGAGAATTTTAAATGCTAAGTCACAACTTGTATCAACTGTACTATGAGTTTATATGATGCAGGAAAGAATCAAAATGATTAATAACAGCTAATCTGTGATCTTAGTTTATCTCCTTTTTTTCTTTTTGTATCACTTTGTAGACTATGAAGTTGTTTAGCTTGTGTGTGTTTATTGATTAAAACTAAAAAGTAAGAATGTAAAAATGGTGTACAGGTTTGCTATCATTATCTTTATGAAGCCAATTCAATGTCTGGGTCCATTAATTGCATCATTCACCGTATGCATAATTCCAAAGATGGGTAAAACAATGATAGATAGTGTTAATTCACAGCCACAGTATAAAAGTGGTATACAAGCCAATATTAATAAGTTAAAGTGAGAATAGTATCAATATAAATGAACCTCATATTTGTGTCTCCACCCATGCTTCCGACCCCTGTATACCAGATTGCCAACTGAACCTAACGTAAACAAAAGGGTCACACATGTGGGGCTGAAGCAGCTGACATTGGGCGAGAGGGAAACACTTGGCTGACACGTGAAAGTCGGACAATCACTTTTATGATGCATGTCTAGATCATATCTCTTCTCATAAACAATATTTTATGTCGCAAACTCAAAAACAAGCAATAAAATGAGGGAAGGGTTCATTGATTTTTGTTACAGATGCCGCCAATGAACCATAAAAAAAAAAACAGCCACTGACCAAGTAAGATATTTGGATTTTGGTTTATTTTGTTGATATAGTGAGAACTGGTTGGTGCATTGTGCTTTCACGGCCAGAAGAACTCAGATATCATGCTAAAAAAATATAGCACATGTTCAAGACACAAGCTGAAAATGTAAGTAATTAAGCAAATAAAGGTATACGTTTTATTTTTTAGCAATCAGAACTTTTCTGTTTAATTCTGTTCAACAACTGCTTCAGTTTGGAATCTTGTTTCCGTTTGCGATTAGGAATTGTTCTTTTGCAGATTTACACACCTAAGTAAACTGCAAAGAAGTATTCCTAATCGATTTTTTCCATCAACACCAATGCATATGATCGTGATTCAAAATGAAGGTAGAGTCTGTGGGATGGATTATAAACCTCGCCTCCACCTAGGAATGCAAAATGTATAAACATGTATTAATTCAGTGCCTTTCTTGTTGGGTTCAATAAAGCGGCTCTAAACTTGGCTTGTAGGACCAGTGAAGAACTGAGAGTTTCAAACTTTGAACCCAAATACTAAAGTTAGTTTGAGAGTCAATGTATTACTATTTCCTCATTGCTCATAATCTCAACAATACGATAAGAAAGACACCTTTGAAATGGGATGTTACAAATAAACATCATGACACAACATAAAAGCAGCCAGAGGGATCACATCAGTCAGAGTTGAGGGGACTGAGTGATCTTGCATCAACTTGGATTCAATTCAACATGAATTTTGCCATTTTCATTTTTTTTTTTGCTCTTCTTCGGCTTAAATATGGCCCAGAATAGTAATGATGCTATTATCATGGAAAAATAAATTGGAACAAAATCATGCAATCCAGACATGTGTGATGTCCTGATGAAGTTTGGTGCCATGACAGAAAAACTCAGAGCTGTGGAAATCGGGCTGACGGAGAGTGAGACCAGGCTGACGGAGAGTGAAACCAGGCTGACGGAGAGTGAGACCAGGCTGACGGAGAGTGAGACCAGGCTGACGGAGAGTGAGACCAGGCTGACGGAGCGAGTGAGACCAGGCTGACGGAGAGTGAGACCAGGCTGACGGAGAGTGAGACCAGGCTGAAGGAGAGTGAGACCAGGCTGACGGAGAGTGAGACCAGGCTGAAGGAGAGTGAGACCAGGCTGAAGGAGAGTGAGACCAGGCTGAAGGAGAGTGAGACCAGGCTGACGGAGAGTGAGACCAGGCTGACGGAGAGTGAGACCAGGCTGAAGGAGAGTGAGACCAGGCTGAAGGAGAGTGAGACCAGGCTGAAGGAGAGTGAAAACCAGATACTTGAACTGAGGAACAAAGGTAAACTTAAATTGAATAATTAATACCGCTTTTTGTGTATTGTAGTAGAATACACATGATTAATTTAAGTAAAACAAAACAAGTCTTACAAATTAAACAACAGGAGATGGAAGTAGCACAGAATAATGTTTCTCCTGAACACTAACCATCTCTTCTAACTAGGATGAGATGTCTTGTTTGTGGACCTCAGAATTGCGCCCCCTGTACTTTGCAGATGATGTGGTTCTGTTGGCTTCAGAACGTGACCGTCAGCACATATTGGGGCAGTTTGCAGCCGAGTGTGAAGCGGTCGGGATGATAGACAATACCTCCAAGTCTGAGGCAATAGTACCATGCCGTTGGGAGTGAATCATTGCCACAAGAGGGAGTTCATGGACAGAGCGTGAGATGGACAGAGCTGCTGGCATTGTACCAGACCGTTGTGTTAAAGAGGGAGCTGAGCCAGAAGGCAAAACTCTCGATCCACATATGATCATGAGTGTTAGGTAGTCACTGAAAGGATAAGATCACGGATATAAGCGATCAAAATATGCTTCCTTTGGAGGTTTTCTGGACTTAGAGATAGAGCAAGGAACACAGACATCCAGAACGAGTTCAGGGTAGAGCCGGTATTCTTTTGCATCAAAAGGGGCCAGCTGAGCAGCTTCTGGCATCTGATCAGGATGCCTTCTAGACGGCTCCCGCGAACCAGAACACTCTGGAGAGATTATATGTCTTGTCTTGCCTGGAAACGCCTCGGAGAGTTGAAAGCGTTGCTGTGGAGACGTCTGGAATAACCTCCTAAGCCTGATGCCCCCACGATCTGGCCCAGGTTAAGCTGAGGACGATGGATGGAGGATCTCTGGAAGTACTTATGTAATCGGCATGTTTTGATTAACACAGAAAGAACCAAGGTGATATTCAGTGCAGCAGTTAGAGGAGCTGGAGACATTGGACCCTTCAACACAGACACAACTTTAATCTACAGAAGAGTGATTACAAACATTGGTACTGCCTACAGTCCATTCACAGGTAATACCATCAGTTGGCTAAATGTTTAGTTTTGTATCAGTATTATTCAGACTTTTTACACAAAGTGTTATTGAATTGAAAGAAAGTGACCACCCTTTAATTTCCGCAGGTGTCTTCGCTGCACCCATTACAGGCATTTACTACTTCACCTTCTCTTATCATGCTGGAGGATTTTACCCAGTGGATCTTCATCTCTTCAAGAACAACGAGGCTCTCGTGATGACCAGTGACCATAAGACACAGTACGACACTGCCGACAACGGAGGCAACTCAGTGTTTGTGCAGTTGTAGCAAGGGGACCAGATGTTTATGCGCTTAAGTGCTAATACACATGTTTGGGGAGCCAATGACTTAACCACCTTCAGCGGTTTCTTGGTTGTTGAAAAAAATAAATATAAAAAGTGTAATCGCTCAATATAACCTGCATGGACGCTATATGTCACTCAAGTGTTATATAATCCTTCTTCTATGAACATTGTATAATCTTTCCTGTGTAATAGGACCACTCGGCTTATATTGGATAAAGCGAAGAACCTCCTTTTTCAACTTAAAGGCAGGAGGATTTATTAGAATGTGACACATGCAGCTGAGATGAGGAGTGGACTGTGTCTGTGGGTATTTTAGCTCGAGCAGAGGGGAGAAGATTCAGATTTTTCCTGGATTTTCTGGGCTGGAGCTTCCAGCTTTTGGAGACTAGACAACAGAACACATGTAAGGAATTTGATTGGTGATTGGTTTGTGACAATAAACATAGTACAAGAGTAAAAGATAATATTACAAAATTTAGAAAGTGCATATAAACTCATGATAGAAAATACATCAATGTATTATAGCCGAGCAACCAATTAAACTTGAGGTTAGGTGTCAATTCAAGACTCAAGAAACAAAACTGTGTTCAGTTTCTGTTTAGGTTGTCTCAGTAATCCCAATAGAAATATGTTTAATATAATACTGTTATCACTGAATGTATCTCATCTCCTTCATGTAGCTGAGAGAAAATATTCCCTTTCATGGATGACACATGTTATTATATCCATGCTTATCTCAAGAATTGTTATAACAAAAAATATAATGTAGCTTAAGAATGAAATCTAAAAATGTGTTTAGCATGTTAGCAGAAAACCGCCATTGTTTCAGCATGTTTGTCTGGTCTTTGGTTGGTGTATCTCTCAAAATCGACATCACATGATACAATTACACGTTTTCTGTCCTTCACTAGACTTTGAACTATACAATTGTTGTTGATGTAGGTCAACAACAATTGTTGTTGAAACTAGGTTGTAAATTACATTTACAATCTAGTTTTATTACTTTGAAATATGTAAATAAAGCAGTAGTGTGACATCAATTTATATGAAATCTATATGAAATGTTGGAATCTTGTCAACTTCACATCCTGATGGTTTAAAAGTGACCAGGCTGTCTGTGAACACACACATGGCAAAATACAGTACTCACACACTGACACATGTCAGAATCAGAAACCGTTCATTTGCCAGAAATGTTTACACAAAAAAGGAATTTTTCTTGGCGGTTGGTGCATAACATTAGACATGAGACGTCAGACGAGACAAACAACAATCAACAATCAACGACAACAACAGTGCAATGGGTATTAAATTAAGTATACAATAAAGTGCTCAGACAAACAGATAACGTTAATGTAAGTGTATGTTAAAGTGACATGTGTGTTTAAGTTAAAGTGTATTTGAAGTGGCATGAGTGTTTAAATATGAAGTGTGCAGGGGAGTAACCGGTAAGAAGAAAGAAAAGAAAGAAGCAAGAAAAGAAAGAAAAATAGTCCTGGGGGTGACGGAGTCAGTCAGTGAATGGTGAAGGGTCTTTGGCGGCATCTGGTGATCCCCTATTGACATTTCACCAAACCAGCCAGACTCTCTACACTGCACAGCACAGGTATTAGATGGACCAAACGAGGGTTTTGAGAACGTATGAGACAGGAAGTAGAAAGGTTGTGTTTACAACATGTGTTCTGGACAAAGGAGGCTGCTGCTGTTTCTGTGTCTCTGTCCCAAGCACAACACGAGCTATATGACGGCCGTGTCCACGTGTGTCGCTGTTCAAACCTGCTGGATGGCCATGGAAGGATTAGGAAATGTGGGTCCGTACCAAGGTGCAGCTGACCAATGTCAGTTCTGTAGAAGGGGATCCCAAACGCTTCATAGCAAAAGGGGTGCGATAACACTTTATAATAACTACATGCTATTTAGCATTAGTTAAGTAAGAGTAAACACGTAATTCATCATTTATAAAGTATTGTTCCAACATTAACAATCATTAGTATGCAATTCATAAACACAGTTACAAATGTTTTATTCTTGATTAATAAGCTTGACTAGTATGCATTTCATGATTGGGTTTTCATACTTTATAAATGATGGATTCCCCATTTGTAAATTAAGTAATATATATTACAAACCACTTAGTAAGGACTTATAGATGATTAATGAAATCATTTATTAAGTGTTAGTAAATGATACAAAAATATATTTAAATGTAATTTATTCACTCAAGTTTTATTTAGATCCTTTCTGATCCTATGGACATTGTATAATCTTTCCTGTGTAATAGGACCACTGAGCTAATATTCTTGGATAAAGCAAAGAACCTCCGGTTTCAACTTAAAGGCAGGATGATTTATCAGAATGTGACTCACGCAGACACATGCAGCTGAGATGAGGAGTGGACTGTGTCTGTGGGTATTTTAGCTCGAGCAGAGGGGGAGAAGATTCAGACTGATTTCCCGGAATCATGAATTGCAGTATTAAAACACGTTTATAAAGTGTGATCTAAATCATTATATGTATAAATAAATGCATGAATGAATGACATTTAAATCATTTGTATTATCATTTACTAACACAATGGGTAATCCATAATTTAAAGTATGAAAATCCAATCATGAAATAGTCAGCTTATTAATCAATAATGAAAAATGTATAACTGTGTTTATGAATAGCATACTAATGAGTTACAAATGATTGTTCATGTTGGAACAATGCTTTATAAATTATGAATTAAGTGTTTATTCATGCTTTACTAATGCTAAATAGTGTGTAGGTATTATGAAGTGCTATCGCTCAAACATACGGGGCTGAAGCAGCTGACATTGGGCGAGAGGGAAACACTTGGCACGTAAGGGTCGGACAACCACTTTTATGATGCATGTCATAGATCATATCTGTAGTCTCTGTTCTGTTTATCTTCCTGCTCATAATCTACTGGTGTCAGCTAATAAGGAACTGATATCTGAAACAATTCCAGGGCAATTTGAATTTACAAACTCAAAAACAAGCCATAAAATGAGGCCAGGGTTCATTGATTTTCGCTACAGATGCCGCCACCAATGAACCATAACCACTCAGGAAAACAATCACTGACCAAGTAGGATATTTGGATTTTGGTTCATTGTTGATATAGTGAGAACTGGTGCATTGTGCTTTCATGGCCAAGAAAACTCATACATCGTCCTCCAAAAATATTACACATATGTTTTATTTTCCATCAATCAGAACATTTCTGGTACTTTCTGTGATATTTGGTGTGCATCTTAATGGTCAGGAGAATAATAATCTCTGCCAAGCGTAGACCTACAGGGAGATCATGTGCTCTGTCTTGTGTGTGTCTGTCTGTGTGCATCCGTCTGTCTGTCCACAGCTAATATCAAAGAGTGCAATATTTTTGGTGCACATTATGACTGTATGCTCAAGGACCTATTACAACTTTTGTATTGACTGTTTTAGACTGTTATTGACTGCTGACTTCTCATTCATAACGGTCCAGAACTGCTTCAGTTTGGAATCTTGTTTCCGTTTGGGATTAGGAATTGTTCTTTTGCAGATTTACACACTTAAGTAAACTGCAAAGAAGTATTCCTCATCTATTTTTCCATCAACACCAATGCATATGATCGTGATTACAATCTGCTGGGCAAAAGTGAAGGTAGAGTCTGTGGAATTATAAACCGGTTGCTGGAAAGAGCCAGTTCTGCTCTGCCTAGGATGCAAAATGTATAAAAAAGTATTAATTCAGTGACTTTTTGTTGGGTTCAATAAAGCGGCTCTAAACTTGGCCTGTAGGACCGGTGAAGATCTGAGAGTTTCAAACTTTGAACCCCAAACTAAAGTTAGTTTGAGAGTCAATGTATTACTATTTCCTCATTGCTCATACATTGATCTCAACAACATGATAAGAAAGCCACTAATGAAATGGGATGTTAAAAATTAACAGGTCATCATGAAACAATATAACGCAGCTGATCACATCAGTTAGAGTTGAGGTTACTGAGTGATCTTGAATCAACTTGGATTCAATTCAACATGAATTTCGCCATTTCATTTTCTTTGTTGCTTTTCTGCGGCTTGAATATGGCCCAGAATTTTAGTGATACTACTGTCATGGAAAAAGAAATTGGAGGACAATCATGTGATCCAGACATGTGTGTTTTCCTGAAAGAGTTTGGTGCCATGACAGAAAAACTCAGAGCTGTGGAAATCGGGCTGAAGGAGAGTGAAACCAGGCTGAAGAAGAGTGAGACCAGGCTGACGGAGAGTGAGACCAGGCTGACGGAGAGTGAGACCAGGCTGAAGGAGAGTGAAACCAGGCTGACGGAGAGTGAGACCAGGCTGAAGGAGAGTGAGACCAGGCTGACGGAGAGTGAGACCAGGCTGAAGGAGAGTGAGACCAGGCTGAAGGAGAGTGAAAACCAGATTCTTGAACTGAGGAACAAAGGTAAACTTAAATTGAATAATTTAAGTAGTTTGAGTGGCCCTTTCAGTGGTGTTTTCTTTGTAAATAATATGTTGGTGTTGTAAGTAGTAGTATTAGTTTACTTTCTGAGAGTTCTGCCACTGGCTGGCCCACCTAAACCCCCCACTCAAGGCAACTTTCCTGTCCCCTCAAACACAAAGAAGGACAGTGAAGAACAGACAGAAGGCAGCCTGGGGAGGAGACAGTGTACTCTATGCCATAAAAACACTCTTTTATAAGGTTGGGCTCTGTCTTCAGCTGGACACAACTGTCTGAGAAGATGGGTTACATTTATTTTTTATAATATCAAAAGTTTTCTTCATGTTCATTTACAATTGTTTATGAAGAGAAACCTGATGACAATTCAAATACATGTTGTTTTTACACACTGTTAAGCCTTTATAACATATAATAATAACAAATACTTAGCAGATTTTGAAAATTACATTCATCCTAAAAAAAGGATTTTCTGACACATGTATAAAAAAGACAACACGGACCAGGCGGACTGTCATAATTACAGATGTAAAAGGATTTTAACTCTTGGAACACTGTTTTGGAACTCTTGGAACACAATTTTCAGTCGATTTTCTGGATTTTACATAATTTCTTAAATTCACCTTTTAAGGCACTTGCATACAAGATACATACCCATGTTTTACATCATAAATTGCAGAACAATCTCAGCTCTCTATATAACGAGGCACTATTGTCATAAGGCAAAAGTGTAAAGACAAAACATGATTAAAGCTGAAAAATGGAATCTCGATTTTTGGAAATTCTTCATATTTCGTGTGAAAACATAACTTTACAGGTGGTATATAGGTGGTAACTCGGTTTAGGTAATGGAAATTGATTTACCAAAGGTTTTAGGTTCACAAAAGCAGTGAAATATATGAATACAATGGTAAATACATGTAAATAAATGTCTAAAACAAAAAAATATATAAAAATATTATATTTAATATGGTATTTCACACCCTTCACCAAAATGATGAAAATGGGACTGAGAAATGACTCCATACTGCAGATAAAGCTTCATGGGGGTGTGTGCAAATGAAAAATGACCATCACAACATTTTTTTTTTATAAAAATATGTATTATAAATTTAAAATATATTTACACAATATACATGTTCAGAAATAGAAAACAGACCCGGGTTGGTGGGGATGGCTGTGCTAGAGGGGCTGGTGGTGGTGAATCCTCTCTGTAAAATAAATGACTACAAGTCAACACAGTTTGAACAGTTCAACAGGTGTACATGTGCAGCTGAGCTGTTTACCTGGTAAACATTGTCAGTCTTCCACAACGGTGGCTGGATCGAAGCTGCATGTTGTCCAATGCTGTAGATGTTAATCCTCTCTTTAAAACAAATGACTACTGGTCACTGCTAAATTGACTGAAGGAAAGTTAAGATTGTACACCAAAACCCGTAAAAGAGATCCAGCAGGGACTATGATCAGAGCCTGAGCTAACTGTGCTAACTGCTAATGTAAACAACCTACGTGCGTACCTGCATTACGCCAGACTCAAGCAGAAAGGGACCAGCTAAATATGCTCACTCTGCTACCGTAAATATGCTATTGCAACACAAAGTGTAGTATCTAAATACCCTTACCCATCTTCAAATAGATCCCTTCTGTCTGCATCTTCCTCTTGGTCGCAGGAGTCAAAGCCTTCAGGGTCGTCCTCGTCGGCAAAATCGGCGCCACAGCTTCCTCCGTAGTAAAGTGCGTCCTTTGCCATAAAATCTCTTCTTTATGAGTGAATTTTTTCAATTCAATTCAGTTTATTTTATATAGCCCAAGTTTGCCTCGGAGGGCTTTACAATCTGTACACATGACATCCCTGTCCCAGAACCTCACATCGGATCAGGAAAAACTCCCCCACTAAAGATAGTAAAAACCCTTTCACAGGGAAAAAAGAGGAAGAAACCTGAGGGAGAGCAACAGAGGAGGATCCCTCTCCCCGGATGGACAGAAGCAATAAATGTCATGTGGCCAGAATGAATAACGTAGCAGAGTTACAGCACATTACATGAATATGAAATTATTCATATAATGAGTAGGAGGCATGGTCCATGATCCAGATAACCACGATCCATTCACGATCCAGGGGGGAGGACCGTGGTCCTCCCCCCTGGATCCAGGCAGCCACGAATCCATGGAAAAAGAAAGTAGAGTTAGTAATGTGCCTTAAAGAGACAATCATTTATCCAGAAGGAGAGAAAGAAGAGGTGAAGAGGAGAGGAGGAGCGAAAGAGGAAGAGAAGGAGCTCAGTGTATCTTAAGATGTCCCCCAGCAGTCTAGGCCTATAGCAGCATATCTAGGGGCCGGACCAGGGCAAACCTGAGCCAGCCCTAACTATAAGCCTGAAACAGCCCTAACTATAAGCGCTATCAAAGAGGAAAGTCTTAAGTCTACTCTTAACCCTCTGGAGTCGGGGGTCATTTTCTTGATTTTACATAATTTCTTAAATTCACTTTTTAAAGTCACTTGCATATGATAGATACCCATGTGTTTTACATCTAAAATTGCAGAACAATCTCAGCTCTCTATATAATGAGGCACCATTGTCATAAGGCTAAAGTGTAAAGAGAAATATTACTCTAAAGCTGAAAAATGTAATCTAGATTTTGAAAAATCTTCATATCTCTTGTGAAAACATAGCTTTACTCAGGAGGTCGAACTGTTTTGGTGCTTGAAATTAGTTTACCAAAGGTCTTAGGTTCACAAAAGCAATGAAATATATGAATACAAAAATGGTAGAAACATGTAAATAAATGTCTAAAATCAAATTTATTATTATATGGTGAGGTGATGAGCTGTGGCTGGCGTTGTGGCCTGCAGTGATGATTTGGCAGAGACGGACTGGAGGCTGCTAAAGCGATGCTGCATGTTGTCCTCTGGACCCTGGCAGCTGCAAATCCTCTCTGAAAAATACATTACTAATAGTTAGTATAAGTTCACTGAAAGAAAGTAACAGGATAGTGACAATATTTGATTACGCCCCGTTCAGTCTCATAACCACCCTGTACCCATTTAGCTACTGCACCGCTACTTCCGGTTAGCGCGCAGCTAACCTAACAACATGGTCATTTCAGTCTCACAAACACATAACAGAGATCCCACACTACTAAGCATACTACGTTCGCTGAACGAAAGTTAACAGGGATCGTGACAATATTTGAACACCCACCGTTCAGTTTTTTATCCACCCTGTAGCCATATATAACCCCGTTAGCAATCGTTAGCTCGCTCGCTCTGTGGTAGGAGCTAACGTGAGGTAAACAATACGGGAGTAATGATTAACAGAGCTATAACACTACTAAGCGTACTACGTTCACTGAACGAAAGTTAACGGGGATCGTGACAATATTTGAACACCCACCGTTCATGTCACGGTTTGCCACTGCTAGCCACATTTCCGGTTGCCCCCTTTGTTCCCGCTGCCGCCTCACAGCCGTCCCATGTCCCCGCTGCCGCCTTCAAGCCGCTGCCGACACCGGGTTCCCCACCGGCGCCCCGACCTGTCCTAGAGCCCCTTCCGAGTCCCCGTCCCGGCCCCCGTCTGAGTCCCGGCCGGTTTCCCCGAGTCCGGTCCCCCATACTCTGCTCTCCCCAGCCCTGCTCCCCCGAGGCCGGTTCCCCAGACTTTCGTTCCCCAGACTCTCATTACCCGGACTCTTGTGCGGGACTCTTGTGCCCTGGAACCCTGTCCCAGGATCCACAGTGTCCAGGGCTCCAGTTGGCTGTGGGTCTCCGGAGCTCTGGTCACCGGCCTCCTGCGCGCCCCCCGGTTATCATTTCCGCCATCCACCATGGAAATAACCACTATTTCTGCTTTATACTTGTTGTGGAAATTCCACAAACGTCGGAACATCGAACACTCGTGTTTGGGTTCATAACATCACAGCTCGATGAATTTCACCAACTTCTCCAGGAACTGAGTCTGGATCACTGCTGCTTCCAGCGCTAATTCAGGCTGACCAAGAGCAAGTTTGATTCAACAACGGCAGGATGGGCTTTGCAACACAGAGTTGAAAAATGTCAACTCGCGCGCATGAGGCAATTTTTTTTGCGCTGCATCATTCGCGCCACGCCATTCGCGTTATTCGTGCCCCCCGGCGAAAATGTACGTTGTTCGCATCCATTCTGTTCATTGACTTTTGGTGGAAACGCAGCATTAGAGATAGGCCGAGGAACTCAGACATCCGGAGCGAGTTCAGGGTAGAGCTGTTACTCTTTTGCATCAAAATGGGCCAGCTGAGGGGGTTCTGGCATCTGATCAGGATGCCTCCTGGAGCCTCCCTCGCATGTCCAACCGGTAAATTGGACTATTGGACATGCGACTCAGAACACGCTGGAGATGGACGTCTGGATAACCTCCTAAGCCTGCTGCCTCCACGACCTGGCCCAGGTTAAGCTGAAGACGAAGGATGGATGATCTCTGGAAGTACTTATGTATTCAGCATGTTTTGTTTTTAACAGAAAGAACCAAGGTGGTGTTCAGTGCAGCAGTTGGAGGAGAAGATAGAGGCATTGGACCGTTCAACACAGACACAACTTTAATCTACAAAAAGATTATTACAAACCTTGGTAATGCCTACAGTCCATCCACAGGTAATACCATCAGTTGCCGAAATGTTTAGTTTTGTATCAGTATTATTCAGACTTATTACACAAAGTGTTATTGAATTGAAAGAAAGTGACCACCCTGTAATTTCCACAGGTGTCTTCACTGCACCCATTACAGGCATTTACTACTTCACCTTCTATTATCATGCTGGAGGGAGTCACCCAGTGCATCTAGCCCTCTTCAAGAACAACGAGGCTGTCGTGACGACCAGTGACCATGAGACATTAAACGACGGTGCCGACAACGGAGGCAACGCGGTGTTTGTGCAGCTGCAGCAAGGCGACCAGGTGTTTGTGAGCTTAGAAGCTAATAGACATGTTTGGGGAAACAATGTATTAACTACCTTCAGTGGCTTCTTTGTTGTTGAATGAAAAATATGAAAAGTATAGAAAGTATAGTCGCTCAATATAACCTGCATAGATGCTATATGTCACTCAAGTGTTATATAATCCTTCTTCTATAATCGACTTTGTATAATCTTTCCTGTGTAATAGGACCACTCAGCTAATAGTATTGGATAAAGCAAAGAACCTCCTGTTTCAACTTAAAGGCAGGAGGATTTATTAGCTTTTTGAGACTGACACTGTCACTGTTTCATTAAACTGTAATTTTTGTAAGTGCTTTTGAGAAAAGAAACCTGAAATAAATCCACAGCCTTACCATTCAGTAAGTGTCTGGGCTCCAATCTTGAGACGAGTTCTTTAGATTGGACTAACCCCCTTCCCCTGTCCTGTAAAAAGTGTGATACTGAGGTGACGAACCTGGGTGAAGGCTTGGCAGTGTGTCTACAAATGTGAGTGTATTAAAATAGGCAATGAGCTGGTTCAGACATTCTACGAACTCATTTAATCTGGGTTGTTAGGGTTACGACCTACCGAGAAGGCCTAGAGCGCACAAGCTGTAAAACACTCTCGGGAATCCCATTATTCCGAAATCCTAACGATTCAACTACGGAGCGAGATAAAAGACCGTAGGCCTAACACCGACACCTGTGAGGGACACGCCGCCTAAAACCAGGGACTGTCAGGAAAGCCACAGGAGTGCCATCGTGGTAGATGTGGAGCCTGCTCCCCTCTTCCTCCCTGGAGCAGGACCTCCGTATATGTTTCATGGTCAACCAAGTTTGAGAAACAGAGAAGCAATTAATTTGTCATAATGATTACAATTTAAAGGTTAAGACTTAAATGTGCAGTGTGTAGGATTTGTTGGTATCTAGTGGTGAGGTTGCAGATTGCAAAATGTTTTAACTTCTTCCGTGTGCCAAGCGTCTAGGAACACAATGATGGCCGACGAGAAAACACAAATGATCCTTTCTAGTGTCAGTGTTTGGCTACTGTAGCAACATGGCGGCCGGCTCCTTGAGGACGGACGGTATGTCGATATAAACGGCTCATTCTAAAGTAACGAAAAACACGATTCTTATTTTCATGTGATAAACAGTAAATAAACATTACTTATTTATATCATATTACTTGTCTACCAATAGATGCTACATGCTACACACTGCACCTTTATCAGGTCTGACATTATTTGAGAATTTTAAATGCTATATGTTCATTTGAATTAAATTTAATAACTCCAACACGGCTACTGCAAGATAAAACGTTGACTTACAGTAAGACCAGCAATAAGTCACAGCTTGTACCAACTGTACTATGAGTTTATATGATGCAGGAAAGAATCACAATGAATAACAACAGCTAATCTGTGATCTTAATGTATCACTATGGAGACTTTGTAGACCAGCGGTCCCCAACCTTTTTTGAGCCACGGACCGTCAGACAATATTTTCACGGACCGGCCTTCACGGTGTGGGTGAAAAATATGACGTAATAAATATGACGTAATAAATATGACGTAATAAAATGATAAAGACAATTCTAAAGTGCCTAAAGATACAACTCACCATTACGCCAAATTAGTGGGAGCCCTGAGCTTGTTTCTCTGCTAAGAGCCGGTCCCATCTCGGGGTGACGGGAGACAACGACCCCCGATATGTGTTTATGTCCAGTCTACTGACTCTACTCCGTAACTTAAACCTTTATGTGTACTCTGTAACTTCATTAAAACCCGCTTCAAAAAGACAGGATGTTGAAATGGAGGCAGGGTTTCAGAGCTCTGCATTGATTTTAATCCAGAACACTGAGTTGAAACGGACTTTTAAATTTCATGTTTGGGGTAACGTATCACGGAACCTCTGGACATGTGTCAAGAGGTTACGTTTGAGGCTACACACAGACGGATGTATCCGGTCATTTTTCAAAATAAAACATTTTCCCAACTTTGATTTTTATTTTTTCATAAATTCTTTCTCTGCGGCCCGGTACCAAGGGAACCATGGACCGGTACCGGGCCGCGGCACGGGGGTTGGGGACCGCTGTTGTAGACTATGAAGCGACAGGGAAACACTTGGCTGACACTTAAGAGTCGGACAACCACTTTTATGGTTGTCCGACTCTTAATGTGTTCAGTTTTGTGTGTGCGTGTCTCTGTGCATCTGTCTGTCTGTCCACGGTTAATCTAACAGACTGCAGGACCCATCAACCAAATATGTTTTGTGCACATTATGACTGCTCAAAGACCTAATACAACTTTTGTATTGGCTGTTTTATACTGTTGACTGCTGACTATTCATTGTTAACTGTCCAGAATTGGCCGCAAATTGAATCCGGTTTCCGTTTAGGATTAGGAATTGTTCTTTTGCAGATTTACACACCTAAAAGTAAACTGTGAAGAAATATTCCTAATCTATTTTCCAACACCAATGCATATGATCGTGATTACGATCTGCTGGGCAAAAGTGAAGGAAGAGTCTGTGGATTTATAAACTGGTTGCTGGAAAGAGCCAGTTCTGCTCTGCCTAGGATGCAATATGTATAAAAATGTATTCATTCAGTGACTTTGTGTTGGGTTCAATAAAGCGGCTCTAAACTTGGAGATCTGAGAGTTTCAAACTTTGAACCCCAAATTAAAGTTAGTTTGAGAGTCAATGTATTACTATTTCCTCATTGCTCATACATTGATCTCAACAATATGACAAGAAAGACACCTTTGGAATGGGATGTCAAGAATGAACAGGTCATCATGAAACAACATAAAAGCAGCCAGAGGGATCACATCAGTCAGAGTTGAGGTTACTGAGTGATCTTGCATCAACTTGGATTCAATTCAACATGAATTTCACCATTTTATATTTTGTTTTGCTTTTCTGCGGCTTGATTATGGCCCAGAATATTAATGATACTATTGTCATGGAAAAAGAAATTGAAATACAATCATGCAATCCAGACATGTGTGTTATCCTGCAAGAGTTTGGTGCCATGACATGGAAACCAGGCTGACGGAGAGTGAGACCAGGCTGACGGAGAGTGAGACCAAGCTGACAGAGAGTGAGACCAGGCTGAAGGAGAGTGAGACCAGGCTGAAGGAGAGTGAGACCAGGCTGACGGAGAGTGAGACCCAGATTATTGAACTGAGGAACAAAGGTAAACTTAAATTGAATAATGAATACAGTTGTTTGTGTATAGTACACTGTAAAACCTACCAGCTAACCCAACTTAAATGGCATTGAAAGTTGTAATTACTTAAGTGATACACTAACATACATACAGCCATAATGACTCAGTCATCTGGAGTTTGATCAATTTATGGTAGACTTTCAAGTTATGTGTATCAATTCCAATGTGTTGTATTAACTCATTTGATCTAAATTGATTTTATAGACAGCGGATGTGTTGGAAAACTTAGCTGATCCTTGATCTGTCGTTAAGACAGGTGTCTGTAAATGTACATTTTTCAGCGTTTTTTCGCTTAGATTTTTCAAAAGTTACTGAGAAAAAGGGTTTGTCTCTTCCTGCGACGGAGTTTCTTCTGGTTGTGAAGTGGCTGAGCTGTACTGTTATGTCGTGGTGTTTCCCCCTGTTAAAGAGCGTTAGTTGTGGCTTATTACTTGAAACATGTTGGCCGCAAATTATCAGTTACGTCACAGTCTGACTTTCACAAGTCAGACTGTGACGTAACTGATAATGGAGGAAACGCAGCGTTCCTGCAGCTGCAGCAAGGAGACCAGGTGTATGTGCTCCTGCCTGCAAATACTCATGTTTGGGGATCCGATATCCATATGACTTTTAGTGGTTTTCTGGTCAGTCAAATGTGAGAATTGATGAACTGTATATTGTGGTTGTAGGTTTTTTTTTGTAGACAAAAAGATCCTCTGCTTTGTATGGAAGATTTATTTTCTAAGATGTAAGTTTTTAGATTGCTAGTGTTTACACGGCTGATGTCTCCTTCTTTGTGTGGACTGTGTCAATCTCATTGTCACTTTCTAATAATGTTATGTTTTGTTCGACAAGAACTTTCACATGGAGGTAATAAAATTAAAATAATTGGACTTTATTGTCTTCCGCAAGCCACTAAAAATAAATACTGTGCCAAAGAAGGATGACCTCAAGTAGCAGCACAAGACTGAATAGAGGTGGCCAGATTTGAGCAAGACGTCTCAATCTGATTCCTATTGTATGGCCAAAACTAATTTACAGCTGTGCCAAATTTGACATACGGATGTTTGGAGAAGACCTCTTGGTGTCACTTTTGAACACACTAGGTATCCCTTGTCGTCACTTAGGTTTAGACGACAAAACTACTTGGTTAGGTTTAGTAAAGGATCTCTTGTTAGGTCATTTCAGTGACAAATACGTAAGTGAAGTCGCCTAAATTAACCCATTTGTGACATAAGACAAATGTGTTATGTAACACACACAAACACAATGCTGAATGACGATGGAATGATGATAAAAACTACAATTGTATAATAACAACGATGCCAAAATCCTAACTAATCAAACAATGTATTTCTGTCATTATGTAGGTTTGTCTTGTTTCCTGTTTTATTTTGAAGTCCTTGTCTTGTGTGTCCTCTGTGTTCCCTGCACTTCCTGCCCCTGTGATTGTCCGTGATTGTCTGTTGATTGTCTGCCCTGGTCCCTGATTGTTTCCTGATGTGTCCAATCACCTTCCTCTTGTATTTAAACCCTGTTTGTCTCCTGTCCCCTTGTCGGATAATACTGTTTGTTTCTGCGTGTTAGTTGGTGGGTTCCCTGTTCGTTCCCGTGCCAGTTTTTTTTATCCCAGTTTTGATTCCTGTTCTTGTGCTTGATCCAGTGTTTTTGGAAGCCTGTGTTTTTGTTAAATAAATTTACTTTAGAACCTGTGCATCTGCATTTGGGTTCCTTCCTTAAACCAGTGTTTTTCAACCTTTTTTGAGCCGCGGCACATTTTCTACAATAAAAAAAATCCCGCGGCACACCAACAACTAAAAAAGTTACAAAATGCCACATTTTAGCATAATACAGCATATATGGTAGATAATTATTGCGCTACCTACTGGCATGGAAGAGTATTTAATTACTAGGCCAGCGACAATATTGCAGGCTCAGACGGTCAACGATGGAAAATGATTTGCGGAAACTAAATAATATTTTTTGGGGCCGATTAAAACCCTTGTGTTGTCTTGGGGTCAAAATGACCCGTGTACGAGTGTATATGTATATGTGTTGATGGGTCATTTTGAGACAACACGAGTTAAGTAAAATTAAACATTTTCCCACGGCACACCTGACTATCTCTCACGGCACACTGGTGTGCCACGGCCCAGTGGTTGAAAATCACTGCCTTAAACCACCAATTGACAATTTTGTTGTCTTCTCTTTTTAGTTTGAACAATAAAGAACCCAAACTAAGCCATTTCTAGTGTCCTTTTTAAGCTCTTTTTCATCTCTTCAAACTCCTGGAAAAAAACTAAACTCCCAGTTACGGGGAAGGTATTGATATACATTTGGGAAAAAGTTTTACAATGAGAGGATTATAGTATGCATCAGAAATGGTTTATTGCTGAGTACGTTACACTTACAAGGAATTTGGCTTGGTGATGTTTGTAGCAATAAATATATAGTAAAAGAAAATATAAACTGCAAATGAACTAATGATGGAAAATATATACATTTATTATAGACAAGCAACCTATTAAACTTGAGGTTATGTGTCAATTCAAGACTCAAGAAACAAAACTGTGTCCAGTTTCTGTCTAGGTTGTCTCAGTAATCCCAATAGAAATGATTTAATATGAAACTGCTATCACTCAATGTATCTCACCACCTTCATGTAATTTAGAGAAAATATTCCCTTTCATGGATGACACATGTTATTATATCCATCTCAAGAAATGTTATAACAAAGAATACAATGCACCGTCAAATTCAAGTTATAAGCCGCTACTTTTCCCCTCAACTTCGACCTATGCGGCTTAAATATCTGTGCGGCTAATTTGTGGATTTTTCCGATTATAAATTTAGCAGCAGTTGCAGAGACATATGGTACAAAATTCACGTGAAATATTCCCAACTCCCCCTTCACGAGTGATCTCGCTGTAAAACAGGGTCCTCTCAGCAGCAGCAGCAGCAGCCAAACTCCCTGCTGTCCTCCCCGCCACCCTGCTTGGCTCTTTGCCGGCACCCACCGACGAAACCACCACACTCACCCGATGGAAAACAGGTCTGACGGCGAGGGAGCCCCTGCCAGTCTATGAACTAAAAAATACAAAATACAGTACTCACACTGACACATTCAGTCTATGAATGGTCTTTGGCAGCATCTAGTGATCCCCATTGATATTTCCCCTCACCATATTCAATCAGTCCTGCAGCTGACCAATTTCAGTCCCGTAGAAGGGGATCCCAGAACGCTACACAGCAAAAGGGGTGCTGTGTACAAAACAGTATTGACATCCACCAGTCTATAGTTAACAGAAATGTAGTGCTCATGCAATCTACACACATTACAAACACCATGGTTAAGCATTCACCTGTAGACATGGCTGAGCTGTCAAAGGTCTGAACTATGAGCGCGTCATAAATATGACGTCGACCTGATGAAGGGTGGCATATTCGATTGACTGAATTAGACCTGTTGTTTTAGGCTGGAGTCATTATTCCCCGCAATGACTCTCCTGTCAGCACGGCCATTCATCCAGTGAAGAAAATCAACCACAGTGGCGCTATGGTTGGTCACGTCATCAATTCCACCTGATGCCAGGACGTGACTTGGCTCATGCATTTTTCTTGGTCCCAGTGCACAAAGACAGCAAGTATGGGTTTGTTTGTTTTGTTTTGTCCCAAAGGCCTACTCGGAGTCTCCAGGTGTTTTTTAGACTAAATCTACATCAACCCAGTGGCTGTGTTTTGTTCCAACACGTGGATGACCTTATGATCTGTAGTCTAGGAAGCAAATCTGACACCACTGTTTTGCTTAGAAGCCTTGCTAACAATGGACACAAGGCTAGCATCTCCACATTTCAATTTGTCTTACAAATATAAAGCATACAAGCCATACAATCTGTACCCAAACTAATCACCAAGAAACAGCTGATGGGTTTCTTAGGCATGAAGTCATACTGGAGATCTCTCTTCCATGATCCACATCCGAGAAAGAAAAAAAATCTCAGACTATACAGGCTTTCTTCAGTCTGCTCCTACTCTTGAGACTACCAAAACCTGTTCTACCTTTTACTCAGTTTGTTGGCCAAAAAGACAGCTACAGGACATCTGTTTTTTGACACATAATCATGGGGTAAACAAAGACCTGTCGCCTATTTTTCAGAGAAAGCTGTGGTTACATCACGTGACGTTGTTGGCGATGGTGATCTCACACTCACGGTTCCACATGCAGTTTTCTCACATCCTGCACACTCAGAAAGTATCACACTTGTCAGCGATGGCTGAGATATCACACCACTCTTAGTATTAATTGTTATTTTACTGCAGGTTCACTCTGCTCTCACCTGTGCATGAAGGAGCATCGGCCTTTCAGCTGAAATCCTTAACTCTGCTGAATATTCTTTGCTTGAATAAAGAAAGACAAAACGCAGCCATGTCTGTGTAACATCATTTTATTTCTACAGACAATTTTGGACCACAATGATGATAATAATATGATCTGGAATTGAAATGCAAAGCAAAGGGGAAAAAATGCTTCTGAAGCTGAAGGGAAATAGGTTTACATCAACAAATACAAAGTCGAAGATCTTTTATATTTTTTTAATTTCTTTGTGACCCTGAAGAGCAAAAAAGTCACAATGGAGAAAGTATATGAAAAAATAAATGTGACGGACAAGTCACGTACGGACGGGCACGGTCCAAGAAACTCCAAGAATTATTTATTTTTTATATAAATGCCAGAAACCTATTCAGTTAAAAAAATATATAGCATATGAAACTAAATGATAAAAACAACTCTATCTCCATTAATTAAAAAGAAGAAGAAAAGTCTAAACTTAGACAGGTAATCAATCCCCAAACACCTCAGACAATCAGGCCAGAAAACCCAAATTTGTTTTACGTTACACCCAATCTCCTGCTGCATTAGAACTAGCAGTGCATTGGTAACGCATGCTCTTCATACATTCACTACTACAGCAGAGATAATCAGAGGATGAGAGTTCTCGTTTTGTTTGAGATGTGGACTAAAATATGGGGAAATCCCACCACTGAACGAGCACTCAGTAAACGAGTAGATGTGAGACTTAGCCTCCACATCGTAGAAGGACACGAGACCTTCCTCGTAGTCCACAAAAACTCCGACCTTCTGAGGTTTCTCTGTCAGAGAGAGGCTGACGCGTGGCTCCGTCAGGGCCGCGTACTTTTCATCTTCGTAATGTACGGTGACCCAGTAGCCGTTATCCGGGTTCAGCGAGAGTCTCCCCTTGCGGTTCGCGTCGCGGCTTGCTACACCCAGGTCCCACCCCGCCTTGTTGCTGACCTCCACCTCCCAGTAGGACTTCCCAGAGGTCAACCTGTTGACCCCCAGGATGCTGCCGAACATGTCAAACCTCTGTGGAGCATCGGGAACCTTCTGGTGCTTTCCCCCATCTTGCACCAACTTCCCGTCGGGGGATAGAACGAGACATGGGTGTGCGGTGGTTGGATCCAGCTTTACGTCCACTGGAGTTGAGCAGAATAATGGAAATGGTATCATGATGCACTTCATTTTAATTTACATTAGTCAACGAATTAAATGGATAATACTCCGTAAAGAAAGCAAATATAAGAGAGCAACCTCTTAACTACCTAATAAGCCAATTAGGATACACCTTGAATGAATGTATAAAAGAGCTCCAGGCTCAGGTGTTGCCTCTTCATTTTTTACCCTTAAGAATACCTGTCAAGGTTGAAACCAGCTGTTTCGTTCCCTTACCACTGTGTTTTCCTATTTAAACAGTCAGATTTTCTTTAAATGTTCTGAGTCACACACCTGCAAATGTGGGAATCCTCTTGAGTTCTGTGGAAAGAGAAAGTATATCAAAACAAGTGACTACTAATTAAATGCATACCTTGGTCAACTTGAGGGGTACCGTAAAAGTCGGAGGAGCTAGCTTTTCGGGGAGCTAGCGGAAGTTAGCGGGGAAGTAACGTAGCGCTAGTAGGAGCCCCAGCTGGCTAAAGCGGGGAGCTAACGGGGACACTGACCCAAGGTAGTAGCGGCTCGTAATCCGACGTTTACGGTACTCACCAACAGATGAGAGTTTTTCCAGTTCCTGCTGGATTTCTTCCATCATGATTGATGTTGTAGTTCTCAGTGTACCGAAGGAGAATGACGTGTCAACAGTAATGTTTTTCCAGTCACACATTTGAGGTAAAACCTGTGTAAGAAAAGATGAGAATAATTGAGGAATAAAAGTGTAAAAATACACAGAATCGATGAGCACAAAACCGTGAATATTGGCTTCGCTTCCTCTAGATGTGGATATTGTCAGATGTAGCAGAGAAAAAAACATGATTACTCAAATGTTAAAATGGTCAAAAGCTTGGATGTCTTCTTACCTGTAGGCCTGGATTTTTGTCCAACTCGTCAATGGCCATTTTTAATTTGTCAATTTCCTTTTGCAGCTTCTGGACCAGATCTTGTGCTTCTCTTGTCACTCTCTTTCTCCTAAAAGTAACATACAGTAACATTAAGCATTTTATTCATTGATGGCCCCTAACTGTGGTCTTAGTGTGACGTATCCCTGACCGACCTCTCCTCCACAGGTTGGAGGGCTTTTTGCCGGGCGCCCTCGACGACCTTCATCACCTCTGAGAACACGCTGTTGATCTGCAGCCATTCAGCATCCAAGGCGACCTGAAAAGAGTAACGGGTAGTGAGGATGTTAAAGAAACGTTAATGACCAAAAAGCTAAAAGCTAAAAATCAGCCACAGCTCACCTTGCAGGCTTTTACAGATGATCTGACTTCAGACTTCTTTTGTTCTCTCGTCTGAATTGTCTGCTGTAACTCAGCCCTCACCCTGTCTTGCCTCGCCTTGAATGAAACAAATAATACTTATATTAGTGTTCATGCATTTTAGTGACAGCTTCCAGGTACAAGTACAGTGGCAGCATTGCTGAATTAAACTGATAAAACTTCAATCTAATAAATGCTGAAAGGCTAAATTAGAGGTGTTAAAAAGTATAAAATACCCAATAGAGTTTAATAAACTAAAGCATTGGTTATACACGTAGGTTTCATGACGTCACCTAATTAACTAAGTTTAAGAGTCTACAGACACGCTAATGGCAACAAAGCTAACCAGCTGACTTGTAGCACGTATAATCAACTTGCTAGCTTAGCGTGTTTGCATGCTAACATTTTCCAATTAACACTTAAAAATCAGTAGATCACAAAAGGCACTGAGGATGCAACATCTGGTAACCGTGAATGTTTGTCCAAAGCTTTGCACCACTCTATCGAGTAGATTTGGGGAAATGTCACTGGGTAAGTGACAATTGAGACTTCATAGTGGGGCCATAGAAAGTCAGATGATCACCAAAGTCAGTAGGATTCATCCTCTGGGGACCATAAATGCCCGCCCCAAATTACATTTACATTACAATTACATTACATTTCCTATTGGTGCAAAGTGACCCAACTTACATTGTAGCCCTTGAGCCCATAAGCTAGTTTTTGCTAAAAACAATACACTGTAATATTAAAAGTATAGTACCCTTTGTAGTTTCTGCGCCTCCCTCTCTTTCTCTTTCTCCCTCTCTGTCTCCTTCTCTCTCTCTTTTGGTTTGACTGTTTCCTGTGCTGTGGTTGTTGGAAGATGCCAGACCTGTTGCCCCACCTACAGGATGAAAGACCAAATTACATTTTAACTGCATGCATTTGTACAAAGAATGATATCCAACGGGTAAATATTAGGTTGTATACAAATGTACATGTACTTAAGAAGTGATTCACAGGATGAAGCTGGCTTTTCTCTTTTAAACAAGTTGAGAATCTTCTGTACCTGCTGTGCAGCGGTGGAGAAATCAAGCGCTCTACGAGCGTTGCCGGTGGTTTGGTGCACTGTGCTGTGGAGCGGTGGAGTCTGAAACACTGTTGAGAAACCAGTTCATCACCGTCAAACAAAGCTGCTTTGAATCATCTCTGCATTGTTCCTGTTCTGAATGAATTACAGTACTGGAGCATACCTGATTTGTTTGCCTCCTCCACTGTGACCAGCGCGGCTGCAGGATTGGTTTGGGTGCTGAAGATCTGTGACACCGGCCACAGCGACGGCTGTCGGAGAAAAGCGAAAGACGATATTTGATCGATTTTGCTCAACGAAGCTTTGCTAACTTTTCCAGATCGTTCAAAATGTCTCCGACACTTTGACCTGTTTTCACAGAAAGACGTTGTACCTGTGCACCGCTGGAGAAATCAAGCGCTCGGTGATGCGGTGTGAATATTTGCTCCGCGTCAAAGGGGGCGTGGCTTGTCTCCGTGAAAAGAGGTATCATTTCTGCTATCGACCGTGGAATAAATAACCATTACTTCTGCGTTATACTTGTTGTGGAAGTCTCAAATATGTCGGAACATCAAACGCCCTCGTGTTTGGGTTCATAACACCATCTGTAGCCGCACACAGCTCGGTGAATTTCACCAACTCCTTCAGGAACTGCGTCTGGCTTATCTTCGTAAAACAGATACCGTTTCCTTCATCCACCAAGGAAATAACCACCAGTTCTGCTTTATACTTATTGTGTAAACTCCACATACGTCGGAACATCAAACTCCATGGTGTCTGGGTTCATAATATTATCCGTAGTCCCACAACAGCGTCTGAATGACGGCCGCTACCAGCGCTGGTTTAGGCGGAGCAGCAACAGTTTGATTCAGCAACGGCAAGACAACGGTGGTGACGGGCGGAGCTTCTCAACGCTGATTCTCAACGCTGATTGGCTGACGCAACTCTGAGTCACGTGATTTTTTCGCCAGAGTTGTGAAATTTCAACTCGCAAAAATTCGCACCGCGCCGCCCGGCGGAAAATTTGCGTCTTCGCAACCTATCGTGTGCATTGACTTTGCATGCAATCTACTCTCGCGAATAATTCGTGCCGCGTTTGGTGTGAACACGGCATTAGGATGCAACATCTGGTAACCGTGAATGTTTGTAATACACTGTATTATCAAGTACAGTACCCTTTGTAGTTTCTGAGCCTCCCTCTCTTTCTCCCTCTCTGTCTCCTTCTCTCTCTCTCTTTTGGTTTGACTGTTTCCTGTGCTATGGTTGTTGGAAGATGATTCACATGATGAAGCTGGATTTTGAGAATCCAGTTGAGAATCTTCTGTACCTGCTGTGCAGCGGTGGAGAAATCAAGCGCTCTACGAGCGTTGCCGGTGGTTTGGTGCACTGTGCTGTGGAGCGGTGGAGTCTGAAACACTGTTGAGAAACCAGTTCGTCGCCGTCAAACAAAGCTGCTTTGAATCATCTCTGCATTGTTCCTGTTCTGAATGAATTACAGTACTGGAGCATACCTGATTTGTTTGCCTCCTCCACTGTGACCAGCGCGGCTGCAGGATTGGTTTGGGTGCTGAAGATCTGTGACACCGGCCTCAGTGGCATCTGTCAGAGAAAAGCAGAAGATGATATTTGACAGGTTTTGCTCAACGAAGCTTTGCCGAACTTTTCCAGATCGCTCAAAATTTGACTTGACACTTTGACTTGTTTTCACAGAAAGACGTTGTACCTGTGCACCGCTGGAGAAATCAAGCGCTCTGTGAGTTCTGTCCAAGTTATGAGTTCCCATCACTGTAGGAGAAGAGCATGGGTCACTGTTGAACACAGCTGCGTTGTGTTACATTCCAGCTCTGACTAAACTATCATTATAATGCATACATGATTTGATGGTCTCTATTACTGCATCTTCTGTTGCTGGAAGAGTGGTGAGTTTTGGATACACGGGAACATTCTGTCAGAGAGAGGAAGAAGATTGCACAGTGTGTTTCTGATTTACATTGGTCGAATGTCATTGTTGTTACACGATCTTGCACTAATTCTATACCTTTTTTTTATCATCCAGTATGATTTTTGTATTCTGGACAACAACACGTTTTGTCCAAAATTGATTGGCCAATTTTGAAGTGACATGTTCAGCACATATAGCAATGATATGTTTGCTTGAATATACCTCAGTCCTGACTGGAGTGGTCCAGGTCAACAGGTCACTGTCTTCCCAGGTGTTTCCCCAGGTGTTCTGTTGACTCACTGAAAATAAGAAGAAGAATATTTAAAGTTAATGCTGTTTTCGAAGCCACAAAAAGACGACCATTCAGCGGTTTGGGAGAGGGCCTTTAACTGTTTCTGTCACTTCTATTATTTCCAACATTTGGTGAATTGGAGACGCCAGTGATAAAGACAGTGCATGGCTAGAGACCACTCACCAAAATTGAAAGGATGGGTGAAGATATTCATCGAAGGCTCTTCAATTTTTATGGGAGGTCCCTGGTAGATTTGTTGAGGAATGTAACTGCTAAATCTGAATTGTTCACTCTCGGGGATACTCATTCCCTTCGGTGTGCATCCCTTCTTCCCCTGGTGAATCCTCAGGCCTTGGTATGTCGTAGTCTTGGACCAACCGCAGTGGCACACCTGGTGGCTCATGTCTGACGTGTTGAGTGTGTCTGCAGAAGTACAAAACAAAGGTTAATGAGGTGCTAAGTACCTTTATGTGTTAGATCTACTGAATGTCCGACCAAGTTGTTTTCTTTCTTACAATGTCAGCGATGAGCTGTCTGCGACCTGTAGGATGTTTAATTCAGACAGTGATTAGTCGCCCTCTAGTGGTCCTCTAGAGTAGTTGTGCAGTATCACCTACTTCCTGCTAAACCAACGTGGCACCGATCACAGTACATCTGGGATTATTTTTTTTATAGATTAGTATAATGAATTTAATAAAGCATGGTGCTATAAGCAACATATGAGTGTGTATACCCGTTTGAATGGAATATTAATAGATAATATAATACAGCATAGAATACGAACATGAAATGATATAGATAACATAATAATACTAGTAGTAAATAATAATAATGATGACAGTAATAATCTTTTAATATAATAGTAGTAATAATAGTACTCTTTCCTCTCTTCTAATTCTTAAAAAAACAAAACAATATCTGTGTTATAAATTTGCACAAAGTTTGGCAATGCATAACATTAGTCTGAATATAACTTTCATCAGATGAAACTATTTACTTCCCACTCTAAACAACAGCCTATTATTAAACAACTGTGTTAAATGTGTGTGTGTGTGTGTGTGTGTGTGTGTGTGTGTGTGTGTGTGTGTGTGTGTGTGTGTGTGTGTGTACACGCCCTGAAACCTGCGGTTTGTGTGTGTGTATTACCGGTTACATGCTCTGTGCACAGCAGTCATATTGTGTTATGCAGCATGGGGAGCTGTACATTTATGTTTGTATAATAAAATAAACTGGCCTAATAACAAAACACAACTTAAAAGTCAAATCCCTTTCCTAAACAGGTATGCACATTTTTAACAGTGTTTCCTTTTTTTAAGTAACATTTTTGTCACACAGCAGCGTCGTCACAGAGCATATGATTGTGTTTAAAAAATGGTGGTATATGTTACTGCATCATGGTTCAGGGATCAATCAGCAGCAGCTTACCTCGCGCTCTCTTGACACGACGCTCCTCGGGCTCTGAGTGACCCGACTCTCACTCTCTTTCTCTCTCTCTTTCTCTCTCTCTCTCTCTCTCTCCCTCTTTCTCTTACTCTCTCTCTCTCTCTCTCTCTCTCTCTCTCTCACTCTACGTTCCTCGGTTCATCCTGAACGGTTTCACTTTCGTTTCAGCCAAAACAACACTAAGGATTTTCTTTAATTGTCCCACGCGCCATTTATTACAACACAGATTGTCGTGTTATTGAGCAACACTGATCTGACTGTTGTGTTGAGATCATCGTTCAAAGTTATCATATAAAAACATGTTAATTCAACTTTCAATGGTGGAAGTATTCAGATTTTGTATCATATTGTATCACTGGATTATGATTGATGATGCATTGTAATCTAAAACAGGTTATCTTTAATTATGTATATATATTTTGTATGAAGTGTCTAAATGTGTAAAGTATGAATGAATGAATGAATATATACTTTATTAAATAAATTTTGTGTTGCGTAGCAGCCATTTACACAATGTCCTCCACGCTCAGTTTCAGTTGGTTTAAAAAAGAAATCTGCTCTCAGTTTTGTTTCTTCAAAAAAAGGAAACAAAATCTGCCCTCTTTTCATCCACATTGTTGCGCAATACAGCTCTGTAGGATGTTGGATAGAATAATGAATGTGTTGTAATTCTGTTATGATGTTCATTCTGTACACATGCCATCTATTAATGATATAACACTTTAACCCTTTCATCACTTTAATTACGTTCATCTGGTGCAATATATAATACATTTAAATCATTTTCATACCATCTTCCGTCTGTATATTTAATATTTCTATTGTATTCTTCTTTGTTTGTATTACTGTTTTACTGTTTATTTATATTACTTGATTTGTTATTTACTATGTGTCTCTTGTGTGCACTGCTGCTGTAATCCTGCAATTTCCCCACTGTGGGACTAATAAAGTATTATCAGATTTTATATTATTATTAAATATATATATATACAGTATATTATTATATAACTTCTGTCCATCCGGGGAGTTTTTCCTGTTCTAGTGTGAAGGTCCTTGGACAGAGGAGGTCGTATTAGTACAGATTGTAAATTTGTTTGTGATTTTGTGCAATACAACATACATTCAATTCAGTTCAATTCAATAAGGAAGGAAGAAGGAAATTTGACTACATTTTTATTTAGTTTTTTAGATTAAAACAAGTTAATTACAGCACACATTGTACATAATCTGGCTACATTGTACACACACACACACACACACACACACACACACACACACACACACACACACACACACACATATGCCCATCTTCATAATAAGTATACCAACAATCCAAGAGTCCATGTATCTCTCGATTTTACACACATTGTTGGTGAATACATCTCAAATAATCAACCCATGAATGAATAATAAGAAATAAGAAATATATAAGTATGAACCCATGAATGCATTTCACCACTGGATGTTTATCAGCTATTATGGCGTTGCTGGTCCAAGATGACAGCATGAGATTAAGATTTTAATTTCTATTTTTCTTTTTTTGATTTGTCTTTATAACTATAGAAAGTAGACATTTAAAACCTCCATTCTAGACATGTAATAACAGCTGTTGGTGTAATTCAGGTCAACACTTTAACCTGCAGTATAAATCAGGACGCAGGGTATATTGTAATAATATTGTTACTTTGTTTTGTGCTACGATATTGGTTTGCTCTCTCTCGTAAAAAAGGACCAAAAAACACAGCTTCTCTTTCGTTTGTCTTTCACAGAAACCGCAACAGGAAAGTTATAACAGGAAATAACAGGAAATGTATACTTATATTTATTTAAGTGTAATGAACAGCATGATTACATGGAACTTTGTACGCAACCTTGGTCTTTAGTTCCACCCAGAACTTTTATTAAAGAAGTAATCTTCAACAAATTCTCCATAACTTGATTATCTTGCCACAAAGGCACTAATTCACCCTAATAATAAACCGTTTTTTGACTGCTAAGCCCAAACAGTCTTCATGACTGGTCTATGTCCTCCTTGCAATGTTTCCCTCCAGAAATAATCAAAGGATCAGCGTTTTTCTCATCCTGTTTCACATGTGGGCTGAAATATGGGAGGAGGTCGTCGCCGAACGAACCCTTCGTGAACGAGTAGATGTGAGACTCAGCCGTCATATCGTAGAAGGACACGAGGCCTTTCTCGAAGTCCACAAACACCCCGACTGTCTCAGGTTTCTTTTTCAGGGAAAGGCGAACTGGTGGCGCCGCCAGGGCCGCGTACTCTTCCTCCTCATAATGCACGATGGCCCAGTAACCGTTTTCTGGGTTCAGCGAGAGTCTCCCCTTGCGGTTGGCGTCGCTTCTCGTCACCCCCAGGTCCCACCCGGCCTTGTTGCTGACCTCCACCTCCCAGAAGGCCTTCCCAGAGGTCAACCTGTTGACCCCCAGGATGCTCGCGAACAGATCAAACCTCTCCGGAGCATCGTCTACTTCTCGGTCCTCGCCTTTATCTTTCACTTCCTTCTCGTCGTCGGACAGAACAAGACGCCGGTGAGCGGTGGTCGGGTCCAGCTTCACGTCCACTGTTGATTACACGTTTAGGATCAATACAAGATCTCAACACAAAAGTCAACTTTTTGAGAGAAGAAATATAATCATGTACCTCGGAACTTTGGAACTCTCTGAAGTTCTGTGAAGTGAAGAAATAGAACTTAGAACAATAAGGCAACATTGAAGCGTTAAACATTGACCACCGTGATTTAATTCCTACCGGTGGAGGTCAGCTTCTCAAGTTTCTGTTGAATCTGCTCCAACATGGTTGTTGTGGTGTTTCTCATGGTGCCAAAAGACAGTGACGTGTCAAGCTCTACCCCTGTGGAGTCCTTGACGTTGTCCAGATCTGAAAGAGCTGGGTAACTCTGAGAAAAGGAGAAGGAGAACGAAAGAGATCAACCAATGGACTGTAGACAGGAAGATCTAACCATACGGTACAAGCCACAAGTAGCTGGACTCTTGACACCGCCTTTCTTCTTCTGTTCAACATATACATGTTTCTCTTACCTTGAGGAAAAGGATGTGATCCTCGAGCAAAGATATGTTGTCCAGCTTAGAAATGGTTTTCTCAAGACTGGTGATCTCAGCTTTCAACTCCTTTTTGATGGTGTTTGCCTCTTCCTTGATAACTTCTCTCCTCTCCTTCAGCGGCTTCAGAGCTGCCGCTTCGGCTTCCTCCACAATGCCAGCAACAGCTGTGAACACATTGTCAATGTCCCACCACTCAGTGTCCATCTGGTCCTGAAAATGCGTTTAGAGTTATAGGGTTAGGGCGAGCATTGATGTAAAACCTCCTTTTTCTGTTTTATAAATTGCTCTTTGATTTTGACAACACTTGCAGACAACACTACACCAGTCACAATTTGTTTTAATCTAAATCTAAATTACAGACCATCTAGAGGGAAAAATTACGATAAATCAGGGCATGCGTTGTCCGGTCTAGTTCTTGTCCGTGTTTTCAGTTCATGAAAGATATGTGTAATATTTTGGTTGCCTAAAAAGATCTTTTACAGCAAGAAGAAGCAGCTAAGATGGCGACGGCCAAAATGCCGGACTCACGACTTAAAAACGGGTGAAGGTCATGGTGATTACGTCCATTTCTTATATACAGGCTATGTTTGTGTGACACATTCTTAAAGTATTAATTAGTTGTTCCATTTAAACGTCACACTGTTTGCCGACTTGCCTGGCCAGTTTTGACAGTTGTTTGCAATACAGGTTAACCCAGGCTCAGTAATGTATGTGTTGCAGCTTACCTCGCAGCTTTTTAGAGATGATTCGGTCTCATCCATCCGTGTTTTTCTCTTCAGAATTTTCTCGTTTAACTCTGTCTTTGTGTTTTCAAGCTTGGCCTGTTGTAAACAAATAAGAAAAATCCAAACTCGTCTCATCATGTGTACCTTATTTTGGTGTTTTTGCCACATATCAATTTGTCCAATAATTAAGTAACTACACAATACTGGCAAGATTTGAATCAGAAACGTATAAGGCCTTGCATGTGTTAATTCACCTTCTTCTTGTCCCATTCGTCTTCAATAGAAACGATCTCCTCCTGGCCTTCTCGAATGCAAAGCACACAGATGCACGTCTCCGTCTGCCTGCTGTACAGCTCCAAGGGCCGTCCATGCGTTAGACAGGCCCTTTCGTCCAAGTTCTCCACAGGTTCCACCACCTTGTGGCCCTTCAGCCTTGGCGTTGTGGAATGGTTCTCCAGGTGCGTCGAACAATATGAGGCAAGACACACGAGACAGGACTTCTTGGCCTTCAGCTTTCGCTCGGTGCAAATGTCGCAGACCACTTCGCCGGGCGCCCCGGTGTACTCATCATCTTTCCTGCATTTCATCTGTTCGATAATGGTTCTCAGAACGATGCTAACTTCTGGGGTTTTCCTCAGATGCTCCTTGCACAGGGGGCACTTTGTGTCAAAATTGTATTTAAAGTTGCAGTCCAGACAATCCTTACAAAAGGAGTGGCCACAAGCCGTAGTGACCGGATTCCTAAATAGATCCATGCAGATGGGGCAGATGAGATGCTTCTCCAGTGAGTTGGTCTCGCAGGGTGACGCTTGAGCGGCGGCCATGTCTGCGTAAAGAGACCAGCATGAGGTTACTCACTTGGAAATGTAACAGGATGAGATTATGTTGTTATATTCCAGCCTTTTAAAGATGTTCTTTTGCTTGGCATTTTGCTTTTATCAAATGTACATTACTTCCCCCCTTATTTATACTTGGTAACTATTTAATGTTTTACTTCTTTATATGTTTTATTGTTTGTTTTTCAATCTATTAAGAAAATGAAATATAATAGTTGCAGAGGTCTGAAAAGATTGTTATTTCATTCCAGTATTTAACTAGTTGCTGAAACTTTTGGAAAGACTGTTCTCTACAAAAGTGAGAAAATGGCCAAATTATGCTTCCATTTAAAAAATTGTGAATTATTTAACCTTCCAGAGACATTGCTGCTGTAACTATTCCTCGTCTCTGATGAGATGAGACTGGATGCACAGCACACATTTGCTCTACAGGTATTATAAATTATAGATTTAGGTCTCATTACATATTTAGGTTTTGTATGGACAGATTTCAAAAGTCAAGATGACAAAGCACATTTATTTCTGAACAACAAGGAAACATCAATAAAATTCCACTCTGATCAAAAGGGAGATAATGCAACTGACACACCTACTGGATAATTCCTTCTTGGGTATCTGTGTGTGTCTGTCCACATTGGCAGGAAAGTACAAAGGTGTTCTGACTTGAGCAATGAACAAAGCATGAGGGAAATAAAAACCCAGTCGAAATCACTACAGGCACAGTTTGAAGTGCATTACATCGTGTTTTACTGGTACTTTAACAGTGTACAATCAAAACAAAAGGTTACACAGAACCTGAAAGTAATAGTTCAACATTTAAAAGAGAGTGGAGTGTGATGTTACCTTTCTGCTATTGAGATGCTGTGTCTCGTTCTGTCTCCACTCCCACCTGGTGTGTGTGTCTGTGTGTGTGTGTCTGTGTGTGTGTGTCTGTGTGTGTGTGCGCGTGTCCTTCCTCGGCCGGCCTTCCTCTGTTAAGTTTCATTTCTGTTCAAAAGCTCTGGTAGTCATTTCCTGTTCTCAAAGAGGCGTTTCCAAATGCAAATGAGGAACCCAATGATTTGTTTGGAGGCTGCAGGGCGTGTTGTACGTTGAGCAAGTTCACACACATCACATATTGCCTTCCCAAAAGGTTTTGCTGTGTTTACAATTCTGTCTATTGCTCAATGTTTGACTGGCAGACTGAAAAGGATCAAATTCAAAAAGGTTACTTAAAATGCATTGTATTGTTCAGCATGAATACATTGTTTTGGGTTTCGACATTCTATAAATAAAAAAAAAAAAAAAAAAAAAGAGGATAAAACCAAAATACATTTAAACACAAATACTGTAAGCTCACATTGTCCTTTAACATAAATCACATCATCCATCCAGGCATAAGTTACATCCATACAATATATTCTCAATGAGTTATAGTTTTGATTAATCATGGATTTAAGCAATTATTGTAGTTCCTGAGGTTTACTGTTTAGAAATCATCATTTTAATTGTTTAAAAAAGAAAAACACTGCGCTAAACAGCTCAACAGGGCTTTCAAATAAATATGTTAAACTAAAAGTTTCACGTTTCATTTTGGACAATGTAATTATTTGCTTTCTGGCAGCGAGCTGGATGAGAAGAACTTCACACATCAGTTTAATAGATATAAAACAGCAGCAAATTAGTTTAGCTTAGTTCAGCATAGATACTGGAAACACTGGGAACGGAGCTTTTCTCTGGTCAAAAGTCATGTTTGTTTATTCCGTACAAAAAAAGATATGTAAACAGGACAATTTGCCATTTTATGTCCCAAACTATTACCTCCACCAGAAAGTCCATCTGTATTTCCCAAAATGGTGAGCTATTTGTTTTGAAGCAAACACACCGTCCACCAATGTCTGCTGTGGATTATTCTCCCACAAAAAATAGCTTGAAGGTGTCAGTCCACTTGTTAAGACGACGCCGTAAATGTCTGTAGAGACAAGAGAGAGACTACAGTAAGTGCAGTGTTCAAGGTCACGGATATCGCTCTTTGAAACATGAAATGTGATTTCTTTTTATTGAATGATTTGTGATCGGTTGACTTTTGATCATGATGCAGACCTGTAGGAAGTGGAGGTCATCTTCGGTCTCTGAGAGCTGTTTCAGCTCAGCGCTTCTGCTCTGCAGCTCTGAGATTTCTTCCTCCAGTTGTCCGATGAGCTCTTTGTTTTGTGCCCTTGCCTCTTCTTGATTTTTTCCACTGAGGCCTACGGAGAGCTTGATTTTCTCAACTTTACTCAGTCGCTCTTGAATGGCTTGCTGAAGTTTCATAAATTTCCTTTTTAGTTTAACCTGTGGGGGGAAACACAAAAACAACTCCGTCAGCAGACCTTCTGTGGCAGGTAACAAGCTGTGTAATGTGCAGTGTAATGTAAAGCCACTGTTCAATGGCATTGTTGTATTGATCCGTCAATATCTAAACATGATGCAATCCTGAACACACCCCCATCACTGATGTCCATTTGGGCTCATACTCCCTTGAGTTTATAGTACCATATAACCCCACTAGAGAGCTCATGGTACCATATAACCCCACTAGAGAGCTCATGGTGCCATATAACCCCACTAGAGAGCTCATGGTGCCATATAACCCCACTAGAGAGCTCATGGTACCATATAGCCCCACTAGAGAGCTCATGGTGCCATATAACCCCACTAGAGAGCTCATGGTACCATATTACCCCACTAGAGAGTTCATGGTGCCATATAACCCCACTAGAGAGCTCATGGTACCATATAACCCCACTAGAGAGCTCATGGTATCATATTACCCCACTAGAGAGCTCATGGTACCATATAGCCCCACTAGAGAGCTCATGGTATCATATTACCCCACTAGAGAGATCATGGTGCCATATTACCCCACTAGAGAGCTCATGGTACCATATAACCCCACTAGAGAGCTCATGGTATCATATTACCCCACTAGAGAGCTCATGGTACCATATAGCCCCACTAGAGAGCTCATGGTGCCATATAACCCCACTAGAGAGCTCATGGTACCATATTACCCCACTAGAGAGTTCATGGTGCCATATAACCCCACTAGAGAGCTCATGGTACCATATAACCCCACTAGAGAGCTCATGGTATCATATTACCCCACTAGAGAGCTCATGGTACCATATAGCCCCACTAGAGAGCTCATGGTATCATATTACCCCACTAGAGAGATCATGGTGCCATATTACCCCACTAGAGAGCTCATGGTACCATATAACCCCACTAGAGAGCTCATGGTATCATATTACCCCAGTAGAGAGATCATGGTGCCATAGTACCCCACTAGAGAGCTCATGGTACCATAGTACCCCACCTAGGCCTAGACTGCTGGGGGGCATCTTAGGATGCACTGAGCTCCTCTATCTCCTTCTGGATGAATTCATTTCCCATCAATGCACATTACTAACTCTATTTCTTCCCCGTAGTCTGTGCTTTCTCGCCTCTCAGGTTTCCATGGCTCGTGGTTGTGTTTAGAGCTGGTCCTGCCTCGGCCCTGCTGACGCCCACCTTTCTCTATTTCTTTCTATGAACTCATGCACCACTAATGCATTACTAACTTCACTCCTTTTCCTGAGTTTTTGTGCTTTCTCAAATAAGTAATTTGTGATTTTGGGCTGTACACAATACATTTAATTTAATTCAAAACAGACCTCTCAAAGATGCTTTGTGTTTACGATTATGTGAAATCATGGTGGTCATTATAACTGTGGTATGTTTGTATAAATATGTGATCAACTTAGAACCTTTTATATATAATAGTCATGCCAATGTCTTTTTTCTTTTGTTCCTCCTAATCAAGCCCTGACGTTCTCTGAAAGTTGCAACTTATACGGTCATAGGAAGTCTGTTTATACTATAGCAGTCAAACACAATATGCCGATACAAGAATTTTTGATCTATCACAAATAGGCTTTAAAGGAGGCCGTGGAAGTCAGCGCAGGGAGGAGGTTAGCGTGGGTGATGGGGACAAAAACATAGGGCTTTACCCATGAGACTGCTGGTCGGGTCCTGTGTACATTTTGTGTACCAAGTAGTATTGCTGCCTTAACCAAGCAAAGTAGATGTGGCGTTTTGCTTTATTTCCCATTAAAAATAATTGAGCGCACCTTAGTTCTATGCGATTGTGATATTGTAGAAGACAGATTTGCTAGAGTACCTCAAAAGGTACATGGTAAATCGGATACATTTCTTCACCCTGCAACTTTAAATGAGTTGCAAATGTCCAATGTTTGGGCAGACAAAATATGAAATTTGAATAGCAACATGCAAATGCTCCTAGTGTTTACCAACATTAACTTAGCTATATTGTTAACTGGTGTAGTGGTTTTATTAGACTTTACCTTCTTCTTTGTAGCTTCCCTGTTGATAGAAATAATCTGATGGCTCCTGTGTTCGTTCTGGGCACACATGGCACAGATGCACGTTCGATCGCTCCTGCAGAACTTGTTTAACTGCTTCCCATGCAGTCTACACACAGAGTCCTCCAGGTTCTTCACCACACTGATCAGGAGATGGCGCCCAAGATCTTCTCTCTGGTAATGTGGCTCCAGATGAGTGGCACAGTAGGAAGCCAGGCACACCAGGCAGGACTTGACTGCCCTATGCTTCGTTGGGCAGAGATCACAGGGAACCTCTCCAGCTTTTAAAGGCACAGCTGCCTCCTCGGTCGGGGCACCAGCATGAGGCGTTTGGGCTGTTTTGAGCTGCGGCCTCGTGGGGAAAAAGGCCTTGCAGAGTGGGCAGAGACAGGCCCCGTGGATCCTCCAGTATTCGCCGATGCAACACAGGCAGAAGCAGTGTCCACATGGCAGGGAAGCAGGGCTGATGAACTCATCCAGACAGATGCAGCACTTCGGAGGCTCGGACATGGTCTTTGCGTGGGTGTCCACGTACACGCATGCAACCTCCGGTCTGATTTTGGTGTGGCATCAGCATGCAGCGAGGATTGTGTAATCCATTGGCCTCTATTAAATCGGTACAGAAAACCAAGACTTATGTTAGCCCACATTTTAATCACAATACTTAATTAATTTGGCTTTGATGGCAGGTTCCCAAAACAGCTGATAAGAAGTCTCCAATTGCTTTAAATCTATTGTTTGTTGCTTCATGTTTTTGATGCTGACATAACGGCTTACATTCCAAAAATGGGAGCAGAATTTTCCATCAGCTCTTCCTCACTCTCCAAGTCCTCGTACTCCCATGAATCAATACCAAAACCACTGATGTGACATAGAAAAATAAAACTGCAAAGCCTGGCCTTACAAGAGCATACAAGTCCATTGTACAGGTTTATAACAATTCAACCATAAATATTAAGTTATAAAAATAGACATGTTCATATCCCTAGCTTGATGCCACACATGATTGGCGCACCTTTCTAAAAGGTTACGACCTACGGAATCCGTCAATTACGCCCAAACTACTATCAGACAAAGCCTCAGCAAGATATCAACCACATTGAATTTTTATTCCAGCCAAGAAACTGAAATATGACTTATCGATTAAACAATACATGCATCTGCTTGAGCAAAGCCCATCTGTTGTGGAACCAGAGGCGTCCAAGGTCCAGGAAGAAAGTTAGGGCATTTTTGCTTTCAGCCGACCTAAACCTACGGTTCATGAAATCTGCACTAAATGAATTACCAAAAATATTTGACTTCACTTAATCAAAGTCAAACTTTGCAGAGATACTGTTAAAGTGCTATTTTATAGTAGAAAAGAAAGCGATGATATGCATAATTAAAAATAGGAAAGACAATTGGGAAGTTTTCTTTCCTGTGTTCTATCATCAATCAATAAACCAGTAACACATATACTGCTATATGAACCTCTTAACTGGTCAAGTGTTTTCTGTATATTATACCTTTTGAAATTATTCAAATAGCCCTTGTAGTTGAGGAGATATTCTGTATTTAGTATGCAAACCATTCAGACTTTTTAATTATGAATGCACTGTAAGTGTAAAGAATGCTCCTAAAGCCTGAATAATATCAGCATATCCCACATGTCCTCATGACCCATATACAGTTCTTCACATTGTCATAATAGTGGAATGTCAGTGTGCATGTGGAGATAGTGAGTTTCTCCCTCTGTCAGCATTATTTAACTCAGGGTGCTCCGGTTTCCCTCAACAATCCCGATTTGGACAATAAACATGTTGAATTGCATTTCTGTGTGTGAGGAACTAACAAGAAATCAGAGTTTTAAGACAGACAATGCTGATTAGTTGACCTCAATACACACTCAAGCATTTTGGAACTGCTGACAGAAGTTATATACAACGGAGGGAGGAAGCGTCGGTTATACAGAAATAGATCTACAAAGAAATCAGTGAATATGGAGAAAAATAAAATGGTCTTTATTGATGTATTTCTTGTGTTTAGTTTTGGGATCTAATACACAGCATGCGTAACATTTCTCCATTGTTGGTGGGAAAATACGCCAACAAGCCATAACATCTGAAATGAATACATTTCCAGGTATCCAGCTGTCCCGACTTGCATCCATTCAGAAGAGTGAGGCTACGAGGTCAGAGCCATCAGGTGATTTAAAAACTATTGCACAATAAAACTATTGCACATCTCCTGGCCAAT
Source organism: Taurulus bubalis (assembly GCF_910589615.1). Classification (NCBI taxonomy): domain Eukaryota; kingdom Metazoa; phylum Chordata; class Actinopteri; order Perciformes; family Cottidae; genus Taurulus; species Taurulus bubalis. The sequence continues at coordinate 36,576,070 of NC_136591.1, read as the reverse complement.
CGAGATACTGGTAAAGATTTAATTAAAGATTAAATTAGTTGACTGCTACATACAGTAAAAGCATTTATAGTACAAACATGTTTGTGGATTTATAATTTGAGGCGTCAGTCTAAACTGGCTCGAAGTGAAATGGACTCATTCGTAATTTACATGACCTATAAACAACGTAAAGTTTATTGATCGGCACGCAGCTTGTCACTTCAATTTGTCAAAAATCTGAGCAAAACTTTTAAATACTCGAATGTTTAAAGAGAAATATAAAACGCACATACCTCTCTTGAGCAACTAGCAGCTTGTCTTTCCTGAGGCGCTAACTGTGTACTGTTGCACTCTTATCGGCTGATCCTCCGGTGTGTAGGTTCAGACACACCCATCACTGCTGGGAAGGAGGGTGGCCCTGTTGGACTCTCATTTCCCACACACTCATAAACTCATGCACACCTGATAAACAGGAGACGTTTCCTCAACAAATCAGCCGCAGCTCCAAAAAAGGGCAACAAAAAAACGTTAAATATGTTTATTTCTGTGATAATGCAAATACCTTATTGCACCTTTATTCAAATGAAGGAAGTCATTATAGAATATTCAAATGAGAGACAACTTGCATTGTAAAAATCAGTTAAACTGTAGTTGATTTATACCGTCACCTGATAAAGAGTCCTTTGCAATAATTTTAATGACATAATCCGATTTATGTAACATGCACAGACTAATGAATGAATAAACTACTGTAGGAAACAACCGGATCGGATTATTCGACAATATGTCTTTAAGGACCTGTGGTTGGTTTTGAATGGTTTAATCCGAGTGGAGTTGTGAGTTCTGACCTCATGGCACCTTTTAAACTTGTCAGTTATTCTTTAGCTAGTTGGAGGGAGTGGATGAGGGCGGTAAGATGCGTAATCTTGCATGATCATAATACTAAAGGCTCCGATTTCTTGGCCCAGCTGTACAGATAAAAGTACGGGAACAGCTTCTCTGTGAAAGACTCTCCTGTGAAGGAGTAAATGTGAAATTGCCGATCCACGTCATAGAAAGAGACTCTGCCTTCATTGCAGTCCACATAGACTCCTATATGTCTTGGCCTGAGACACAGGTGAACGACCGTGTAAGGGGTACATAGAACTTTATAATCGAAACCGATCTTTCCGATGGCAAAGAAGCCATTTTCTCTTTTCTCTGTGACGCTCCCTTTTCTGTCTACTGTCTCCTCTGCAACACCGATGGCCCAGTTGTTTCTCAGGCCCACTTTGACTTCCCAGTAGTGACGCCCAGAGGTGAAGCCCTCCGTCCCAAAAACCATGGGGCGGTGGAACCTCTTGGAGTCGTCAGAAGACGAGGGCGTCGCAGTTTTGTTGTACTTCAAACATTTTCCCGAGTCAGACACCACAAGGAAGCAACCAGCCGTGGCTGGGTCAAAGGTGACCGACACTGAGGACATAAAGTTTAGTTTAAAGCTCTCGTCTTCAGCAATAATAAGGCAATTCAATCAACAAGAAAAGTTAATTAAATGTGTGATCTCACCTTTGTGTTGTTTCATCCTGGTCAGTTCTGTCAGAAGTCAAAACACAGAGTTATAACTCATAAAAGAGACATCTTCACTGATATGGGATAATATGCAGCAGGTGTTTACCCGTGTCTGTCAAAGTTGTCAGTTCTGATTGGAACGCGTGCACAAGATGAGTCATGGCTGTCCTCAGCGTCTGCACACACAGGTCCGAGTAAACTCTGATCTTGGACCAGTCCTTGCCGTCTGATATGGTGCTCAGGGCCTGCAGAGTCTTGGATGATGATTCACAAACATATGAGGCAAAACGCTACATTTACTTTTTTAAAGCCAACCAGTAAGGCCAGATATGTTATTGTAGTCCTGTTTAACACTTTCCCACTGACTACGTTTACATGCACCATAATACTAAAACATTCTGCTTTTCGGAGCATTCTTTGGATATATACAGCACATTCAGAATATGCATCTCAATTGAGGCTTTTACTGCAGTGTAAATTTGTGTATTAGCCTTGTCATCAGCTTCGGAGGAATTTATTTGTTTATTTTTGGAATAAGGTAAAAAAAAAAAATTGTGCATGTAAACATAGAGTCTCTTTCAATACATAATTGGATTACTTTCCTAACATGAAAAAAATATTTGAATGAATAGGTCATATTTCTGGTCAACCGACAGTGTGTTTCCAGGCACCTGTTCTCATGCACATATTAAAAAAAACAGTAGAAACTAAAGTCAACAACTAGTAAAAATACATATTCCTCATATGTTTTTAAGCTCAGCAGGGCTGGAATATGCTAGACATGTCTTTCATTGACATTTTATTTCAGAGGTGCCCATCATTTCACCTACTTTATCTTCATGACCCTCAAATAGATTTGCTCCTTCACCTCAGATCTAGAAACCACAATTTATTCTCTTGTGATGGGGGCATCATGTATTACAATGTTAAAATACTGCGTGGCCCCTTGATCTATCCTCCAACTCTCTGCCGTACATCTCATCTTAAAGTAGCGTTTGCGTGGGAGCAAAGAGACTCAGAAAGGGAGAAAGATAATGTGAGCGTTAACTAGCCTGCAGGAGTTGGAGGTGGTCGTCACTTTGAGAGAGCTCCTCCAGCTCCGAGTGCCTCCTCTGCAGCTGGGCGACCTCGTCCTGCAGCTCTTCCATCATCGCCGCGTCTTTCTCTTGTGATTCGACGAGCTTCTCATTGATATTTGCTTTTAGCGTAATTCCTGCCACTTGAACGCGATCCAGCAGAGTATTGAAGAGCTTTTCACTTTCGGCAATCTCTCTATTAGCTTTTTCCTATAAAGAACATAAAAATCTTGAGAACATACTTATATAAATGTGTACAATCTGCAACATTTCCCCAAAGCACTCACTCTGCGCATTCCCGTAGCGTCTGTGAATTCCTTCATCTTTTCCATCCTCTCCTCAATCATCAAGTTGATCTTTGCTTTCTGGGACTCAACGTTTTCCTAAATTATAGAATTTCAAGACAAAACGTGTGATTGAACCAGCCGGTCCTTCATATATTTCAGACATTTAACAAAAGAGACTCACTTACCTTCTGTTGAGCCCCCTCTTCATCAACGGGCACCACATCGTGGCCCTTGTGGTCCGTCCCGCTGCACAGCAGACAGATGCACACCCGTTCGTCCCTGCAGAAAAGCTCCAGGATCCTCTGGTGCTTCTCGCACATCCTCTCCTCCAGGTTCTCCAGCGGGTCGACCAGCTTGTGCCTCATCAGGGAGGGAACTCGTCGGTGGGGCTCCAGGTGGGCTTCGCAGTACGACGTCAGACACACGAGGCACGACTTCAGCGCCTTGAACTTCATTTCTGCGCACACGTCGCACTTCACCTGCCCCGGCGCGTCGGCACCGTCGGGCATCTCCACTTTCCTCCTCTTTATCTGGACGGAAATCTCCTGGACGATCGCGTTTGTGGACATCTCCGGCCTGACGTGGAATCTCTTGTTACACGTCGGGCAGCTGCATGAGTCGCTCTTGTCCCACTGCTCGCTGAGGCAGCTCATGCAGAAGTTGTGACCACAAGGTGTCGTGACCGGGTCGCTGAATACCTTCACACAGATCGGGCACTGGAAGTGATCCTCTGGCAATGACGCAAAAACACTGAATGACGACATATCTGTGGGAGAATGTGATTAATATCCTTTAGAAATCTGTTATTCATCTTTAATGAATACACGCACACAAATGGGGGAGGGAAGAATCAAAATGTTTGATTAGTCTTTTGAGTCAGGTGTATCTTTAGGCTGTTTCCACCACGAATCCTGACCCGCCCGATGAGTCATTTTCACGGGAATCATCTTGCACATCTTGATCCTGCATACCATTCTGACAGTTCTCCATTTTACAAGCAAAAAAGTTAATCACCTGATTTTCCGTAGTTCTTGTGTATATCCCAGAGGCCTAATCTGTCTCTCGGAAGCTCGATCGTTCCCTCGATCAATCGCTGTAATTATGGCACCACAAACCTTCCGATACTCGTCATCAGCCCGAGACGAGTGGGCGTGATCAAGTGACGTAATTTTACTGAAATGAAACCTACAGTGTTTTTTGAAAAGTCCATGAAGCCTGAATAAGTGACATTTGGGTGTCAGGTTCTGGTACCCAAAAGCCATTGCAACAGTTTAAAGTAAATGTATCGTCCAAATCAAAACTCAGGTCAGGCTTCAAAACACACCAACTCAAAACTGAGGTTGACAGACATAACAATCAAAAATCAAATCAAAAAACACTAACCGAGAGGTTGACAGACTACTCACAGGGATAGAGGACCGGCCAGAGGCCACGCGGTGACACACAGTACAACCCAACAAGGGGACAGGAGACAAACAGGGTTTAAATACAAGAGGAAGGTAACGAGGCACAGGTGGAAACAATTAGGGCAGCACAGGTGCAGGGAATACACAATCAGGGACAAGGCAGACAGACAATCCTGGACAATCACAGGTGCAGGAAGTGCAGGGAACACAGGATACACAAGACAAGGACTTCACAATAAAACAGGAGACCAAACAAACCAACATCATAACATTGGGAATATTTGAGTAACCATTTATTGTTCTGAATCACGAACACACTTCTCCTCAGCGTACAACCTTTGCAGCATTAATCACACTTAACTAAATGTCAACATGCAATCATGAAATCAGAGATCTAGAAACCACAATTTATTTTTGGATGGTTTGAAATGTCATGCATTCAGAGGATTAGTTAATTTTTGGGAATGCGCGTGTTTGTGTTCTTGCTCAGAGTTATACGAGACCACTAAAAAACCACTGACACGCCTGGTGGTTAGCATATGGTTAGCTTAGCATAAAGACCCAAAATGTTGAACTATCCCTTTAAGGCTTCCACGAGCTGATCTAAATACATAACTGTACCGTTAATATATTTGTTGAGCTACACTATGCAGATAGATATACATAAAGGATTGTTTGGCTACAACAAAATAAAAGTGTTTTGTGCTCTTTATACTGTCAAACTCGTCCTTAGCTTTGCTTGATCAGACTTTTCTCGTTCACCGGGCAAATCACGATGGTATCGGAGGCTTTGTCGCAGCAGTACAGGTAGAAGAACGGCAAGATCTTCTCCGTGAACGTGTCCTTGAACGTGTAGATGTGGGTCAGGGCCTTCACGTCGTAGAAGGACACCTGTCCCTCCTCGTAGTCCACGTACACGCCCACTCGCTTGGGCTTGGGCTCGAGGGCGAGCAGCGCGGGCGGGGTCGTCGACGCCCGGTACCCCTGGCCTTTCTTCATGGCCAGAGCCCAGTAGCCCTGCGCGGTGCTCACGGAGATCCGGCCCTTTCTGTTGACGGTCGACCTGGCCACGCCCATGTACCAGTCGTCCTTGTCCCCCACCTGGACCTCCCAGTAGTGTCTCCCCGAGGCGAAGCCCTCGCGGCCCAGGACGATGACCACCGTGTCGAAGCGGTCCGGGCGGTCCGGGAGGTCCTGCCACGCGCCCAGGTGTCTCACCTGGTGCCGGTCCTGGGAAAGCTGCAGCCAGGGGTTGGCCGAGTCCGGGTCCAGAGTGACGTCCACTGCCGAGACACGAGACACGATGGGGGATTTAGTTTGCTGAAGAGGTTCAAGATGATACAAATATCAAAACAAATACACACAAAAAGTGTACCTGTATATTTCTGAATCTTCTTGATCTCTGTCAAAGAAACAACAAAACAAAAAAGGTCAAATTATTGTTTAGCTTATTCTGGTGATGCTCTCAATTGAAAATCAAATGTTGGAACGATAAAGGAGCTCTTACCGCTTTCAGCCAGTTTGCCGATCATTTCATGAAGCGTAGCCTCCAGTTTGGACATGGACCTCCTGATCATGCCGACACATATGTCAGTGGGAACGCTGGTCTCAGACCAGTCTTTGACAGATGGGGGAGTGCTAAGGGCTGGGAAGCTCTAGGGAGAGATGCAGCACATTAGAAACCAGTTAGTTGACACAACAGCAGGAAATGAGTATTACGAATATACATGTTGTACCGATCCTCTTCAATCACTTAAACTACTTCTGATTTGAACATCTCGTACATATTAAGATATTTTTTGTTTTATTTTGTATTTGTATTTAATCAAATGTTGTTGTTATTCTCTGTTTTTGTATTATTTGTATTATTAGTATTATTAGTATTTTGTATTATTATAATATGTTTTTAAATTAGTTTTTTGAAATGTAATTATTAATAATTATTATTAAGAATATAAATGTTGTACCGATCCTCTTCAATCACTTAAACTATTCGGATTTGAACATCTAATACATTTTAAGATATTATTTTTATTTTGTATTTAATCAAATGTTGTTGCTATTCTCTTTTTTTGGATTACTATTATTTTGTATTATTAATTTACATTTTTATTTTTATTGAATTAATAAAAAATAAAAAATGTACAGCAGGAAATGAGTATTAAGAATATACATGTTGTACCGATCCTCTTCAATCACTTAAACCACCCATTTTATTTTCTTGTCTAGTTTGAGGTAATAAAGGTGTAACTTTCCAAAATTAATTAATTCATGCTGTACAGGAAGAGGGCAAAACAATACAAAAAGAAGTCTTTTCAATGAAAAGCTAGAATGAAAACTCTGCTCTTCATCAGGGAAACCTTCACAGAAAATGTTCCCCTGAGCATGAAAAAGAGATATTGAACTTAAAAATGCTCTACAAAAACAAAACATGCTCTCTCGCCTTCAAGAAGTGAATGTGGTCGCTCCGAGCCACGTTCTCAAAGTCTGCGTTCCTCCTCTTCAGCGCCTTGATCTCGCGCTGCAGCTCGGCCACGAGGCCCTCGGCCCAGCGCTCCGTCTGCCGCTGCTTCTCCTCGATGGCCAGAACCAGCTCGGCCTGAGTCCTCTGGATGGAGCGCACCAGCTCCTCCACCACCTGCGTGCTTTCCTCCACCTCTCTCTGGGCGCTGGCCTGAATGAACACGGTCAAAAATACTGTGTTGAACCAAAACCACGTGGTGCATTTACATTTCTTAACGTGGCTGCACGCCGTCGCTCACTTTGTTTTGTTCCACAGAGAGTTTGATCTGCTCCACCTTTCTCACTCGGTCCTGGATCATCTGCTGCACGTCTATTTCTGTCCTCTTCAGCTGCGCCTGCACAACATGATGTCACACGATCAAGGCCGACGGCACACACACACACACACACACACGACAGTCACCATTCTCGTGCTGGTTTAAGAGTCAAAAGCTTTATGATATGAATATAAGACAACAGGTAAACCTCCTCTGATTAAAACATAATAAAAAAGAAGGTTTATAGATTCAAGTTGAAGGCCGAGGCTGCATGATGTAACCAGTGTTGGGCAAGTTCCTGGAAAAATGCAATCAATTATTGATCACTGAGCTGTAAACTAAATGAAATGACTGTGATGAAGCACACACATGTTGACATGTCCTACTTAGTTCAAGTGTCCCCTGGGCTTCTTTCTACCACAAAGAAACCTCTTGAATATCCGTGTTTCTGCATTTGAATTGTTCTTTTTTTATAATCCTTGTATTTAAAATCCCAGTGAAATGGAAGCTTCTTCCTGGCACAAAGTCATCAGAGGGATTGAAATGAAGCGATTTGATTGGGCCGCTAAAAAGTGGGCGGGCTTAGAATGTAGGGCAACACACACACACCTCCCATGTGGCATGACGGTGCAGATTGATTAATGGATGATTCATTGATGGATTTTATGATTTTATTGGTTGAAATTGGGCGGCGTTGGGTAACGTCACATTTTGTTCTATACAGGAAGAGAAGACTGATTGGATTTTTTGACATAATACAAATACCTTGTTCATTGTTTTGGCATATATTGTTTAATAGGTGCACAATAGGTTTTCATTAAAAGCTCTTTGTTATCACTTATGATAACACTTTCAGTGGAAATTTCACTATTCAAATGTTCTTTTGACTCCAACCAATGCATCAAACATCTAGATTATTATTATTTGTTCTCCGTCTCACCTTTTTCTCCATGCATTCCCGCTCCACGGGGACGGTGTAGTGCGCCCGGTGGTCCGTCTCCGTGCACAGCACGCACACACAGGTCTGGTCCTTCTTGCAGAACAGCTCCAGGAGCCGCTCGTGCTTCGGACACATCCGGTCCTCCATGTTGGCCACCGGCTCGATCAGCTTGTGCTTGGTGAACCGGGCGGCGTGCGACTTCAGGTGCTCCTCGCAGTAGGAGGTGAGGCACACCAGGCAGGATTTGACGGCCTTGGGCCTGCCGTCGCCCAGGCAGACGTCGCACAGGACCTCCTCCCAGGAGGGAGGCGGGGGGGAAGGGGAGGGAGGCGGTGGCGAGGCTTGGGGAGATGAAGAAGAGGGGACTTGAGGTGAGGTCTGTGGCGGCGGCGGCGGCTCCCGGGCCGTGGCTCGGGGTGCTGGAGGAGAAGAACCTTTGGGTGCTGACACAGAGGGGATCAGAGGGGGTAGCTCCTCCGGGAGAGGCCTCTTCTCTCTCTTCCTCCTCTCCTCCTCCTGCTTCTGCTTCAGCTCCTCCAGAAGATGCTTCTTCTGATCTTTCTCCAAAAGCCACTCCTCATCCTCCTTCTTCCGTCTCTCCATCGTCCACTTCCTCTCGCTGTCGTCTTCCTCCTCCTCGCTGGCCTTCCTCTCTTCCTCACTCCTGACCCTGATCTCCTTGAACTGCTCCGCGATCTCCCTCAGGACCGTGTTGATGCTGATGTCGGGCCTTTTGTGGAAGGACTTTTTACACATGGGGCACTGGTACAAAGGGCTGGTTTTCCAGTATCCCAGGATGCAGCACTGGCAGAAGTTGTGTCCGCAGGGGATGGACACGGGGTTGGTGAAGACGTCCAGACAGATGGAGCAGTGCACTTGCTCTTCGGAAAGGTTCCCGGTGGCCATTCCTGCACGGCGGAGAGGCAGGGTCATTTTTTCAGCGCAAGAGGGGCATCGAACCTGCTGTGATGGTGAGGTCGCTCAGGTTAGATGGCTCTGTGACTTTATTCTGGGTCATGTTCATGCAAGTCTACTAAGCAAAGCGAGACAGGACTCATTTATCGTTACACATTCAAGCCAAATGATGGGAATATAGTGTCAGTATACATTTCATTTGACTTTTTTGTGTGCAATAAATGAGCCCTTGAGAGTCTTCGGTGAGTGTTGTTCATATTTGTTTTAATTAATGTATTTTCTGTTTGGCACTGCTTCCTCTGAGGCCATTTAAAGATGTTGCATTGAATATATCCTACTTCTATTAATAATTAAGTTTTGTTCTCACTCTACTTTCTGAATTGTCTTATTTTCCTTTTTTTTAATATATATTTATGCTTTTGTAATGCTTTTTTTTTAATGAATTACATTTGTGTCTGAAATTTAGTCAACTTAATAACTATACCATAGCTTATTTGAGCCGAACCGATTCCTGATATATATACAGTAAATATCAGTATATATAAATATGTATTTATGTATATATATATAAATAAATGTATATACACATTTATGTATATATAAATATATATACATAAATACATATTTATATATATTGATATTAATTTTTTATATAGGCACATGACATAAGCAAACAATTTAGGATGATTTAAAAGTAGACAATTAAACTTCAGTGCTCTCTGGTGGAAACACTGTGTAATAGCAACTCTGGGTTTGGGCATTTACGACAAATATTGATATCGGCCGACTTACATATATTTGTGATAAACTGATAATATTGGCCTCCACGATTGCTTTTGCGTTGCCATATGCGTCTTTCCTTGAACTGGAGCTAAATATATCGTGTTTGTTTGATTAGTTTGAAGGCAGCGTGTCAGTGAGTCTGACTTTAAACTCAAGCAGCTCTCCGCTTGAGGCCTCGAAGCAGACGGGATTAACATCGCTCCAAAAATATTGCCTAGTCAGCGATTTCCTCTGCTCTGAACTGTAATCAGGAGTATTGTGACACACACACACATAGCATGCCTCAATGGATACAAAATTATTTTTTGTTTAACATAAAAACTATATTAAAAAAAACGTTTTACTCAGGTCACAGCTATTAAGCAGCCAAACTGTAATGAATAAAATACAAACAACACTCCCCTGGGAGACCTGCGGGTGCACAGAGAAGCAGATGTGATGGAAGAGATATGAAAACTCCGGAGAGGACGAAGAGACCACAGAAAAGCAGAGACTCACCAGAGAGCAGCTGCCTCAATGCTCCGCTGTGCACTGATACATGAGACCGGCTGTAAGCACTGCCACCTCCAACACACACACACACACACCTAAGACCCTAAATATACCCCCTCCCTCCCCCTCCTTTTACCCCAGATACAGATTTATACCCCTGGCCCTCGCAGGAGGACTGGCTTTCCCTTTGCAGATCACCAGCAGGCCGCTGGTCACAACAGAAGAAGATCCAAGTGGATGAAGCCGAAGTTTGACTTCTGTTAAGAGTTGAAAGTCAGTGTTGATCTTTTATGGATTGTATTAGTTTTTTTAAAGGCGCCATAATAGTTCCAATATTGTGTCCTCATGCAGGAATTGGGCAAATTATTAGCCATAATCGGTTTGGAGGTTCACAAAAATCACAAATTAGTGACATAAACACTGGCACTTTCTTGCTCTGTATCTATTTATTCTACCATTAAAAAACTATTCTCACTTAACTTCATATTTAAAATATAAAATTATTCATTAGTTTGCTTGCTATATGGATTGATGAGTAGCCGACTGGAACCCACCTATCTAGGCAGGATAGGCAGGAAAATAGACATTACAATGTATTTAGCATCTTAGCTTAGCATGTTAGCATAAACATGTTGATTAGTCCATCTTAAAAAGGCAGAATAAGAAAGATTTGTCGGTTTGTGACATAAAATTCAAAGTTGGCCCCGCCTCCCCGGCTGCACGCCGCCTGACCGCAGTTAAAGCTACGGCGCTCGCCAGCGGGTTGAAAGCCGACCTCAGGTCACCGCTCATTTTGAAACGACCTTTGTTCACTTGGCGCTCCGCCTCAATATGTTGACGTGTTGGCCGGGTTTCCTGTTGCTGTTCCAACGCTTCCACTTGGATGCATACTTACGATCTGGGACCGGGCCGCTACGTTTTTATAGATATTTAATCCCAGACACGTCCAGAACACATAAATACTATTAGAGCACGAGGGTCTCTGCAGACACAGACACACACTTCTAGTGGGTCATACATTATGATTGGAAATCCTTCTCATTGAGCCTTTAAAGAGGACAAAGAAATCCTCTAAATGCTTCTTCAGAGTCTGTTCAGGAGCTGAATCCTTCAAGCTAAAAGACGAATCCAACATAAGTTTAAAAGAAAGTTACATTTTTTATTTATTGGTGACTAATCATCTTTAATGAATACATTCAGATTTAAAGTACAAAAGAAAACATTTCATATATAAATACAGAACATATACTTCATGCCCACAAAAAAAACATCTGAGTATTTATCAAAATATTTTATAGTACTGTATGTACAGAAATCTCTCATTTGGTCCCCGAGGCCGACCGAACCCTCTAGACGGTAAATTTACATCTATTTAACTTCCTTTGATCTGTAAAGTCTCCAAAGCATGAGAACAAAAACGTACACAGTAAGGAAAGTGTCAGAATTACATTATCACTCAACTTCTAAACTCCTTAAAGTCCAACTGAACCAGAAGAGGTCAGATTTAGTCCTTTTTACATCAAGACATCTGTTTATTTTATTTACAATTAGAGATAAGAAAGCACAGTAGGACTGAATTATATTGGCTATTTTATTAGCAAACCAAATTTCCAATATTTCTCTGTATACGTCAGTCAATAAAGATCCATCTACTGCTCTTTAAAGGATCTGTATTGAGCCGGCATGGTTTTACATGAGCAAACCCAATCACACGCCCATAAAGTGTGACGAGTGTTGTAGTGGTCGGTATCGATATGCAAACCGACGAGCTTTTGTTTTAATTCCATCATATTGAACGTTGTTTGAGGTAAAGTGCTTCGCAAGCGAAAAGTCGGAAAAAAGAAGAATCGTATTAAAAGACCAGATAAAGGACAAAATGAGCACTTTGCACCACCTGTCTGTTGACCCTACAGATGTCATAGAAGTCTCAGGTGTGCTTCACGGGGGAGATAATGAGCGGCGCCGAGTTCTTCCCGTCGTGCTGGAGACACGGGCTGAAGATCGGGTACAGGCTCTCGGTGAAGGTGTCCACGAAGGTGTAGAGGTGCAGACGCGCCTTCACGTCGTAGAACGAAATCTGGCCTCCTTCGTAATCCAGGAAGACGCCCACTTTGCTGGGCTGGGCCGGCAGCAGCAGAGACAGGCGGAGCGCCGCCAGAGCTTTCACCTCGCCGTTCTTCAGCCACAGGCACCAGTACCCGCCCTCGGGGCTCAGCTTGATCTCGCCCTTGCGGCGGGCCGAGGCGCTGGCCATGCCCAGCGTCCAGGCCGTCTTGCGGCCCAGGTCCACCTCCCAGTAGTGGCGCCCGGAGCTGAGGCCCTCTCGGCCCAGGACGAAGAGGGCGGGGCTGAAGCGCTTGGGGCCCTCGGCGTGGACGGCCTTGCGCTCTTCGTATCGCACCTGGCGGCCGTCATCGGACACGGCCAGGTGCCTCTGGGACGTGGCAGGGTCCAGGATCACCTCGCCTGGACAGACGAAGAGGTGCATTAAATAAATGACGTGTATTTATACATGGAGTTTAGTGACTGTAACAAGCTCCTGCTACTTCCCCCCCAGCACCAATGACACGAGGACACCTGAGATCACGTTTGTAACTGCTTTTATTGTCACATGCATGTCCTGGCAGACTGTGCCTCTGCTCTCTCTTCCCCTCTGCTTCATCCCTACTGAGCTTCACAAAGGGCCAAAGATACAAACCCCTCATCAGTTTCAGCTGAGGCCACTTAGACCTCATCCCCGGCACCTGTTCCCTGAGCCGCTCCTCCCCTCCCCTCCCCCTCTGCAGCTGAGCCTAACCACGCCCCCAGCCACCACAGTGACCTTTACCTTTAGGGAATTATAACGTAGCTAAACTGCAAACACCTTTAATCTATAACGATTCACCATATTTTTTAAAATGAATCATGCTTTTTTGTTCATGTAAAAGTAATCCGACTACAGCTGTAGAATACACTTGATGTCGTAATTTCATCTGAATTGCTCTAGTGGAGTAGAAGTATAGCGTAGCATGAATTGATTATACTCAAGTAAAGTAAAAGTACCTTCAAGACTGTACTACAGTACTTAACCTTATGGCACCAAGCCCTGTTAATATACCCAAATGCAGATTATCTCCTCAACCACAAGGCCTATTTGAATACTTAAAAAAAGGTATACTATACAGCAAACCCTTTGGAACATACATAATAAGTTCATATATATGTTACTGGTATATTTGTTCATGAAAAAAAAAAAAAAAAATTAAAAGTTGTATTTTCTTATCGTAACTATATTTGCTACATTTGAAGTTCGAAGTTTGGCTTTCATTGAGTGAAGTTAAGTATTTTTAATAATTAACCGAGTATACGCTGCATAATGGTGCCAGTGAACTTTGCCCCCTTTAACTGGCTCCAAACCTGCTGGTTTGAGTTGGACTGCGTTGTGAAGAAATGGCGCCCTCTCGTGGACTATTGGGAGAACTGTCAAACACGTCTGCTTTCTTCTACAGTAAAATCAAATGTATTAAAGTCTCACTCACTTGAATAGTTCTGGAGCTTCCGGAGCTCTGAGAGAGAGAGAGAGAGAGAGAGAGAGAGAGAGAGAGAGAGAGAGAGAGAGAGAGAGAGAGAGACAGAGAGAGAGAGAGAGAGTCAGCAAGGCATTCTTCTAAAGAGTCAAAGCAGATGGCACGTGTTAAACATGGAGATCTCCTCCAGAGCTGCAGACATGTGCTGCTGTCCATTGATTCCAGGCGGTGGTGAACTGCGGCATCAACACCATCTCCATCTGTCCGACCATCTTGAGTGTGTGTGTGTGTGTGTGTGTGTGTGTGTGTGTGTGTGTGGGGACTCAACGATGAGTCACTTATCTATTTCAAAGTGCTCGTACGGTGACCCACATTTGGATTTCGCACAGGAAAAGGCACCAGAAGCTGTTGACATGTTACTCTTGTTTCGGAGGCGTACAGTAGGCCACACACTATCTCACTATGAGCGTTTGGGAGACTTTTTATTTTCCAAATCATCTCAAATGAGTGCAAGAAAAAAGAATCCATCGTGACGTTTTTGTCATACAGGGGATGGACAAAATAACAGGAACACCTCACAAAGCAATCCAGTGCATCAGCGCTTCGATATGAAGCTTAAAGGATAACTTTTTACAACCACAGTTTAGTGACGTTGTTCAATAAAGGGGTTTCTTTTATTATATTATTATCATCTCACAGATAAATTCCTGCTTTTTTTTATCCTCCCCCATTTCATTCCTCGGCACAGTGACCCCCCTCACCTTTCCCGTACAGCCTCTTGAGCTCTTCCTGCAGCTTGTCCACGAGGCCGCTGACGGAGGAGCGGACGGTTCCCAGGTAGAGGTCGGTGTTGACGCTCACCGCCGACCAATCAGTGTGCTCGGGCGGGGGCGTCAGCGACGTCAGGTTCTGCGGGGAAACGGGAGAGCAAGGTTAAGCGAGATGGAACGATCCCCTCAGGGGAAATATTATTTCTATGGGGTAAACTATCTAGACAGAGTGCAGATGTATCAAAAGGAGAGTGGCAGGAGCTACAATTACAGAAAAGGGGATGTATTTGTCTGCGTATACTCTCAACTTTGTTCTGGCGAACATGTGTGGCCTCTGCTTTCTCTCTCTGGGAAAACTTCAAAGGGGTCTTTCATGAGAGGGAAAAAAAAAAAAATCAACATTTTATCTCCATAAACAGTGCAGGGCAAATGCACGAGGGGGGGCTTCCATAACAGCTGGCTGTGCTGCTGTGTTCGTGGAGGCTTTTGATGTTGCGTTGCCAATCTCCTAGCAACCGCAGCCGATAATTGGCAGTGTAGAAATGATGTGGATTGAATAATGATGGAAGAAAAACAGAATGTTTGAAACATAAATACACAATCCAGTCCGGTTTTAACCGTATTAATAGGAGAATAAAGTCCAGTTAAGGTGGAATATGCTACAGTACGTCTTCGGGAATTTAACTAATTAGCTCCCACGCTGTCCTCAATGCATATTAAGTGTGTTGTGTATGTAGGCTGCACGCTGGAAGACTGAATAATGAGGCAATACTTAATATGCCAGCATGCATTTTTAAAATTACACTTGGGTCGTGGTCTTGATTTTATATATTGATCACCACAAGCTGTGGGGATAAAAGTGGGGCATTTATGGAAGACAAAATAAAAAGCAACAGCTGGTATTGATACCTTGAGTCATTATCTGTTGTTACATGTATAACATATATATTATTGTGTCCACATTTGGAATATGTTCACCTGCAGGAAGACCACTTTGTCCGCCGTCTGCGTGAAGGCCTCCAGCTCGTTGCTCCGCCTCCTCAGCTGGCTCAGCTCGTTCTCTAACCCCCGGGCCAGTTCCTGAGCGTGCCGCTCGGCCTCCCGCTGCCTGGTGGCGATCAGCTCCACCAGCTCCGCCTGGCTCTGCTCCAACAGGCGCTGCAGCTCGGCGTACACCTGCCAGCTCTCCTCCAGCTCCCTCTGAGAGCTGGCCTGCAGACACACATGGAGACTTTTAGACTTTTATTGCTACTACTATTTTAGGAATCAAAATGAATTCACTCGCTGTAACTCCACAGTTATTTATACTCTCCTTTGTATCATGTTCAATTTCATCTGTGCATAATCTGTTGTATTATTCGGCTCTTTTTATATCCCCTTGTGTTTCTTTATTTAAGTCTCGTGCATGAATCCCTTTGAATTGCCTTGTTGTTGAGGATGTGATATAAATAAACGTTCCACGCCTTGAGGCCTACATTTGTTCCCATATCCGTAACAGGGTTAGGCTTAGAATAAAAACATTAAAAACCAATTAAGAGTCCAACTAATTAGCCTGTGAGATGCTACAGTTTCAGTCATGACTCGGCTCTTTTTTAAACCTTGTTTCCTGAGCGTCGTACAACCGGACTGACGGGTTACGTCTCCTCCCAGCCAATAGGAAACCAGCAAGCTTTGCATCTGGAACTTCCCCGGCATGGGTTTCAATGTTACGCTCCAATTTCCAGCTATGTTTCTATTCTCCAACAAAGAGGCACAACTAAACTGTAATTAAAGTGTATAGAGAGGTTTGTGTTTTTTCATTTTATTCCTTATTATCAAGCTTATTTTCTCTTACTCACATGTATGACTCAAATGTAAAATTCAAAAGAATCCAAAGAGGGATTATTGTCTTTATCTCTATGTCCATCACGCACATGTGCAGAGTGTTTGTACAGTCAACACACACACACACACACACAGATATCTAACCCTCTGGTAACTCAAACCTCATTGTATTTTCAAGTAGATACAAATCTCACCAATCAGGAAACAGAGAGCAGCACTGAACCTGGGAAATGATTCTTACATTCAAAACCTCAATGGCATTTTGGCCAACCACACTGCTGTTATTCACAGGAACAAAAGCAGTGTGGTCGTCCATGTTGTCGCCTCGTGTGCTGGAGGTTGGGTTTATTATCATGAGTCTAGGTACAGACGGGGTGTGGGAGATTAGAGGTGGAGGCGTACGCCGGTCGCACCGGTCTGACGGCCTCAGACGTGGATCTGAGTCTGGAGACGCGCGAGAAAAACAAGCTGGAAGACGAAGACGTGGCCGAGACTCAACAGATCTGCCCTCGAGCATCGGCCCGCTCACGTTTTGTGTGCTTTGTGCCCGGATCACAGAGCAAATAAAGCTTTATGAGAGCAGACTGAGCTAATATTTAACACGCAGGAGGAGAAGGAAAGCACAACAGATCAACGCACCTTAAAAACACACAACACGCATGTTTAAAACGCACAAAGAATTCAATCTAAAACTAGAAGACGGATAATAACATTCAAATGTTGGTCAGTCAGTGTCTTCCTGTGATAACACATATATTATCTTGATCAATAATATCATTTAAATTGTTATCAAGAGGTTCATCCTTTAAACTTGTTGAATTTTTTCCAGTTATCCCCTGAAACGGACTCATGTGGATTTAATCCAGTGGATGAAACAACTCATCTTGTGCTTCAAAGAGCTGCAAATTGACACCAACTCTTTCAAAACACGCTGTGTGTTGACGTCCGGGGCTCCAACAACACACGTGCACAGTTAGGACTCACTACTTCTTCTTCTTCATCTTCATCTTCTTCTTCTTCTTCTTCTCGCCTTCAGACGACTCACCTTGATGACCTTGATGGATTGTTTGATCTCCTCCAGTTTCTTGGCTCTCTCCTTGATCAAATGTTTGACCTCTGACTTCTTCTTGCTCAGATTACTCTGCGACAAAAGAAAAAACACTTAAATCAATATTGACAGCTTTATGACATGAAAAGTGACATGACAGTACTTGAGGATGTCAGCGAACAGAATTTATAATCAAAACTATTCACATCGAGCCCAATCAATCAGAAAGTGAGTTGTGAACACGTTTTCCTTTTTTTTGCCTTTTTTTTCATAAATGTTTTTATGTGCAACCAATGATATCAAAATAAGACTTAAATGTGGTGCTTAATGTGTTGCATATTGCACTATGATAAAAAACGTTACTTCTTTCCTTACAGGCTTCATAAAAACTTGATGAAAATGATAAAAAAAAAATACATATAATTTCACTGCTCTTTAAAAAAGACATTACTTATTAACGTGTGGCTGCAGCTCACCATCTTCTTCTTCCACTCGTGGTCCACGGTGGCGATGTCGTGGGACTTGTGCGTGGACTCGGCGCAGGCCGTGCAGATGGCGGTGTGGTCGCTGCGGCAGTAGACCTCCAGAAGGCGCTCGTGCTTCTTGCAGATCTTCTCCTCCAGGTGGAACGTGGGCTCGATCAGACGATGAGACATCAGGGACTTCACCTGGGAGGCAGCGGGGATTTAAAAAGGGCAAGTGTAGTGTAGGCGTACAGCAGCAGGGTATCTGAACCAGGAAGCTCCGAGATAAAGATGATAGTCACCAAAGGGTCACGGTCATAGATCTGCATCTTGAGTGTTGGCATCGTATGCAAAGCACTTGTGGCATAATCTTCCACCTTAATCACTGTAAACTCATGTTATTGTTTTTTTAAAGGAGACATATCATCATTTCAGGTTCATACTTTCTACTTGAACATGTTTACATGCTTCAATGCTCCCCAAAAACTTTTTTTCTTCCCAATACTGTCTGTGTGAGTCGCTGTCTTATCGCCTGTCTCTTTAAGCCCAACCCCCCAAAAAAAGCCCAGTGTGCTCTGATTGGTCAGCAGTTTACGGTTTCTCCAAGGTTAGAGCGTTTTGATACTTTCAGTGCATATAAAACACTTAGAATACTTTAAATATATCAACATAGAATACGTTATATGATGTGACTACAGTCCTGTAACCTTTTCTTGAGATGCGTGTAGGCGTGCACCTTTTGGCTCAACTAAATATGACCTCATATGTGGCAGTAGTTCCGATCTGGGCTCAACTAAATGTTATCAGATATTGGGTTAACTTCAGGGCTTGTCCAACTGCTCTGGAATGTTCCCGTGACGGAGGAGCCTTGAGTTCCCGGTAGGTGTGTGTTGCATGCAAGTGTGGGTGTGACATGTGGCTAAAACATCCAATGACACCTAATGCAAGACATATTTAATACTATAATCCCCCACAATCATTTGTTTAACAAAAAAACGGGGTGTTTTATTTAACTTTGAGGTCAATTTGATGGGAATTCTGTCAACCATTGGGGCTAAAGTACATTATTAGTACAGTATAGTTATAAAGGAAGAACAATTGTACAATATAATGCCAAAAAGAATGAAAACAGATGCGTATTTTCTTGCATGAATCTCTGAAGAAGAGGCAAACTGACCTTTCTATGATGTCTGAGGTGGACCTCACAGAAGGACCCCAGGCAGTTCACACAGGACTTGAGGGCCTTCACCTTCCTTCCGATGCAGGCGTCACAGGGAACCTCCCCGGCCCGGGCGAACTCCCCGTTGTCGGACCCCGGGGAGCCCACGTGGCTCATGTCTGAGCTGAGATTCAACGTGGACCCCCGCGAGGCCCCGCCGGATCCCACGGCTCCCATGGCTCCCACGGCCCCTCCGGCCAGCAGCAGCCCCTGGAACTGGGTGGAGATTTCCGCCAGGACCCGGTTGACGCTCATCTCGGGCCTCTTGGAGTAGCTCTTCTTGCACATGGGGCAGAGGAACTTCTTGCTGTGGTTCCAGTAGCCCTGCAGGCAGGCCTTGCAGAAGCTGTGGCCGCAGGGCGTGGAGATGGGCTCCACGAACACCTCCAGGCAGATGGAGCAGGTGAACTGGTCCTCGTGGAGGAGACGGCCTCCGGGAGAGCTTGTGCCTGGGAGAAAGACGCAGCAGACGCAGGATACATCAGACTTTTACTAAAAGACATTTCACATCTTTTTGCGCGTACAAACCGACGGACTTTATGTGCGGATAAAATGGCAACAAACAACGGGGACACTGACAAACGGTAGATGTGTTTCAAGTAAAACGCTTTGTTATTTAGAGAGAGAGATCTGAGGATATGTGGTGTTTGTGTCCGACTACAGGGTCAAAGGTCAGTGGCTACAATCGGCTACAGTTCCTAGAATGAGGTCATAAAGAAGAGTGGGGAAACAAAGCCAGAGAACACAAAGTCTGTTCACACAAGCAGGAAGTGGCTTCAACGGCGTCACTGTGTGCAGAGAGGTGAGAAACTATCTGAGGAATGCAGAAACTCAGGACCTTCTACCTCCCAGCAGCGTACGCTTCAGGTTTACAAGAAAAACACAACTCCCACTGGAAATGTACACCAAACCACCACTGCTTTAGGCGACTTTAATCATGGCTTGAATGGCTCGTTTTTCATGAAACCCAAAAGAACAACATACATGTAAACATAGCAGCTAGTGTAGCATCATTTAAGGTCATTAATATAGTTACGATATATAGTTTTTCTTTCTTTTTTCTGTGTACTATCATGAACTAATATACAATTAATACATATATCAACGTATTATCTATGTTCACAAGGGTTTTCTGTATATTATAGCTTTTTAAATGATGCAAATAGACCTTGGGGTTGAGGAGTGCAAACCAAGTCAAGTCAAATCCAATGTTGTCCGAGCCCCAACAAGCATCGCTTCGCTGTAATTTTGCATTAATAATTGACACTGAGGTTCTCTCAACTGTAAATGTGAATAACTTTGCCACTCTTCCACTGTGCATACACAGAAAACAACAAAAACAACCAACCACATCATGTCCTACAGGGAAAAGAAGAGGCCTTCACTGGGAGGAACAGGTAAAGTAGAACTTACCCTGCATGGTTTCCTCTCTGACGTGAAACACTGCGGTCCTTCACTTCACGCACTTTGCTTTGAATCACACAGCAACAGGTGCTGCTCTCTTCCTGAAACCTGAAGGGCCCTCCCAGTCTCGGCGTGACACACCCGACACACACACACACACACACACACACACACATGCCCTCCCTTTGTTATCGCACTCTGGTTCCAACAACTCTGCGATGCAGATATGCAAAGTCCTGACACCGGGACGTCCTGTGCTGTTCCCTCCAGGTCTCTCCCCGTCTGGAAAGTATCAGTTGGTCTCTTAAACCGCTCAATGGCTGTTTGTGTAAATAAGCAGTTTTAGGTGAGCTAAACGGTCTTGCAGTTGTCTAGTTTCTGCTGTTTCTGTTAGACCTTTTACTCACCTTATTTATGGCATTAGTGTCCCGATGTGAAAGACAATTATTTTGGGATAAGTTGTGATTATCTGAAGCTTCATTTTACTTATAAATTGAAGAAAATACAGTTGATTAATTTATGTATGAAGTCCCTAAACCTTCATCTGGTAATATTCATGCATTTTAGATTGCCAATTGTACATTTCCCATAAACTGTATTATTATGTGTGTGTTTTAAAACGGTTGGATTGACAAAAAATACATCTTATACATTTTTTTAATATATTTAAAATGACACAGATGAAACAAGTAAAAGGTTAAACAAACACCATAGATCATGTGAAATGACTGCAAACTACCAGGAACCATACAAACACAGAATATTTACAAAATACTACACACGCATTCCAACAATAACTAAAATAAAATTCCTTTTAGGTTTCAGTTGTATTTGTGTAAAAGTAAAAAAAAAAAAAAATTTAAAAAAAATTTAAAAAAAGCATCCAATTGAAAAGTAAAGGCTGACAAACCTGCAACTTTACTGTGATAAATTATGCTTTTTAATGTGTTCACTGATACAGGACAGCTCAATTTATCAAATCGCCTGCAGGGATCAAATCATTTTTATCGACAACATAGTTAATCATTCTTTTTTTTCAACGTGTTTACATCAAGCATCGTTCCACTCATCAGACCGTCAGTGTTTTCTAAGAAGTTAGACTCCACTAATTGCTCATGCGCCATCGCTTCAGACTCACCGTTGGTCGACTGCGGCAATGAACTCTCTTGCCTCGATCAAAGATAAGATTAGATGAGTCTGTGATTGATTGAGCTGGGAGGTGAAATCACGAAAGATATGAACGCCAGTTCAAGTGTGTAAACTAAAAGATATCAGCAGTGAAAGTCAAATGTGTAGGTTGTGGGAGTTCAAAGAGCACAAAAGATTTTGTATTATTCAAAGTTGAAGACCTTGGTTACGTGAGCTCTACATGATGTTACCCAGAAAAATATACCTGTCAGCATATATAGGAGGCCAGAGTGTAGAAATGTATATGTTGTGGTAAATACAAAAAAACATCAATTCTGTGTTTATTTGATATCTTTTTTTACATTTTAGGCTGCGTCGTGCTTCATTTTGAGAGGATGTAAATGATCTTTTGGGAGCGTTTCTTTGAATGAGACTCAGGTGTGGAGAGAGGGGGAGTAATTAAGGCAGATCACTTCCAGGTGTGAGCATGAGTTGAGGGCGGTGTGCAGAGCTGATGAGCGTCGGCTGGTCTGTGCCGAATGCAACGCTCGCTCTGTCCTCCAGAGTTCGGAGGCCTTTTGACAGTCTTGCGTTGTTTCTTGTGTTCGTTTAACAACATTAGGATTTGCAACTTCAGTGACAGGTTTCTACCACGTGTTTCTGCCTTAAACCTTTAACTTCTGATAATGTCAAAGAGAAGAATCCTTCTGTTTGCAGCAATAAGACATTTAGCAGATTTTCCATCTGCGTGTGAAGGTTATGCTAATTAGCGTGAAAGTCGGGCTACGAGCCGCTACCTTCGGTCAGTGTCCCCGTTAGCTCCCCGCTGTAGCCAGATGGGGCTCCTGCTAGCGCTCCGTTACTTCCCCGCTAACTTCCACTAGCTCCCTGAAAACCACCGAAGTTAGCGGGACCAGGCTTGACACCCGGCTTGGGCAGAGGGGCCGCGGGCAGTAGCAGCGGGGAGCTAGCGCTGCTGCATTGGTATACCTTTACGATATACCAATGTTTCAATGAGATCATGTAATAATCCATGTAACTTTAACTATATTGAAGCCTGCTCACCAGAAAGAGACAATATCTATATGCATCTTTACGACATTTGTGGTTTTTTTGTGTTATATAGTGACTTCTTGCAGCGTTTTTGTCATTCGTGATTTTCCACTTCAAAAAGTTTCATTGCAGGTGGGGCTCTAACCGGAACACGCTTGCTAACTGTAGCAACAAGCAAGCCGTTCATTTTAAATTAATGGCTCTGGCTCCAAAATGCTGTCGTTTCAAATGCTGGTGGGACTCGACCTTAACCCATCCTAAATATATTCACAGCTTCTCAGATACAGATCACAACCGATGGTTTACGTTTGGTCCTTTTTGACCAACCGCTGTGACTATTACTGTGCAGTGTATACTGTCTATATTCAGTGTGTAGTATGAAACTATTTGGCAGCGTTTCTTTGTGTGAATCTCAGGTTGAGCGAGTGCAGGGATTAATCAAGGCAAACCACCAACAGGTGTGTGTGAGTTAAGGCAGGTGTGCAGAGCTGATATCTAGGAGCTGTTCTGTGTAACGCTCAGAATATCCATCCCCAGAGTTTAGAAGTGGTTTTGATGGTGTTAATTAAGTGTTTATCGAGTTTGAACTCATTGGTTTGTTTCTTTTGACTGATCAGCCCCACTCTTAATCTGAACCGGGGAGGGAAATGAAAACATTAGTTGTAGTGGAAACACTTATCTGAAGAAAGCACATGTATTTAATTTAACAAACAACAACCATCACTTGTAAATCTGTTCCATGTCTTCGTGGTAATGGTGTAAAGCTCTTTTGCCACACAATCATTATCTCTGAATCTCAGAGACCGTCCATCCCACTGCTGCACACCAGTTTCTTTCATGACTGTCTGTGACCATGGCATCGTTGGGCAACCCTAACCCGAGCAGCTCAAACACCATATGGACAGATCTCCACTTGTACCCAATGGTGGGACTAGATGAAGTCACAGTTGGCCACCAAAGTTATTGCCATTCAGCATAAGGGAGATATGAATGTCTGAAGAAAATTGTATGGCAATCCACTCAATAGTGGCTGAGATGCTTCAGTGCAACTGACAGACCGCCATCCCGAGAGCCATTTAGCTTTGCTTTATTCAACATTGTCCAGATGATGACATTGTAACACTGGATGAACGCAGGTGGACTACTGAACAGGGCGAGAGGACCCAGGCCCACGGACCCAAAATGTCAGGGGCCCATCTGGCCTTTACCACCAAAATGTCACTCAATGAGATAAGTATACTAACCAGGAAGAGACTCAAACTACTACAAAGAGACACAAAAAAACTATAAAGATATGTAAAATAGTTGTGAAAAGAGACACATAAGACCAGAGTGATATGTACCAATCACAATGAGACTCAAAATGTCCACAAAGAAGCACAAAACAACCACAAAAAGACGAGCAAAACAACTGCAAAGAGACGCGAAACGACTATGAAAAGAGGCACAACAACAACAACAACAACAATAGAGACTCAAATGACTGCAAAAAAAACTAAAACACATAGATATGCGTACTCACTACAAAGCAACAACAGCTGCAAAGAAGCTACACAACCACAAAGTCATGTAGGAGAGGTGGAAGGACAGTTGTCTCTTAATCAACCCACGTCCATGAATATATAACATTTTTATTGTATTACCCTTCAAATGTTATTTTTTTTTTCGTGCAGCGCAGACTGCAGTATTAATGTGTCAGCAGCTGCATTGCTTCATCTCCACCACTAGTGGGCGACCTCGGTCTGGCAATGAGGGAGCTGCCCGCAGACGCTTTACAGTCATGTTGCATTTCTACCCTATACGGTGATGCTGTCGCCCATGGCAACGTATGAGCACAACAGGCTAAAATCCTCCAAAAGCAGTCGGCTGCCAAACACTGTCGAACCACGATGACGTCATGATGCAGTTGATGTAAGTTTCCCATCATTCTGGACTGCAACTTTGACCGATGGGCCTCAGATCCAGCGCCCACCGAGCTCTCACTGCGGCTTATTGACGCCATTGATCGTCCTCCTTCAACGAGACATTAAAGAGATGCTATTGATCCTCCTCACCTCCTGCTAATGTCACTGCATCTCTTCTTATCTGTTGCATGTAATCGATTGTCTCACATGTCTCAATTTTCCTGAGAAACTGTCTTCGTCTTCTTTCCACCAGCTGAGAGTTGAAAGAAGAATTTCATTCTGACAACTTGCCTCGCAAAGACAGAACTTTTTTTTGTATAATCACCACTTTTATTATTGCTGTAGATCTGTGTTTGAACTGTCAGTCTTACCGGAACAATTTGCAACCACAACCTTGCATCAGCTATACTGCTATGTGTGTGTGTGCGTGTGTGTGGTGTGTGTGTGTGTGCATGCATCTGCATGCTATAATATTCAGTGGAGCCCCACAGCAAACCCCACTGCAGAGATTGTGTCGCATGATGTTGTGGAGCTACAGTTTCTTGGAGTGGGGGGTGTTCTGCTTTCTCTCCCTGTCGCAGTGTCAGTCAAGGTAAATGTATTCCTCCCTCCACCCCCTTTTCCTCCCCCTTTCTCTTCCTCTCTCTGTCCACCAGCAGCTCCAGCTCTCTTTCAATCTTTTTCACACATCTGCCTGTCTTTTCTTTTCTTTTTTTCTTCTTTGTTCTGTCTGTCTCTGTTTATTATTTTTCCATAACCCAATCCAAAGCTCCTCTTTCAGGTTTATAAATAGACGCTATACCCGTCTCTTATTATTCTCTCCGTTGCTTCCTGTGTTTTCTCCCCTTCCCTGCAATCCGGCACTATAGTCAGAGCTGGCAGCTCCACTGCGCTGCGTTTTTTCCCTTCTTCTTCAAACCCTTTTTCTTCTTTCTTCTCTTCTTTTCTACACACCTCTCACTCTCAATGCCGCACCTCCATCTCTTTCTTTCATGTCATTATTTGAAGGACTTTTGAGAGAGCTTGCGAATGTGGTCTTTCTCAAGAAGATGTATAGCTTCAGGTTACACGCACTCGCTTCCCTCTCTTCCGCAGCTCCCCTTCTCAAACACAGAAGAAAAGCCATAAGCTCGCTCTCCATATAGTTTTTCTCACATCTCAGCATGTTGCTTCCTCTACCCTCCAGCTCACTCCTCTGTGTCATCCTCCTCTTCCCTCCCATATGCTCTCTGGTTTCCCAGCGAGGGTATCGGTGCTCTCTCCTCCTCCAGGGGGTTCGGTAGCGCTAGTGAGCTTCATAGATACTCAGTGAGGATACCGTCACACTCTCTATGTTACCGGCAACCGCCTTGATCTGAGCTCAAGGGCACTAAAGCACGAGCAGGTGGACCGGCCTGCAACTGGAAGGTTTCTGCACACGTGAACCCTGCTGCTGCTGCTGGAGGGCTCTGGGAGAGTATCGATGCCGGTCGATCCTCAGTGACATCACATGCAAATTACATAAGCACCAAAATCATTAACGACTGATCCAACCACCATGAAAAAAAACACATTTAATTGACTCAACCACACTAATGGAATCCATAAATGCATTCATTTAGGTCAGTTAGACCGTACATATATAACACAGTTGCACTTCCTCTATTTTAGCTTCAGTGGCTAAGAAACATTTGAACCGCTAAAGAAAAGAATGTTATTTAATGTATCCAACATTTATTCAACTACCATAAAGTCGGGTTACAAGCCGCTCCTATCTCCGGTCAGTGTCCCGCTGTAGCAAGCTAGGAGCAACGCTAGCTAGCGCTGCTGCTACTGCCCGCGTCCCCTCTGCCCAAGTCGGGTGTCGAGCCTGGTCACGCTACCTTTGGTGGTTGTCGGGGAGCTAGCGGAAGTTAGCGGGGAACTAGCATGAGCGCGCAGCTGGCTACAGCAGGGACCGAAGGTAGAAGCGGCATGTAACCCAACTTTTACGGTAATTTGACAATGCAAGTTAAAAGGAGTAAAGGAAGCATGGAGCTCCCTTTAAGCGCTCCATGTAGATGACGGATCGACATCAAGCCGATCAATTCATTGATACTTTGCGAAACAAGAGCCCTGCTTGCAGCTCTGTGAGGGCGTACACGTATAGGCAGAGCGATACCTTGAGCTAAATGCTAACATCAGCAGGCTAACTGACGACAGGGTGGTGCTCAGAGGGTACAATATTCACCGTGGGGAACGTGCCAGCATGTTACGTCGCGCTTTCTATAATCTTTGGACTTTTCGCAGGCTCCTCTAGGTAGATGGGTACCAATGATGTTCTTAATCACCCGTTGACAAGAACTTGCGATGGGAATTTTGCCTTTTCATGTCTGCTTAAGAGTTTGCTTAGCTTGCTCTCCGAATAGTTTTCTCACATCCAGTTACTTTGTCATAAAAAGCAGGAGACTGGACAACAGGGTCAATTTAACCTGATGATTGCTTTTAATTAAGGAACAGATTGACAATTTGGGAAATACACTTATTTGCCTTCTAGCCGGCTCTCATATCTCTAAAAACATCTGGAAAGAGCCGTGTTCTGTTTACTCCCAACACTCACTGTTAACTTTTGAACCAAGCTAGCTGCTTCCAGTCTTTGTGCTAAGCTAACAGGCCGCTGGCTATTCAACATTTGCTCCGACACAGCGCCAACTCCGCTCAGCGCCATGACATCATCCGCATCATGTTGGTCTTAGTCATCACTCTGATGATGCAAACTGCTCCAGAAAAGCTGTATTTAGCTTCTTGCATTGTCTCCTCCTTTTGTATCGTCTATTCCAAACACTGCTTCTTTAAATGTTGAAATTCATCCCCTCTTGTGCAGGAGAGGATTTTCCCAAACACGTCAACAGTCTCTTAAGACGGCTCCTGCATGCAAGTGTAAATGTATTCAGCCGTATGAACGTGAAACAAATCAATACTGGCAAAGCCAAAGTGTCCCAGTGTGGTGAATTGAACCGCATCTTCTATGCTGCTGCAGCTGTTTTATTTTTAGCCATTTTTTTCCTTCTATTCTTCCCATCATTTACAAATTAAATGTGTGACTGTATCTGCTTCCAGTCGCTGCTTCATTCAAATGTACCAGCTCTGTGTGTGTGTGTGTGTGTGTGTGTGTGTGTGTGTGTGTGAGTGAATCTCCCTCCAGTGACTTCTTTCACTGTAATATCTGTATCACATCCGTTTCAGGTAATACCTTTTCATGCATCACATGGCCTTTTGTTGCCCGGACGACTCGCATGTGTTCCCTGAATGTAACCGAGACACGAAAGCGTGTGCGATCGGGGCCAATGTGGGATTTTGGTTTAAACCCCATTCTGCTTTAAACGGCTTAAAACGGCGAAGCTCGGCACTGCAGCTGAAAGCAACATCAACCCCCCCCTCTCTCTCTCTCTCTCTCTCTCTCTCTCTCTCTCTTCAGACGGGATCTGATCTGATATCTGAAGCCGCCATGTCTGATCTCGTCTCTCCTCATCTTGCGTACGACTTGAAATATTGTCTTGATAAAGACACCCGAAAAGCCACAGAGGACAAAAAGGCACGCAGCATGTCTTGCCGTCATGTGATCACATGAGACATTTTGAGGCTAAAGATCATGTGTTTCAATAAACATGCGAAAGCCCCATCCGTGATATTACGGACTCCAAAAACAAGGCGGTTGAAAACAATGGTTCTCTGTAGCTGCAGGGTTTTCTTTTTTCTTTAAAGATGAGTAGTGAAATAGAAAGATCAAAGAGCAATCCAGCTGAAAGCCGAATGATTCCCCAGCAACTGTTTTCTTTTCATTATTGCTCATCTGAACAACAAAGACCGGCCGGCTTCAAGGAAACATTCATAGTGTCTGTTAAAATAATTGGAAATATTTCTCGCTGTGCATGTCGGCTTTGTCAAATTCTCTTTTTAGCTCCTTGAACGAAGCAGGATGACCTCTGACCTCCTGCAGTACAGTATGTATTCACAGCATTGCTTTAATGGTGCGTATGTATTGTATTTTGATCTAATAAATGTAGGTCTTCTGTTTTTCAGTCATTATTGATACTGAAGACATGAAAAACTCTTGCACTGACATAATATAATACATAATATAATAATTTGGTAGAGAACATTTTGAGTCGTCCTGGCTTGTGAAAAATCTGTTCTCATGGTTGAGCCCTTTCAGCACTCGGTTGAAGTGTGTTAGGCCCCTACAAAAAAATACCCAGGGTGCACTGCGGTTTTTAGAACGCAACCTTTTCAGACGGGCTTCCCTCCAGGAAGTTAGAGGCAGAAAAATAGCTCTTGGCATGCGGCCTGTTTATGGTCTTCTTCTTTTTTTGGACTGAGTTGACTTTTAAAAGGCTCACAGAACAGAGACGTAAACTCACTTACTATGCTAAGTTCTTTTCATGTTGTTTGTTTCTTCTGGCTGCAAAACCTTGGAATTAAGACACTTAATTAAGACACTGGAATTAATTGTATATGTTTTTGGGTTGTCCGTCCGGTCCGTTTTCGTGAACATAATATCTCGGTAACGTCCACCTTGATTTTTGGTGGTCAAAGGTCACTGTATCTTCACAAATAATAAAAGGTTTTAGCCTCAACTCAATAATTCAAATGCTATTTCTGACACTTTCTCACAAATGTCTAATACGATAAAATGAGTGGAACAGATTCGGGATGTTTATATTAAAACTCTTATTACAAAGACTAATGGGGTAAATCCAGGTTGTTGCGGCTAATACTGGATATCATTATTCATCAAAACCCAACAACACTCACTGGTGCAGGTGGCACTTTCCAAAAAGTGTGTCCAGCTGGAAATCTAGAGGAAATACTGTTTATTATGTCTGAACGGTTATTAATTGTTCGTAGGAAAAACACAAGAGGAGAGTCATCTTTTGGAAAAAAGTCATGTGTAATTATTTTTCTCTAAGAATACACACACACTATTTCTATCTGCGACCACAGAACCATGGCAGACCCGTCTGACCCCTGTGGTACGACACCTGTACCCGCAGCCATGAGTGGGAAGGCTAAGTGTCCTATTTACGCTCGGCATAATTGAGTGCTCCAAATTCCTAATAAATACCAGCAGTGTAGTGAAGAAGCCATGTTCTATAGTGTCATCTGTTTGAACTGGAGCAGCACCCAGAGGGGACCCGATTGAAACCGGCTCCTGCAGGGACCTCGTATACTCGGTCCCCTGAAGGGTCCTCGTATACTCGGTCCCCTGAAGGGTCAAATGGAGCTCTGTGTATAACAGAAATGGAACGTGTGTGTTCTAATGAAAACAAATAAAGTGCTTTTCTTTTGTTAAGGAACTGGACAAAGAGAAGAAGACCCCTTCATTATTACTGTCAGTGTTTTGTGGATGTTTAATGAAAGAAACTGACAAAACCAACGTGTGCAGAGTTCAAAGCAATATGCAGCAAGTTTTATTTAGTGCAGAAAACACAGTACAAGGAGTGTTCTTGTGCATTCTCACCTCATAGCCACCAGTTCTGAAAGTCCAACAACACATCATAGATTGAAATGTCAAAATACACCGAGGGGATCTAAAGCCTAAAAACATACAAATATGGATTTCACATGCCTACACAACAAAACGAGTGGGAGGAGCTCACAGCAACGCATGTGTCCACGTGAGTTATACAAACGTAATCTAATACAACCAGCAAATAAATAAAGCAATCGTGATATAGGAGAAGTGATGAGGCAATAAGGAGATTTGGTGGGTTGTGGGATGGGGCTCTGTCGAGCTTCCTGATTGGCAGATGCCTCCCTGAAAGGACAGTGGCCACTGATTGGCCACGCTGAGAAGGGTAAGCCCACACCGCGAACGCCACAATGTGAACGTACAATCATCTCGAACACAAACTAAAACCCTACTTCGCATGCTTTCCTTTTCTTTTTTTGTGGCATGGTCATTTCGGCGGGATGAAGCTGGATTTCTTTGCTCTACAGACGACGTAACAGAAGGGATGTACAAGAACAGATTATCTAAATATACATGTTTGTTTGTCCTCTATAAGTATGGCTTTGATGTCATTTCTAGGCTGTAAAGCTGTGCCCAAATATCCTCACCAATTACGTTCCACTATCAAGTACATTATATTCTCGTCAAGCATAAATAAGGAGTGAATGTAGATAAACATATACAAGCAGAGGAGGGTATTAAGCCAGCAAGCATGGGTTTTGGGGGAGACACTGCACAGACGCTGAAGTGAATAAACGGGACGTACAAAAGCACCGGATTGCCAAGCTCTCGTCCGCCGTGACGGCAAGAGTTTTTTTTTTTAAGGAAGGATGTGTGGACTTCACTTAAGCCGCCTCGGACAAACTGTAACGCGGCTTTGCTCCGTTCATGATGGCAGCACTGAGACGAGCCTTTTTTATTCCACCCGTCCTCGCTCCTCTTGTTCACGGGGACCGGGCTGTGCTCGCCGAACCCCCTGATTCGGTCGCCTTCGGAAAGGGTGTGGGGGTGGAAATGAGGTCAGGCCAAAAAAGCAAAGCGAAAACGCGACATTGATAAAAAGAAAGAGACGGAAATAAATAAAGGCCAGTGTCTGTTTATGCTGTATGAGGGGAGATAAATGAAACTCTGCATCGATACATGAATTAGGATGCGACGAATCGAACCTGGAACATCTCGCACGTCTTGAGCAACATGCCGTTACAAAGTAGCTGTGTTTGCAAAGTGCACCCACACTCACGAATGGCTTATCGGCGGTTAACTAGCCGTTTAGGAGAAACAGAGGGGTTTGTGGGTCGGGGGAAGTCGTAGAAGTGCCGCCCCTACCTGACGAGAGAGATGGGAGACTGTATATTTAGTTTACATGCAATCTCGTGGATGACCACCAGGGTGTTTTTTTCTGAATTCGTATCAAACTCCTTCCTCGCCTGTGACACCGGGGCCGGATTGACATCTAAAGCTCGGCTTACACTAATCCCGCGAAGGAGAAACGTGTCCGACGCCACGAGGGACACGTCCGCCGACTCCCGCGAGGATCGAACCTGTGACCCGTTCAGTTATTGCAGGGTCACCTTTTCATCCAGCCGCCCCGATGCTCCCGAGGCTTATCTATCTAGTCCCGTTTCACATTGAAACGACCAGCTCGCCGTCACTTTCCTCCAGTTGTGTCTGTTGCCAAGCAACATTAAGCTTCTTTAGCGTCTGACAGGTAGCTATTTACGGCCTCCAGACAGAGACTCTGTTTTCCATTACATGCATCCAGGTCCCACGACGGCAACTCAGAACATGTATTATAATAGGTGTTACACGTTGCTATTGTGAAAGGTGTTCCCACACAGCCAGAGCATTACGGATTAGGACTTGGCATCGCTCTGAAATCAGAACAATGCAAATATGCAACGATTATTTTTGTGCAATCTCATTTCAGAGGACATCTGATGTTTAAAATACATTTTGCCATTTTAAAGCAGCTGGGGAAAAAAAACTGATTATTTTGAAGGGATCCTCGAATGTGATTTTTACAAAATCGAATAGTTTATCTCACAGTTATTGCTTTTTCGTTCTAATTTGCTTTTGCATTGATTGATTGATGCACAATTTGTCAAGACTCAAATAAACTGAGCGGGTTTGATTTACAAATGGTTCACTTTACTTAGCAAGCAGCGATGAAAAGTAGCCTCCGTTAGTCACGTGACCACTTCGAGCTCTGGCTGGAAAAAAAAGTGCGTTTACGTCTGACGTTTACGGGGCCCTTTAAGTTCAGAATGAATGTTACACGCCTGTCTGCGGGTATTTACAACCACCGCCTAAGTGTGTGGTGTCGTTGATGTGCAACAGCTGGGCATAAAGAGGCAGGTAACAGGCACATAAAGGAGGCCGAATCTCAGCGCCGTCCAGTCAGCCTATCCGAGCGGTTTATCTTCTAACTTGCAAATCCGATCAGCTCAAACGTATCGGCTCTGGACGGGCCCACACACAATTCAACATGTTATGATATACAAGCTGTGCTTTTCACTTCGAGGTGTCAATTTCAAAATGCCTGCCAAGTCAAATCCCCCCTAAATCCCTATTATTAAGTGTATGTCAGGTAATTATTTGAGGAACCGTGTCAAATCCAGTCAGGGGAGAGAAGAAAAAAAAAAGAAAAGGGTTTTGATATCAAACTCAACGAGCCGCTGTGAGGGAAGCGGGTCGGACTGTGACGGAGGAGAGCGAGCGGGGGAGGCGGCGGCGACGGCGGCCGCCTCCTGTCCTCGAAATAGAAAAAGAGGTTACATTCCAATAATAATTCTAGTAATTAGTGAGATTATTATTAAAGCGATGGAGAGTAAGTCTGGCTTTTTAGAAGCAGTTCAGTGTGCTACATACATAGATGAGGGGGGGGGGATGAAGCAGGAGTGTGTGTGTATGTGTGTGTGTGTTGTCCCACAATACCAACAGGAACCTTCTTGGTCAGTGTGCTTCATATTTACTGCCGCAGTCTCGTTCCGCGTCTTTCTTTCCGTCTCGCTCCGGCAGCTGCCGCGTCTCTCTTTCCTCCTGTCGGTCCCATCTAAAGGTGACGGGGCTCGGGTTCGCCTCTGGCATCTGCTCCGAATCGTTATCAAGTGTTTATTTAAGGATGCGGGAGGCTTGGGTTACCCCCCCCCAGCCGGAGAGCGCTGGGTAACCCGAGGCCGGAGCGCGGTCGGGCCTCGGACAGACACTGTTTTCTAAATGGCGTAAGCGTGGCGTATACGGCGGAGAGGCAACACGACGCCGGTTGTACGCGTCTCTAAATGTCTTTCCATATCTTCGGGCCGGGTTTCTGGCCGGCTGGAGGTCAAAACTATTCTCGGTCGGTCCAGACTATTCTTGGTGGTGTGAAGATATTAGAAGCTGCGGCATGATGACAATGCACAGCGTGTTCAGTTTCAGTGTTTTCTATTGAGTCACTTGTGTTTGAGAGAGGAGGGACCGAGCCGTCTCCTCTACAGCAGAACACATATTTACTCAAGATCCCCTTACTTGCTTCCCCCCCCCCCCCCCCCATATGCTTTCAACCACATCTCCAATGTCTGTCTCCGAGTGTGCTCCGTTGTAATGGAGATGGTTCAATTCTCATATTATGTCATATTACTGTCTCTCAACTGGGCAAACTCCATTAGCTGAGGAAGAACATGAGATGCGATTGAAAGCCCAATTTAATCAACAATTTTAAAGAGCACAAATAAAACACTTTTGTGTTTTGAAACGAGCAGCTTGCTTTAGTCCGACTCTGTCCGGCACCGAGAAAAGAGTCCATTTAAAACCAGGACGCGTGAGAGGAAAACCTCACGTTCCACTGCCAGACTTCTCCTCCCGTGCCAAAAAAACCCCCCGTTGCGAGTTTTAATCCAATTAAAACAAACAGTGGGAATTATTTATCGCTCCCTTGTCGTCCTTGGCCTATCGGTGACAGAGAAGCCGCTCCAGATCTAATGACGCTTCATCGAAGCCACTTGGGACAGCCGTTTTAAAATGAATATTTGAATGGATTTCCACCGGGTCGCTCATTGATGCATTAAACAGCATCAGGTATCACTGAGGGGGAAGGCGCAGGAACGCCAATGTGTCGACTCATTGGCCGTAAACGCGCCAGAGGGGCGTTAACCGCCACATATTGATCCGGCCTGCGGCAAATTGCCTTCTGACTTGTGCGAGTTAGCAACCGGTTTCCATGACCACCACCTGCGTCACCCCGTGAGATCAGACTGGCAGAGGCGATCCAATATCGGGTGTGAGGAGATTTTACACCTGAGACAGTTACAACGTGTTATTTCCATCCTTGCAGCGAGAGAGAGAGAGAATGAAAGAAAGCGTGTGATGCCGAACGAGGCGGAAAGAAAAGGCGCAAAAGAGTGTGCTTCTGTTTTCGTTTTTTCTCTCTTTTTTTGTGCGTTCCTTGTTTATATATCGCCGCTGATATAAGGATGTGTGCTTGTTTCTGGTCGGTCAGCATAGAGAAGTGTCTTTTTGTTTTTTAAGCACAACTCCTGTCTGCTTGTGTGCTGGGCTTTGTGTTGCATCTGCAGGACGAGGGTCAAGGGATGAGGGTCAAGGGACGAGGGTCAAGGGATGAGGGTTAAGGGATGAGGGTCAAGGGACGAGGGTCAAGGGGCGATGGTCAAGGGATGAGGGTCAAGGGGCGAGGGTCAAGGGATGAGGGTTAAGGGATGAGGGTTAAGGGACGAGGGTCAAGGGGCGATGGTCAAGGGATGAGGGTCAAGGGGCGAGGGTCAAGGGATGAGGGTCAAGGGGCGAGGGTCAAGGGATGAGGGTCAAGGGGCGAATGTCAAGGGATGAGGGTCAAGGGGCGAGGGTCAAGGGATGAGGGTCAAGGGATGAGGGTCAAGGGACGAGGGTTAAGGGATAAGGGACGAGGGATGAGGGATGACTGTCAAGGGACGAGGGTCAAGGGATAAGGGACGAGGTTCAAGGGTCAAGGGACGAGGTTCAAGGGACAAGGGACGAGGGTCAAGGGATGAGGGATAAGGGACGAGGGATGAGGGATGAGGGGTCTCATGTTGGGGAGGGACACACTGGTGATATGTAGGGACATTTGCAAAGGTTAATTTGGTGACGGGAGGTTACAGTATTTCGTCATGCTAGATTATAAATTCCAAATCTCCACCTTTTTCCTCTCTCCTCTTTTTTCTTGTCCAACTTCCTCATCCTCCATATCAGTCGATCTCTCATGCAAAAAGGCGTTTCATGACACTTTGCATAATATGACGATAGATCCTGAACACATTTTAAAATCCCTGCTCCGTCAACCTCCCGATCCATTCGTTTACTGTATTTCTGTACATCTGCGGACATTTTTTTTTTCTTCATTTTTTTTTTTTTTTTTAGTTCCTCATTTTAAATTCTTGAGTTTCACTCATCACAGTCTCTCTACTTCTTTTTCTTCTGGAAGCGTCTGAACTGGTTCTGGATGGCGAGCGCTGCCTTCTCCGTCTCCGGCGCCTCCAGGTCGATGTCGACCTCCTCCTCTTCCTGGTCCTTAGGCTTTGCTGCTGATGCCTTCTCTGTAGAGGCAGAGGGTGGAGGTTAATACACTGCAGGGAATCAATTATATTAGCAGTATTTCAATCAAGTACCACAACCAAGTTTAGGATTGTTCCAGATGGAGAAACATAAATGCTTTAAAGCGAGACCCAAAAATAACGAGCCTGTTATAGAATAAGTGTGCTACCGCTAAAGCCCTCATCTCTGATTTGAGAAGTAAAAGAAAATGACAACAAAGACAGAGGAAACAGCGGCGATAAAAGCTGCAGACTACAAATGTACCAAAGTGACAGTGTTTGACGACGCTTTAAAAACCACTCTGCGTGTCGGCCTAATCTGGAACCGCAAAGAGTGGTGTGCATGAACAAACAGCACATCCTGCCGATGAGGCCGGTCGAGCCGAATGATCTCGTAAAGTCTTGTGCTTGTAAAAGACATTTGTTCATATGCTGAAATCAAATATGTCGCTCATATTTTTTTTGCTTCCAGTTGTGAGGAACCGCTCATGCCTGATAATGAAGAGCAAAATGTTCAGTCAAGTGAAAATCCCAGAGTCAGCAGGCTTCATGTGGGGAACGCTGAAATGCTCAAATCCCAACATGTTTCCTCAGAGGTCAGACGTTTGAGACTGACGGCACGAGAACAAGGAAAATGTTCAGCATTAATTAAATGAATAGTACTATTCATTTAATTCAATTTCTTTTTTTACGTTTTGAGGGAACGTATTCTTTACGAGATTACATTTGTTTTTAACGTATCATCGCAGGCTGCTTAGGTCTGCGTCGGGTGGATGGTCGGGTCAAACACAGCACTGTCACAGTCGTGTCCCATTTGGAACTAAAAACATACTTCATTTAGCCAAAAACATGAACCTTACCACGTAGTGCGGGTGCCTACAAATTGAGAATGCATGTTTGAAACGCCAAAAGCGCCACTAGCGGTTAAAACACTACCGATATGATATACATTGGTTCAGAAAGGTTAAGATTCAACAGATTTGTTGTTTGCAGAAACGTACAAAGCCAACCTTTTATTCCGGTGACTGGATTGCTTAAATACAGGGGTTGACACCTACGTCAGCCAGTCCATTGCTTTGTAAAATGAGTTTGATCCATAATAATTCCTTTCATAAATCACATTTGAAGATCATTGCATCTTCCTGCATAGAAAATGTCTAAAAAGGCTGAATGATTTGAACCCCAATCAACAAAACTGAGGTATCTACATACTGTACATTCTATCCAATGTGCGTTTAGTTAAGCCGGTACAGCAGTTGAACCTTGCCTTCGGGCTAGAATTAAAAAGCTTTATGCACAATAGATTTGAGGCACATTTGAGGACAGAAAGGACAGGTGACAGAAGGGAATGAGGAAAAGATGATGTACTCTGGGTTAGATACAAAAAGCCCTGAGACACAGAAAAATAGCATAAAAGAGCTCCCAAAGGAAGCGCGAGCCATGACAAGGAACCTCATCCGATCCAGGTCGATGGTGCATTGATAGATGGTAAATTCTGCAGTGCTAGAATCGGTTATTGATGAGCAACGTTGCACAAAAAAAGTGACGCAGCAGCCAACTTTTCCTGGCTGCCCTGCCGGCGATTCCTGCCAAAAACGACCGCCTTGTCTTGGTTGCTTAGCTCATGGAAAATCAGTTGTCCGACCTCCATAAAACAGAATGTCAAGTTTCTACTGTTGCGGAAGCTCAAAGAGAGAGAGCGCAGTGCAGAGAAGGACAAAGACGTGGATAAACAGAAAAGAGAGGCTGAAGAAGAGTGATGGTAACCCGCATGCCCTTCAGACACTTTTGCCGCGAGGCCTTGGTGATGTTCATGTTTGAATCTCCAACGATTGTAACAATCTACAGCTTTGACTTGGACGTAGCACCCTTTACCTCTACCTTTAGTAGAAAAGGGATTATAAAACCAGTAATTAAAAAAGTACTTGGGGCTTTTTCCTAAAAATTCTGTCTCATATTTGGAATTTGAAAGAAGAAATTAGTACAAGTAAGCTCAAAGACTCTCCCGTGGAAAGTTGTTACTGTCTTTGCTCAGCTCTTAATGAATAAAGCTGTGAAGGTTGTCTGAAAAGTTGCCATGTCTGGCAACAAAGTCGGCCACATCGACATTGATCACATTGTTTTCCTCTGAAGAGAAGAGATGTCAGCAACCAAAAGCATATTTCCTGCCTGTACATCATCTATATCATAATGTGCAAATTTAGCTTTTGCCTTGACCCTGGATACGAAACATATTGCAGAAGACCAACGATTCATTATAAAGAGGGCAAACATACCTTTGTTGTCAGCTGCAGTCGTCTGGCTGCATTTAGCAGAGTTAGTGGATGCCAGCTGTAGAAGACAGAAACAACACTTTGAGCCACACGTTCTGTAACTGTATACGTTCTGTCACATTCCCAGATGGTTCTGCACCTGAGAGGAACGGTTTCCTGCAGCAGCATGCTTTGTGATACAACATACGCACAATTACTGCACAAACAAGTGACTCCTTGATTGCCAAATCAGAGTTTTCAGTCATAATTGAATGGTCCAAGTGTCATTATTTTATGAACAACCATTGCAGCTCCCACACTCTCTGTGGATGAATCCGTAGTCCGTTCTGTTACTGCCAAAACGGTGCAGCCTAATAGTCTCATATTTTTGCTTTAAATCTTCTTGGCAGACTGGATGAGAAGCAGAAGGCGGCATGGTGTCTTCTTGGAAGCGTTCGAATGACTGTGATGGACTCAAAATGACACATTCTCTGTGCAGAGAGAGCTGAATGAGAGGTTGCTGAATGAGTGCGAGTGTAAGCCAGGTTTTCCGACATCTTTCCGTATGCCAAATCTCTGTTTCTCTATCTCACTGAAATCCAACTGTTTTGGTTCGGTCTCACCACCCTCATCAACCTTATTCCCAGCAGCTTCTTTCAGCAAAAACAAGCTTTGATAACATACTTGGTTAGGTTTAGGAAGCGATCATGGTTTGGGTTAAAATGTCCCAATCCTGATGCCCCCCTTAGGCCTTAAGTCTTAAGTGGATCCTGGACCCTCAGGGCTGAAAGGGCTTGAACTGGTATAAATATGAATGGGACGTCACTTTGCAGGGACATGTCATGTTAACATTTTTTTTTTTTGCAATTGCACAAAAATGTTGTGTGCAATTGTGGGGTTTTATTTAATTTGTTATATACTGCAGGCTCTTCCCTTATGAGACAAGAAGTGTCAACATATATGGTTAATAAATAAACCAGGTGTGTAACACAGCTTATGCTTTCATTACTATGCTTTCATGTATTTTGTATGCATCTTAAATCCTTGATGTTAACGCAGGGTTTCTGTGTGAATTTAATACGCCAGACTGAACACCCATGTGCCGTCCTTTTTGTTTACCTTTTTTTCTCTTCTTTTTTTTTACACCTATGGGCTTTCCCCGGTAACCATGTGTTTTAACATCACACAGCTATGACTTGTTGGTAAGTCCACCTGGCAAAGCTTGCAGAAAGGGCTCGCTTAGGGACGGACCCGAGCCCTCACAGACTTTGTGGAACGGGCCTCCAAGTCAGTGAGTCCCCTGAAAGTTACGTGTCACGTACATAGTTTAGTACTTAAGTTGCTGAACAAAAGTAAGGTTAAAATTGACTTTTGCTTTCACAAGGGAAACGAAACGCGGTCTCCTGGGTGAAAGTCCTTTTTGACCCATCCTCCTCTGCAACTTTGTTGCTCGTCATACCACATAAGTGAATGAAAGCACCCTGCTGTACGCTGCCGGTTAAGCGCCAAATGGTAGTCGGAAAAACGTTGCTAGCTAGCGGACACAGTCGAGCCTTTAGAACCGGGTATTTCCCTCTGAAGGTGGTGGAGACCAAACACAGAGCTAAAATGAGAGTGAATGTTACGTTTGTCAAGCGTCCAGAAACTCCAAATGATTGCTAACGTCGCTCTGTGTTTGCTGGATGTGTGAATGGCCATCTGTCTGCTTTGTGTGCCATATAAAGAGATATTACGTTGATGTTGGGTTCAGAGCTTGTTCCGCTGCCCTCAAGGGGCCAAAAAAATCTATTAATACTGCTTGAAATACATTACACAGGAACCTATAGCGGGGGGTTTAGGTGGCGTACTTCTAATGGCTTCCTTCCTCTTGCTTCTCTTTTATTTATATATTTTTTACTTCCTCCTCCTGTCCCTTTTAGGCTCTACTTGCCTTTCTGCCACCACACTATAAGTGTTACACTTGCGGACATGTGAGTCAGTGATACAGGAGAGAGAGAGCGTGAAGAAAACTGACGGGCTGGGACATGGACAGAGAGGAGGGGAGAGATTATGACAGATTCTGCGATTATGCAATATCGTGTCAGATGGAGAGAAAAAATTATAAAGGAGAAGTATGCGCGTGTCAAAGTGTGTGTCACTGCATATTCTTGTGTGCGTGTGTGATTTGAAGTGTGTATATGTGTGTCTATCGCTGCCTAACTCTGGCCTTATTGCGCTTTATGATCCACGTAGCAAATGGCCCATGCATAACACAATCTCCAACCGGGCGCGAATGAGTTGGTGAAGAGAGGCCTGCCACTCCAGCCCTGCCAATAACTCTGCAGGAGTCTGTGTGTGCGTGTGCGCCCGTTTTCTGCAAGCATGCATGAGCGCATGTGTGTGCTGATGTGCTCATTTGTGTGGGAGTTTTTATCTGCGCTCATTCAGTGTGTGAGCACGATGTGTGTGATTTATGTGTGTGTGCACACGTGCAAAAGAAACCCGACGGGTCAGCGGCCAATCCGGGGGCCCGCGTTCAAAGTCAGACGGGGAAGGAGACTAATGTTCAGTGACTGTGTATACAGTATGTGTCTGGTAGGAGAAAAAGAGAGAGAGAGAAGAAGAAGAGAGAGTGAGAGGGTAAATCAAAGGAGGGAGAGACGAAGAGCTGGGTGAGAAGAAGTTCAAATGACAGGCAAGGAGAAAGAGGTAGAGACAGAGCAAGTCGGAAATAAGAAAGTGTCAAACAAGTTCCAAGTGTTCCGAGCTGTAGCAAGGAGGTGAAGGTTTACTGTTAATTTTGCCAGCCACAACAGGACTTTTTCCATAGAAGACTGTCGTGATATTAAAAGCACAGACGTTACTGATGGCACTAACAAAGTGTCCCAGTATATTTTAGTTAGCACGCGAAACAAGACGCTGAAAAGCGAGATCTAAATCGGCCATCAATAATAATAATAACTGTATTCTTGTGTTTATACCTGTGCTTTTCCTACTTGCGAAATGTCAAAATGTCCGATGTGAAAAAAAGACCGGCGACCTTTCGCCAGCCAATGACCACTGCTGGAGCTAATTACCGTTAATTAGCTTGATGTACATCCACCTACGTTATCAATGTAATCTGATTAATTCAATCAATCAATTCT
Organism: Taurulus bubalis; assembly: GCF_910589615.1. Taxonomy (NCBI): domain Eukaryota; kingdom Metazoa; phylum Chordata; class Actinopteri; order Perciformes; family Cottidae; genus Taurulus; species Taurulus bubalis. Next base: position 36,535,151 of record NC_136591.1, on the reverse strand, counting down.
AGACAAAAGGTTAGCCAATGTGTTGGAAGAAACCTTAGATGAGTTTGTAAATGATAACATGTATTTGGTTATAAATGGCCTGCGATAACTTGTATTGGAGCAAAAAGAGTGAGTCTTGGTGGTTCCCTGACGTCAATTAGCTAGCTAGCAGCTAGCTTAGGTTGTTCTTGAGTGTAAACGAATGACAGCTTGTGCACATAACTGTTAGAATCACCTGTTAAACTGTATCATAATTTTAGACCAACACCATCATTTGAGCTGATACAAATCGGATTTGGGGCTGTGAAGATGCGACGCTATGACGATAGCTTCCGCAGCTGTGAAGATGACGTTAGCTTACGCAGCTGTGAAGATAACGTTAGCTTCCGCAGCTGTGAAGATGACGTTAGCTTCCGCAGCTGTGAAGATGACGTTAGCTTACGCAGCTGTGAAGATGACGTTAGCTTCCGCAGCTGTGAAGATGACGTTAGCTTACGCAGCTACAGCGCAGAGTTGGATGTCAAAACACAACAAATCAGAACACTGTCCGACGTAGCTCGGAAAAAGAATTACAAAATGACATTATCATTGAGTAAGTATACCACTATTGTAATAAATTGATTAATATGAGATTTTTTTCAGATTCCATTTAAGATAAACGTACAAAGTAATTTGCTTAAAACCAAAGCTGCTGATCTGCCCGGATAACATTTCATAGTATAAAACTATGGGTCAGACAAATTGCGATTCTACTACGTTTTCCCTCAAACGATTCAGCTCCATTTGAGGGAGCGCATCTTACTGCAGCACTGCAGTCATGCTGAGACATCAAGGCACCAGACTACAAGCGAGTAAAAAATGAGCAGCAAAGGTGCCACAGAAAGAGAGACAGCGATAAAAACAAAAACCGGTGAGGCACTGTGAGGTAGAAAGAGGGGGTGGAGGGGGGATAGAGAGAGAGAGAGAGACTGCAGAGATATGAGTGAGTGTGTCTGCAGCAAGAGGGTGAAACACTGCAGAGAGAAGAGGGGGAGGCTTATTGTTCGGCATTAGCACACACCACACGGGGAGAAGTGCGGGAGCTTTTCAGTGAAGGAGGCATTAAAAACAGGTTTCCTCTTTCAACACTGAGTCTGATAAGCTGAAAGAGAGAGAAAGGGAGAGAGAGAGAGAGAGAGAGAGAATTTGGCCTTGATATGAATAGAAAACCAGAGAATCCTCGGTGAAGGTGTATGTAAAAGACATGCACAACTACAGACACATTGTTCACATTCAGGGTACGGCGTCTCCCTGGATTGTTTGAGGATGAACTTTTTCAAAATCAAATCGAGCCACTTCTTTTGTGTCTTGTTTTCCTGTCCGTGTCTGTAGTTGTTGGCAGCACCTGACAAACGGCGTCAATAGAGCTCATTTGATGAGAAACTGGGAATGGAATTCAAATGTTTAAAACCTGATGTCGTGCCTTAGAAGTGAAGCATGAACCCATCGGGGCTGTCAGAACATTTTAAAAAAATGTGGTTTTCCTCTCCTCTGATTCCTTTGTTAGTCTTTCCATGCTTGTGTGCTTGAGGGGCTTCATTTTCCTCCAGAACAATGGCGATACATCTGCATGTGTGCAGTTGGTGACTGGCAGACGCCGCTGCGTGTTAATGGCTGGCAAACAAGCAGGTATGCGGCTCTGCAGCTGCAAGCGAGACCGGGATCGGGCGAGTGCAAAGAGAGACGCAGGAGACCAGGAAGGGGTTAAAGAGAGCGCCGATTTATAAACACTCCCGACCGAGAATGTGAGAGATGGAAGATAAAGAAAATAAACAAATGGTGCGAGACAGTGAAAGCAAAAGTGTAGAGCAAGAGACGCAAAGTGAGATTGTGAACAGACCTTGACTTAACCTCAAGTCTCTTCCCTGCAAGTGTTGCTTTTGCGGTCATAGATAATATAGTAAAATAGAGTTTCTCCACTCTTATTGTGCCAGTTTATCTTTACGTTTATGAACCTTTTCATTGCACTTTGTATTGCTATAATGTTCCTGCACAATTGTCTTTTTATCTTCCTCCTCTGGGACATTAAATATCTGAACCGAACCGTCTGAGTTATTGTTGTCTTAGTTGGCGCAGACGAGGATTTTAAACATTTGTATGAATTTGATTTGTAATTGTAGCCATAAGTATGATGCTAGTAACTAATGGGTCTTGTAAAAAGAGAGCAGATGGGTTAAACGGTCAGTGGTCAGTTGTCAGTAATCTCTATTACAGATGTCTGCATATGACATGCTGCAGACAACAGGAAAATATGTTGGTATCGGAAGCGTTTCCTGTTTCGAGCCCGAGTGGTGTGGACCAATCACGTTTGGCTTCGGCTGAATGCAGGTAAACAGAGAGCTCTTTAATAGGGCAGCACTATACGAGGAAAATATGAGATATGCGAGAACGTTATTGAATATCGCAACAACGATAAACACACAAAGTGTACTCAGTTCTGCCTTCAGCATACTGCTCAATACAACAAATTGCTCATCAATTTGAAAACATAAAGGACATTATTTCCAACTTTATTGTATTTGAACATTAAACTGAACACAAAAGGCACCGGTAAAAAAAAGTGAGAGTTCAAGGTGCAGTTTTCTACTGCTACTCTTTCACCAAACTAAAACAAATCACTGAGTGCAATATTGTTACTTATTATTAACTTTTTTAAATATTTATTTGGATTCATATGTTTATGTTTGTACAGATTAGCCGAAGACTTCATTGCCCAAAGTTGTATACGTTAGCATAACTTGTCTGTACAACTTGGCCCGGATATCCAGATATCCCCCCAGAAGCCCCGAAATATTAGCCGTTGCCCTCAGCAGCTAAATGGCGGTCAGGCCGATACCCAATGCGGCTTTGAGCCACTCGTGTCGCCCCTGTAGGGCACGGTCGGCGAAATATCTGTCGAAATCAATCAATCAATCTGGTTGGAAGGCCTGCGATCGATTCGCCCGGTGCTCTCATGCAACATTCAACTTCACGGTGGCAGTGGGTTCGCTTCCCTTTATTTAAAAAAAACCCAAACCAGATCTCTCCAGAACCCCAGCGAGTGACTGCAGGGTGGGTTCGTCAATCTGGGACTCGGACCTGCCGGGAAATCCTGCTAGAAAATGTCATGTCAGAAACACCCTCCCTCCCGCAGCACCATTAGTTTGTGAAGGGCACTTAACCCCCTTTTGCTCCAGCGAAGCTGCTCCGTGATCGACAGAAGATTAATGTTACAGTGCAGCGCGGCTTCCCGTAAGAAAGTAACTCTTAATGCGAAAGCGAAACAACCTTATTTGCTCCCAATTCAGCACTTTTCTCCCCGCTAAGACACTTCTGCCTCTAATGGTGTCAGAAAATGGCTTTCTGAGTCGGCGGAAATTAAGTTAAAAACTGACCTCCGACCCCGTCATCCTCCATATAATGATCCTAATATCATCTATTCATCCTTTTGTCTCATCCTTTCTTCTTCTCTTGTGCTATCCACCCCCTCTCTCTTAATCACCAACGACTAGCTTTAACCCCTTGAGATATGTCCTTATCCCTTCTTCCCTCCACCCTGTGCTTTTATTCAGGGATTTCCCTCTTTTACATGTAGTAGTTAGCGCTGTAATTCATGAGCGGCGAGCCTCGGAGAAAGGCTGAGAGAGAGGGAGGGAGGGAGGGAAGGCAAAAGATGGGAGACAGAGACAGATTGCAGCATTTAACAGCCTGCCCTGGGGAGCTGCTGAAGGTGATAGAGAGAGAGTAAGACACATACGGAGGGAGAGGGGAGGCAAGATAGAAAGAAAGAGACATGCATTGTAGCAAGAGGGTGATAAATAAAAAAAAATGAGGAAGAGAGAAAAGAAAAAGAACCTTGCACACTGGCTCGGTGAGAAAGATTGGAACATACACGGCCTATTCAGGAAAGACTCTGCCGGCGTAAATGGAGTCCAGATGGAGGAGAGCACTGTACACACATATACAGAGGCAAGAAACACAAGCACCCCCACCGGCTCGCTCCTCTTCTCACACAATGCGATGCACTTCATTTACAACGAGTTTTTTTACCCTCGGGGAGGAGTAGGAGGAGGAGGAGGAGGAGGAGGAAGAGGAGGGGGGGGGGACACCTCTCCGAGCTGTTTTCCCCTCACACTTCTGTCACATTTCTTTATCCGCTCCCCGCCTCGCCTTGATCTCAAAGCCAAGTCCTCGTGGAATAAAAACCTGATAAATATTAAATGAGTTATATAAGGTCCAAGAGAGCTGCTTGCAATGGTTGCAGTGGTCAGGAAGGACTCCGATCACAACTCCGCTGTAGCAGTGCAGGACGACGGATGCTTTTCCCAATTCATTGATTATCACAAAGAGCGCAAGTTGACATATTCAAGACTTTCTTTACTGGAGACGTTGATTGATTTATCTATCTTTTAATAGTTTTTCTCATTCTTTACCCTGTGACATCTGATAATCCACCATGATGTTGGATTCTGTCACATTTTGGTAAAACCTATAATACCAATAAGCTGCTGTTAATAACCTTGTTTGCTTAACTTACATTGTATTCATTCGGCTTGTCCAAAGCCCCTGTAACATATGTATGTATACACACTAACGTTCAAAAGTTTGAGGTCACCCAGACACATTTTCAGTTTCTTCGCAATTTCTGGCATGGAATAGCCTTCATTTCTAAGAACAGACCGGCGAACAGACCGGCGAGTTTCACATGAAAGTTCTCTTTTTCTGGCCATTTTGAGAGTATAATGGAACCCACACATGTGATGCTCCAGATACTCAACTAGCTCAAAGGAAAGCCAGTTGTAAAGCTTCTCTCACCAGCATAACTGTTTTAAGATGTGCTAACATAATTGCACAAGGGTTTTCTAATCATCCATTAGTCTTCTATGCGATGAGCAAACACAATGTACCATTAGAACACTGAGTGATAGCTACTGGAAATGGGCCTCTATACACCTATGTAGATATTTCATTAAAAACCACACGTTTCCACCTAGAATAGTCATTTACCACATTAACAATGTATTGTGTATTTCTGATTAATTTAATGTTATCAGTGCTTTTCTTCGTGACCCCAAACTTTTGAACGGTAGTGTATATGTATATATAAATCCTTTAAGATATAAACTAAAGATAAGATTGAAACATTACTGTCCCCAATGATGAATTGTTTTGCCAACGTTTCCATAGAGAACACCCCGTGAACACGTTAAGGAGAAACATGCAAAGAGCTGAAGTCACAACAAACGCACACAGAGTGTTGACAACTGCTGCATTTAAGTAAAGTCATCGAGGTCGCGGCAGACTCGTGATATTTGTGTTCCCTCGATAATAACGATCAGTTCTCGTCATAAAAGTCTCAAATACAACCAGTAAAGTAAACTCACCTCGGCCCCGAGAGGCTGGTTACGAATGAGCTGCGATCTGATTGGACAAAACCCAGCAAGATTGTCTGAGCTGCACATACATACATATATATATATATATATATATATATATATATATATATATATATATATATATATATATATATATATATATACTGCGATAACAACGCAACTGCTTTCTTGCAGTGATAGCATTCTGGTGAATTTTTAAGAACCGATTTAAGGTGGAATTTTTTTTAATTCAGTTCAGGAAAACACCAAATTTAAGGTGGCAGCATAATCAATACATTTATCAAAAGTAAATAATTAATATAATACAATTTATTCTGGGAATTTGGGAGGGGCACAAAAGCTCAACGACGGTTTGACTTCTCTTAAGCAGAGTGGGGGGAGGAGCTTAATACAGGGAGGAGCTTAATACAGGCACTCAGCAGATGTTGATAAAATATGAACAAAAACAATGTCAGCACTAGCGTGCCAGGCTAACAGGCTTCCACTTAACAGTATGACGGCTTAAATCTCCAATGAGTGAGGGCCAACACTTTGTGGGCTTGTTAAAAAGAGGGGGGGGGGGGGTGTCTTGTGCAGTAATTACATGCTCCAGTAGAAATTGACAGCGTGTGCCCGTAAAAACATGTCGACGATGTCATCCTCTTTACAGCCGGCGTGTCCTGACGCACATCCAAGCGCGTTAAAGCCAGCCAGTTGACTAATTGGTCCAATACGACTTTTAAGTCGATCATAATGACGTTTTTTTTTTTTAATCGCTGAGGGGAAGGCCTCCGCGATGAAGGCTCCAACGAGACGCCAACGGGACAATAAAGAGATTACGGGAGTCGCCGTGCATGAGAAGGCAACGATTCAGTCTCCACGTAATGATGAAATTAAAACGTTGTCTTGGGGGGAAAGTGGGCCACAAGATAAATGGGTACCGCAGAAGCGCTAACTAGCCCGGGCGCGATAATGACGATGTCAAAACAAACGTACCGAATTCATTACCGATTGGCCCCTGGTGGGAGCTTGTGTGAAAAAGGGGACGCTGGCATCTGGGGGGTTTCTTTGCCTACAACTATCCATCTCTTGTATCCCCGCCTCTTTCTTCCTCCTCTCTTACATAACATACGCCATGGCTTAACGTTTCCACGAGCGCTTACGTTTTATTTTGTAGTTTTTTTTATAGCCTCGTGCTCTTTTCCTCGCCTCTCCTGTCCTCTTCTACACTCCACCCTTCAATTTCACACCCACTCAGGTGTCGTTCCCTTCTCATCTACGCTGTCTCTCCTCCTCCACCGCCTCTTCTGAGGACTCTCACTCTGTGTTTTTCGGGCGGCCGGGGCGGCCAGATGTGCGTCGGCAGCCTACTGTACGAGCTGAACATCTGCTCACAGCTGCTCTTGCTGTACATTAAGTGGACCGGGCTGTTAAGCTCTCTGGGTCCTGCTCGATCCAACCGCTGCTCTCACAGCATAGTTACAGCCTCAGCAACAGAACAGAGCCATATTGATGACAAGATTATGTTCTTATCGCGGATGCATTGTTTTAATAAAAGTGCTTTTTGGCTCCAAAGCTGGTCGACCTCCATTTTAAGAGCTTAACCTATGCAGCAAGTCCACGCCCGTTTGTATAATCTGTCTCTGTCCCCCAAAGTCAACATTGGCCTCCCGAGTATGGAGTAAACGTGATCAATGTCATGTCAGGCGCACAAAAGGGGATTGCAGAAAAATATACATATAAGGCTCGGTTTTGATGCATTTAATCGTCACGTGCGCACTATCTGCTGACTTTGTGACCACTTTCATTTTCCCCGTCCCATCTGTTTAAGACTGCAGCTCGGCGTCCGTTCTCGAAGCCGTAACAATCTCCTCCTGCTGAAGCGCGCTGTACCTGCCCACTAAAAATAGCACAATGCCGGTTAATGGCTTTATATAAGTCGGTGGGTGTAGGGTCTGTGCGGCGAGAGGGAGATACAGAAATAGTTATGGTTCCTGGGGGCTGATGGGGGATAATGACTGGTGTTGTGTGTGTGTGTGTGTGTGTGTGTGTGTGAGGGCTTCGTATAGAATAGGGGATAATTAGAGTGCATCCAGAAATCTATAGCACTTACGCTATACATTATGAGGTTTTTTTGTTATAATTATTGCGTGAACAAATGCTGCAACTGATTGTTGGACGTGAATTTAAAAGGCATATCTTTACAAGAGAGAGAGCGAAAGGCAGCAACAGAACCAAAAAATAATAATCTTAATTCAGTTATGATTTAGATAACAGGAAATAAGACTAATATCACTTTGGCCAGGAAAACACAGGATTAAACCAATCCTCCCCCTAGGGGGGGAGAGACTGAGCGATTGTTTTATAAAACTGTATAATAATAGCTTGTTTTATGAGAAAAAAAAGCCCCAAACTGCTGTATTTGGATGTATTGAACACCATTCGTAATATATAAGCGAAATATATGATTTGGTAGATGAAAAAATTCAAATGATGTGCGCACACAGATGTGCGCAAATGTTCCCCAATGCAAATGTTGGAGTCCTCACCAGAATTTTCTCTGTACTAAACCCTCTCTAACTTTGTTCTGCTCCACTTTATCAAAGTCAACCTCTGCAGAGACAATGTTCACATATCGTGTTATGATTTGGGTTAGAGAATGTTCACATATTGTGTTATGATTTGGGTTAGAGTTGGACCTTACAGCTGCATCATTTCAAAGAAATAATCATCCTGAAAGTGATTTTTTTCTAGGTGGACCTGACCTGGGGTCACCTGAACGTCTGTCAAACAGATTGGCGCCAATCTACCCAGTCGATGTTTCATTCAATTGGATTAAAAACACGTTGACCTGCTAATGGCGGCGCCCACGGCTCATGGCGGACTTGACCGACCGACGCCATCAGATCCGAGATCCTAGTCTCCGTTTCTGCTTGTTCTCTTCCTCTAAAAGACGCTCGGCCTCCACGTGCTTGCTCAGCGAGAACAGGAGCGCCCGATAAGGAGAGAAAATGTTGGCTTTGACATCTTCAAAGTAATTTGCGATTGATATTCAAAGCACGCATCCGAGTCGTCCAACATTCATCTATTCGCATTTCGCCGCCTGATACGCGATGCACACTCCCAGCTTCACCCCACTTGGGAAATGGAAGCAGCCGATTGGGTGGAAGGCCAACGGCGGGGACAATGGGGGTGAAAACGGACATGAAGCAGGTGCGACAACCTCGAGGTAGCACATGTCTCCTTTAATAGAAAAACACCTCCTTTCCTGGTCCCTTTTCTCAGCTAGTGCTCAACTCCGCTCAATCCTCAACAGTGTCTTCTTGAAAACACACATACAGGACGTTTCTTAAGCCCAGGCGCACACACACACAGGGCTTAGTGCTGCACTTGCTGTTGGGGGGTGGGGGTGTTAGGGGTGGGGGGTGGGAAGAGAAAGAGGCAGCAGAAAGCCTCTAAAAGCTCAGCAGAAATGTATTTATAGACAGAAATAAAAGGATTATACCTCCATGAAGGAGTATAGGGGAGAGCCAGTGATTTCCAGACATGCCAGATGCTGTACAATCTCAGTTGTAGGGGCGGAGGAGGGAGAAGGAGGAAGAGGAGGAGAAGGGGACTGACAGATGGAGAGAGACAGATTGACAAAGAGAAACAAGGATTGGCGCTCCTCTCTGGTTTTACTTCAGCAGCTTCAGATTGGCCCCCGAGCCCCGTCCGACCGGGTAATTATCCCCTGCCAGCTTGCTGTAGCAATAGGGTGGCTCTCTGTGAGGGGTGAGCCTGCAAAGTGATAATTACCAGCATAATGAGAAAGCTACCCCTCTCCCTCTCTTTTACTTTGTGTGCACCAGGGCACCGTTTGCCTTATCCGCAGAGCGCTAACCGTCTTATTTTTCAACCTAAATCCGTCCCGCTTTTGAGAGCGAGCGCGGATGATGATGATGATGATGATGGGAGAGAAAAGAAAAGAAAGGAAAATCCACCAAACAGCTGTCAAAAGTGGAACCGCTGCCAAACGCGTATTACATAAGAGTCCCGAACTCATTTCATTCCATACCCCATTCATATTCCTGCAAATTAAACCCCCCCTCCTCCTCCTCCTCCTCCTCTCTCCTTTTGACTCCCTCTGCGGCTCACGCTGTGCAGATGTTGGCTCCCGGATGTGCGCATGCAAGTGTTAATACCCTGCATGAGTCCTCGCTCACTGTCGCTAAGGAGAATACAGTCGAGGCTTTAGCTGGAGGGAGGGGGGGGGGAAGCAAAGAGCAGGAGGAGGAGGAGGAGGAGGGGGGGGGTGAATAGAAGCGCGTGAAAAGAAAGAGGAGGAAATGAGGCAGTGGGTGACAAGACTTCAGCTGGAGGAGACAGTCTGTCAAAGCAGTGGGAAGGTGCTCATCGCCGGCTTTCAATGAGGCCGCGTGTGCAGAGTTGTGACACGAACGCTCATCTTCTTCTTCTTCTTCTTCTTCACCCGCAAATTAAAAACAAGAGGAAGTGCGTGTTGAGATTATCTAGTCCTTGTCGTAATAACTTATTAACTGTTGTCACTGATTGTGATTGTTTTGTTGCAGTGCCTCATCCATTGGGATTGCGGCGTGGTCACGTTGAAGGCTCAAAAACATGGATGGAGAAGGACGGCGAGGTTCATCCTGCTTTGAAGAAGGCCCGCTTTTACTTGAAGGAGATGGACATGAATGAGTACGCAGACTTTAGCAATCGACTGGCGTAAAACAGGTTTTTTTTCTATTTTGAGAGGACCTTTAACCATCAATCATTTGGTCTATAAAGTGTCAGAAAAAAGCCGGTTACATCACAAGTTAATGTCTTCATTAGCTTGTCAATAGCTTGTTTAAAGCAATACAACGAATTATTGATTTACTGTCACATAAAGCAAAGGAAACACACATGTTTAGCCTAGAGAAGGATTCACACGATGAATTGATTAGCTGCCCGTTCATGTGTTTATCGATACTACTGATTGATGGTTTTAGCTCAAATGTAATTAGTTATGATATTTAAAGGAGATCATAACTTGGAAACTAAGTGAAGACTCTCCAAATTGTGTTGGATACTTCCACCAGACTGAACGTGTCTCGTCAAACAACAATCATTGTCTACTTAATGCTCAGGACGTTGTCAGAGGCCTCCGATACGCAGCGCTTTCTAGCCATCAGTGAGCTGCAGATGTTCCATCCATCCATCCATCCATCCATCCATCCATCCATCCATATTCTGTGTTTACATCTCTAGTCTCCCAGCGGCATCATCTGCTACGTATCAGAAGCCGGAGGACTTGAGTGGCGAGGATCACAGGGATCCGGCACACGCATTGGAAGTGAAGCCGTCCCATTGGGCCAATGCTCTACTTCTTTGACGGGGAAGTGAAAATAATCACTCCGCCGGGACCCCGCCACGGTATTTTTACCAATGTGGGATTGATGGACGGAGGGGGCCGGCGCTGCACCGCCCGACGAGACGCTCCGAGAGTTAGCGAGTTGCGTAAACACGTCCTACGGCCAAAAGGTAAAGCAACACCTCAATGATACTCCAATCCTTTCCTTTGCCATTGGAGAGCTTCACCTGGGGGTCAACATGGAGGTCAAACCCGGATTATAAACTCATCTCAGCCGTATAAAGCTGTGGGCGAGACCCTCAGCAAACGACTGAACCACACGGGGTCCTGAGAGCCGGACTTACGCCCCAGTTTGGAGAACTCTTCCACGAAAAGCAACCACACGATCAGCAGTAAGTTGGAAGTGTCCATCAATACTGCGAGCGCCTACTTTAAAGCACACATGGGCGCACAGGCTTCCTTCATTAGTGCTGAGCCGGCAGCGTCGAGCCCAATGGCCCCATCATGAAGAGAGAGAGAGAAAAAACATCTACTTTATTATGCATGGGCAGCAGCGATGCATATGCAGCTAGTTTATGAAGGAGCCATGCAGTGGTTCTGCAGGGAAGCTGAGTCCTGTATATACAGAGTCAGCTTCCCTTCTTTCACACTCTGCAGGGGGCTCATGGTCCCATCACTCTCACCACAGAACACTGCACAGACCTCTTGGCAATACATCATCTTGCTTTTTCCTGTACCGAGTGTGAAGGTGATATTAAAAAAACACATTAAAACCCCAATATGTGGCCCTTCTTTGAACCCCCCACAGGGGCCCCCCTTGTGTGACTCTACTTTTGGGGAAACCCCTCGTGCTCCACCAGATGTTTAAAGTGCCCAGTGGCATGTGAGCTGGTGTCGCTGCTGCTGCTCTCATTGCAGTGTTTCTGTCAGACTTGGGACCGAAGCCAATGGAGAGTGGAGGAGAGCGCTGCGCTAAAACATCTTGTTCTTAAACCGCACCTTGTTTTGCGGGTTCTAGGGGGTGGGATGATGATGATGATGATGGTGGTGGTGGTGGTGGTGGTGATGGTGAGATTATGGACGCAAATTAAAAATGCATTTAAAGAAGAAGAAAAAAACATCGGTTCAGTTGTTGGAGTGATAGGACCCGGATAAAGGCACACAGGTGCATGGTGTAGACACATGTGTTTAATGTGATGGAGATCAAAATGACCGCCCCCGTGGAGAGGAGCGCGGGAAGACTGCAGCAGCAATAACTCACTTGTAGCCTGCACCGAATTAAAAAACTCTGATCTTAACACCAGATCATAATTCATGCGTTCAACGCGCGCGCACTCACCTCGCTCATCTTGGAAAAGCCGCGCGCGGATGTGGAGTTCTGCAGCAGAAGTGGACTTCTTCGATCTTCTTCTTCTTCCTCTTCCTCTTCTTCTCTCCGTGTTCTCAAACCGATGCGAGAAGAAGAAAATGCTGAGGAGGTTTTGAGTTTTTCTTTTGCCGGACAAAGCTGCAGAGTCAGAACAGTCTTGGTGCCTGTGGACGCTCCGAGGGAGAAGTGATGCTCTGCTCCTCTTTTCTTTCGAGATGATGGAAGGAAGCTTCAGCGCGGTCTCTCTCTCTCTCTCTCTCTCTCTCTCTCTCTCTCTCTCTCTCTCTCTCTCTCCCTCTCTCTCCGTGTCTCGCCCACTCAAGTCTCAACCAGTCACCAGGGAGCTGCAGCCTCTTGCCCTAGTACAGGGATGTAGGCTAATAGATACACAATAAGGAGGGTAAAGCCCTGGAGCATTTCACTCTGACTCCCGCAGATTGATGTTAATTGTGTTGTTTCAAAAAAAAAAAAAGTATTCATTTATTTCCTTTCCTAAAATCGGTGTGTTCTAGAACGCTCACAACAGAGATGTGTCTTCACAAAGTGCCACTTCCTGTCAGGTGGATTTGTATGTTTGTACTAAACCCTCTGCACCAGAGCTGACGTTTCCTTATTATACTGGTGATTTCATCTGCTACATCCCAGTTATAAAAAAAAAGCCACCCGAAGTCATGTTCGACTTCCTTTCATTGCTTTCAAAATAATACAAATAAAAAGCTCAAACAAGAAAATACAATCGGTTTAAATATAATTAAATACATGTTGTATTTAGTTTGCACTTTTAATTGCATATTATAACATCTCTTAATGTATTTTATTAAAAAAATATTTTTTTTTTATATATTTTATTTTGAAATCCAAATCTGTAGCATCCGCTTTTGTGCGAGCTTTCTAACTCTGGTCTGGGCTGCATTTTCCTCACGTGGGCAGAAACGACCTCGAATTTAATTTACACAATTAATAGTGCTATTGTTTACTTTTCGTGCTTAAATGTGATCAGTGGCACTAACGGTTCAAACCCAGAGTCGCTCGTCTCCTCCCTGTCGTGTAGTACAACACACGCGTCCACCAGAGGGCGCTGTGCTGTCACATTATCACGCAGTGACGTCACAGGCTCCTGGTTGGGGACCTGGAAACTCTCTCCAGGTGCAGGTCATCAGGAGGAGATTCATTAGTGGAGTGCTGCCGGCGGGAAGAAGAGGCTCTACATGTACATGCTCATACCCAGGCGGGAAAAAGTATACTTCAGTATATTTCAAATATACTTACATTTTCAATAGTATATTTAAAATACACTGTGTACTTTCTGCAAATATATAAAAAGTATACTGTAGTATACTTTCAAAAAATATATTTAAAAAATATATACTTTAAGTGGAAGTTCTGTGCAATTACTCAAATGCACTTTGAGTATGTATATTAGCACATACACAGAAATATACTTAAAATGTACTAAGTCTACTTGAAGTTGCTCCAATTTAGCACACAAACGTATACTTAAAGTTGTACTTAAATACTATTTAAGTACACTAAAGTATACTCAAGTATGCTAAGATTAAATATACTTAGTATATATTTTTTCCACCTGGGTATGCTTTTATCTGGACCCTCTACAGAGAGTCACATGATGATGGGAGTGGAGGGAGAAATAGTTCTGCTATGTGTTTAATGTGTATGTCTTGCATCAACCACTAAGGAAATAAAAATGAATAAGCTTAAATTTCCCAGCATTCCATGCAGCCATCATGTGATAAACTGTATTCTCGTAGGCCCTAAACTCTCCTTTAGAGTCGAGTTATTCACCTTTTTTAAAAACAATTTCATAACCTCAGAGTGGAAACAAAGCGGAATGTGCACCTCCATCTGCACTATTTGCACTTTTTTGACTACTGTTGTCTTTAATGTCTTTTTTATATTTATCTTGTTTATTGTATATTGTGTATATTACTTATATTAAGTAAGAGCTAAGTGAAACCGGAGTCAAATTCCATGTATGTGTAAACACACATGGCCATTAAAGCTGATTCTTATGTGCTGCTCCAAATATCTGCAATTCTCCTCAACGCCACAAGAGGGCGCTCCTCTCTAAAGAATGCATACATACATATTCATACTATCAGACATGTGGGAGTTTTATGTAATCACAAGCATGACATCCAGGTGTAGAAAGACAGGAAAAAAAGGAGAGTCTCGGTTATTTTGTTTGTGTTTATTTATTTCTAATGTGTTTTATTTTATTTTTATTTTTTTGTATCTGTCCACAAAGTCATATTAGTCACTACTATGTTAGATCAGTTTTCCCTCACTGCAATGGCAGTCAACTACACAAGAGCCCAAACCCGGCGAGGGCCCCTCGCCTCGCAGAGATGTGTCACGATGAACCGGGTCAAAACCATCCGACCAATCAGATGCGTCCATATATATATATATATATATATATATATATATATATATATATATATATATATATATATATATATATATATCTGATTCACGATCAGGAGATAAGGTGCATCTTTCACACGGGTTTGAAGAAAATCACAAGGGAGCCACTTTGTATTCAGCTGGAGGTGAAGTGCAAATGTAAAGGGGGTCGGGTTTTTTTGTAGAGAATTTTGAAATTTTTTCCACCAAACTTTTTTGGCTTTTTAGTGAACTTTGAATGTAGTTTGAGTTTGCTCAGTTAATGGATGTCCAAGTAGGAGCTCTTCGTAAAAACTGGGGAAATGCACCTCCATCAGAGGATTGTGGAACTACTTTATCTGCATTTTGCCAGTTTCCAGTAGAGCTCTTCCTGATCCCATACAGAGACATGAATGGGCTCAACCCGCCGTTAAACGTACTTCCACTCTGCTTATGGACACAATGAAGGCACCCATGTGTTTCTTAGTAAAACAGGCGAAAACAGTCAAGCTACTCCTTCAAAAAGAGTACAAATATCAGCTTTCGTCTTTCGGAGAGGATTCATTTTCTGTGAGAGTTTTGGGGAAAGTTCGAGTCAAAGGCTCAAATAAATCTCCAGAGAAGAACGCTCCTCAGACACGAGGAACATGTTTGTCATGCGACATCTAAGATTGATTGGCAGGCTGTTTTATTCCCGTCTGCCGGTGGGAGGAGTCGAAGGGACCGTCGCTCGGGTTTGTGCTCTCTTTAAAAAAAACAAAAAAAAACACAACAGCTCTAGCGCTATCTGTACAACATTCAACAACACATTTCTCTTGTTTTTTTGTTTTGTCTTTTTTTGTCTTTTTTTTTGTTTCGTTTTCTTTTAACCATAATGCCAAAACAATAATAATTATCATTATAAGAAGAGCATTTTTCCATCTCAACGGCATTGAACAAACACCACACGAACTGAAATAAAAATCTAATAAAGGCCTCAATACCAGATAGTACACGTCACCTTCAAGTGGTGATATAGAGATAGACAGTTTACGGACGAGAGAGAGCGACATGGAGGAGGAGCAAGCGAGAGAGAGAGAGAGAGAAAAGGGAGGGAGGATGGGTTAAAGAAAGAAAGAGAGAAGTGAATTATTTTTGTTTTCTCAAGTTGAGCATACTTTAGTGTCACCGCGGACATGTTTTGGCACCTTTTTATGAGATTAAATACATAATTCATTTGATTTAGACTTGGGCTTTGGTTTACAAAGGGTTAGTATTAAGACCAAAAGTAGTCTAACCCTACAGCGACAATGATTTGTACTTGTCTAAAGGTTAAAGGTTAGGTAGTCCATTCTTTCAAGATTCTAGCCATGCTAGATTGTAGTAAGGCCTAGTGACCTGGAAGAGAGAGAGAGAGAGAGAGAGAGAGAGAGAGAGAGAGAGGATTGAGGGTCATGAGCGGAGGAGGTGATGAAGGAGAAGAGGAGGAGAAAGTGAGGACAGACGGAGAGCAAGAAGGAGTGTGATATAGGCTAAGTGCTTTTGGTGAGTTTTACAAAATACACCAGGAAGTGCTTGAAACAGAAGGCACGATGGCATTGACAGTAGTTGTTAAGGAGACACCACTAAGGGACTTATCACTACAAAACTCATAAGGTGCTCTAAAGAAGGAACTTAAACACATGAATGCACATTAAGGTGTGGCTGCAATCGTAGGATACCCCATCAAAAAGTAGTCCAGGGAGATAAATAGTGGTCGTTCACCAGCCTGAGGGGGAGATATCATATTCACCCCCTCTTCAAAACACCAGAAGTCATGATATTCATGATTGATTGTTTTCCTTTATAGCAGTCGTTGTTTACACAGAAGTGAACTTTCTTTAACAACCCGTTCAATGGTTGGATATCTGATTGACAGATTTGGCTAATCGATGGGGTAAATCTATCGAAACCACAGCTTTTACACATTTAAAAAAACAAAAAAAACAGAACGACAGAAAGTGACAACTTCCATTGAAAAAACGTTTGGTCTATCGATAAAGTCGGAAAACATAAACAACTACTTTGGGAACTGAAACCTTGCACAGTGCTCTGTATAGACATTCCAACTAGTCTTAGCTCACAAACATTATAATCAATATTACCTATATTGATAACCTTTTTCTGTAAGCATCTTGAAATGAAAATAAACAAAAGTCTGCTTCTTTTTTTTTTTTCTTCTCGTCTTTACAAAAGCTACACATATTCTACTGGGATGTCTATGCATTTTGTTAGTGTTTTTAATAATTACTCCTACCATTGTCTTTTCTTTTCTTAATAAAAAAGAAGAGAGGGAATCTACTCATCTAAAAGATGCCATACCCCCCGAAGAGTACGGATCGTTTCTCCGATTGAGTCCTGTTTGGCAGAGGTACGGCTTTCTTTCTCGTTCTCTACCTTGTATCGTTCCTTTTTTTTGGACACAGTTGCCGAGTCTCTGTCTCTTTAAAAAGGGGCGTGTCAGTTGATTGTGTCCGGGGGAGGGACTCGAACAGACTCCCGCTCCGAGTTTTTGTTCTTTTCCACGCATTGTAAACACAGAATTTTTTTAAACTTTGACCCCTTCGTATCGCTCAGCCTTTAACTTATATCATCGCATTTATCGATATCACCGATTTTGTTTTTTTGTCGTTTTCTTTTCAAGCTGAGCCACAAACATCTGCCGCCTGTGTCGAGTACAACACGCTACGACGTAGCATCTCTTTTACAACTTAACTATTCACAACACCCTAGAACCACTTTGAACAAATATACTGTACTTAAATTGTTTTAAACTGTATATTCAGATAAAATGAATGACCTATCAGAGCCTCGATGTGCAGGAGCACCGGAGACTCTCTCGACGACGCACACGAACAGGCACTAACTGAAATAAAAATAAACATGTTACAAACGTTTCTTTCTGTTTTTCTTTAGGACAATCGCGTAGAAACACTTTTCAGACAAACAAGGCAGTGATATATTGTCGAGGGAAAGCACGGTTACCTCGTGCCTTAAATTAATACCTAATAGCTTAGCTGAGGTTCACAGCTTGAAACCTTTCGAGACTCAACTTTCCTCCACATTTGTGTGGGTGGAGGAGGAACTTGAAGTTTGAGGTTTCAAACCATTCTGCGGTCTGTCAGGAGAGTGTCTCTTCACAGCTGGCTTCAGCCTCGTCAGTGTAGTAGTCTTGAATAAACAGTCCATTATTGGTGGGAAATGAATGCGTGTGGAATGATGCCTCAGAGGTCTTAATACGTGTTCCTTTCATTCATCACGTAGGAGATCGCCTTAAAAATCCTCTTGGAGTGAAGCTTGAGAAAAAAGAAAAAAAAGGATAAAGTGGCCGATAAAATCCTGAATAGATGCATCGATGCTCTCTTGTACAGGAAGTTTATTTTGAGGATGACCACACTGTCGGAACCGAAGTAGACGAGTCCGAAGGAAAATAACAGCTGTGATGTTTCTCTTGCTCTTTCCAAAACCCCTGGAGTCAAGAATCCTTCGTCCGTTTCTTCAATTCTGTGTTGAATGGAGTTGAAAACATTGAACCCGACCCTCCAACTTGAATGGTGTCATCCCAAACGAAGCATTTTAATCTGTGAAGACTCTTTCCTCCTCTCCCAACATGTGGATGGAGCTCAGGGCTGGTGAAAGAGCGAGGGACATCCTCAGGTCCTGGTCCTCTGAATCCTCCAGGCTGCTGTTCTCCAAATTCTCTTCCAATTCCTCCTCTTGCTCCTCCTCATCCCCCTCCATCTTTCCCTGGAGTGCCAGACCACCTCTGACATTCTTGGACGCCGAAGCCTTGTCTGGGTGGTCGAGGATGTCGTCCAGATGGTCATGCGTGTCCTCAGAGAGCCCGTTCAGGGTCTTGGCCTGCCTTGAGGACCATTCCCCCAGGGGTGCCTGGGACTCGGACCCGGTCACATGCCTCCATATTGTCAGAGAGTCGAGATCGGAGTGATCCGTCCGGGGCTTGGCTGCCTTTGGGGCTCCCTCATCATCCAATGGGGTAGAAGGGGCTCTTTTGCGCCTGGACTTACTGGTGTGGTTGACCTGGAGGTGCATGGCCATCAGCTCCGCTGAGGACGTGCGGAAAGGGCAGAACAAACACTGGCTCAGCTTGACCCCGATTGAACTATCCTCAACGCCATCCCCACCGCCAACACCTCCTCCCTCCCCTAAGCTCAGGCCTCCATCCTCCTCCATGCCTCCGAGGCCAGGTGAGGGGCGGCGAGACAGATCCAGGGGTTCAAAACCCCCCTCATGGGTTGAAGGCGCAGGCCCTTCCTTGTCGTTGGGCGGCTGAACCATTCGGCTGGTGGTAAGGGGCTTACGGCGGGACACTTTAGGAGCCTTGGGTGGGGGAGACTCCCTGATCCAGCCTCCGTCCATTCCGCCTTGGTAAAGGGCCCCCATCACCCCAGACAGATATCGGTACTGGGTCTCCAAGTCGACATCCCTCAGAGCCGCCAAGGTCTTACGATGGTCCCGCTGGTCCGGGAGACCCAGGAGCCAAGACTGCTGGCTGTTGGCCCGAGAGGCGGGGGTGTCGGTCGGGCTTCGGTTGACGGGGCAGTGGTTTGGCTGGGATCGGCGCTGCTTGGCCAGCCCAGAGGTTCCAGAGGTCAGACTGTTGATGGTGGAGGTGAGGCCACTGGAGGAGGAATTGGAGGAGGCTGACAAGGCGTTGCGTTGCTCCCTGTGGTGCCGCTGGAGGTGGTACTTCAGCGAGCCCGACTGGGTACCCGCATAGTCACAGTGGGGACATTTGTAGGGTCGCTCGCCTAAAGAAGATGAGAGGAACAAAACAAGATTGGGGAAACAGTTTTGGAGTATTAACTAAAGTAGCAGCTAACCTACAGGTGAGGCTTAAAGAGACCACTGACTTTGCATGTTTTAGCTCATTTACAACAAATCATATACACTTTATATTAGTGCAAACCATTTAGCAAAAACACTAATGTAATAGTACACATGTAACATATATATATATATATATATATATATATATATATATATATATCTACACATGATAGGCAAGCTTGTAGAGCTTGCTAATGTATATAATGTATAATTTTCATATCATAATAAATGATTATAAGACATTAGATGTCTGAAAAGTCAAAAAAGAAAATCTGTAACACTTGAGCATTTATTAAAAATGGTCAGCAGTAACTTGCAAAATAACTGGTATGGTCCTTTTAAACAGTGGGAGATGTAATTATGCATGTTAAAGGGAGATGGCAGTATTTCATCACTGATTGAAAATGACACTGCTGGGAGAGATAAAGAGGAGGGGGCATCATGCTGGAGACATATCAACAGCAGGAAATGCATTACGTATGAAAAGCATAAATTATCTTATTCGCATGAAAAAACGAACACACAAAGAAAACAGCTCTGTTGGTGATCGCAGATGCAGATGCACAAGTATTAACATTTTGTTTCTGGAGAAAAACAAACGCAACGGAAGTCTCTGGGAGCAATAATCTCAAGAGCACAGTAATATCAAGAGTATTATTACAATTTGATGCCTTCACTTAAATTACTGACCATGCGGTAATCACTTGATGCCACAGAGAAGCAATAGTGCATGATGAAAAGAGCTGTACGCTATCGTGAATAATACAGCTGTGATGTGATGGGTCCTGTCAGCTATAGACAATTATTCATAATGGCAATATTAAATAGATTTCATTGAATGCATTTTGGGCACCGTCTTGCTGGAAAGACTTGGATGTGCTCCAGTTCCCAGTTTCTGGGGATTGGTGGCATCTCAGAAACTGGAAGACGGGTCTTCATTTTGATCAAATACATCAAGCGAAGAAAGCGAGAAATAAAAAATGGCAATGACTCATGCTGATAAAGTCTTATGAATATGGATAATTAATTAAGAGCGTGAGCGAGTGCTGTGAGAGTTCCCAATTTTCATAAAAAGTCACCAGAAATTTAATATACGGTTCTTTTCATTTTTGTTATTCTTTTTGTGTTTTTTTTAAGTCTTGGAAAAGCCGGTTAGAGTATGTTGGATAGCGCCGCGTGTCTGTTCTACAGTCGGAATTATTAAGATAGTATTTGATGTAAATTTAAGGAGAACAATTAGAGATTCACTTGCTTCAAAGACAAGATCAGAGAATGTGAATCTCAGAAAGATTAAAGCCAAAATTGCTATTATGGAGAAATCTGTGAGCATATATTTTATGTCTTGATGCTTACGCAAAAATCGTTATAGTCAACTTAAAAAATAGCTCAAACAAACCATATCAATGTTGCACAAATTAGAGTTCAAATCAACTAATAGAATAAATTGTCCTATTTTCAAAAAAAAATCTAATATATACATTGCTTCTTTTCATTGGGGGTGAGGTTACTGGCTAGTGAGAGAAGTGAGCTTTTTACAAAGATTTAACCTTATTTAATCCCTGGAGTGGCTTGATTTTTCCTCTGAAGCTACCGTTAATATACCCTTTAGCAAGGCACTTAACCAGGAGTTGCTCCAGTGGGGCTGCTCGGTTGCCTGCAGTTAGAGGGCTATGATTAGCGCTGGCCAGCTCTCTGGGGTGAATGTGTAAAAAAGAAAAAAGGTAGCACTGCCGAAGCGAGGATGCTCAATGAAACCTTTCCAGGGATTTATAAAGGCTAAAAAAGTAAATGTGGTTTGTTAAACTCACAGCAGTTTCTCACCTGTGTGAACTCTCAGGTGCACTTTGAGATGGTGTGAAGAGCGGAAGGCTTTACCACAGTAGGGGCAGTCTTTTATCCCTCTACCACGCACTCGCTCCCTGGTGGGAACTGAAGGTATGGAGGAGACTGCTGTCAAGCCATTTTCTCCTGCAAGTGGAGAGAAATGTAAAGATAACCGCGGGTGTGAAGGGCCCTACGAGAGCTTGTTTTTACAACAGAAAACAGAATGAAAATAAAGTACTCTTGTGAAAGTAACATATGTTACATGGGCGCAAACAAATAACCCAAAAGACAAGGCAGAGAAAAAGCACATGCGATGGTACCTTTGAAGCTGGAGATGACAGAGTGGAACCCTGCAGCTGCCCCTGCTTGTTGTGATCCACCACTGTGCAGTTTGGATTCTTGCCTCACTTCTCCTGCTTGTTGGGATTCACCACCGTGGAGCTGAGCTTCCTGTCTCACTTCACTGCCGCCTCCTCTTCCAGGCCCTGCTCTTCTACGGCTACCGCTCCCTTCCTCTTCGCCGCCGCCTCCTTTCAGAGGCCTCTGAGTGTGAACGCGAGCATGAACCACCACCTGCTGCAAGCTGCGGAATAGCTTTCCACAGTCCGGGCATTCCCATGGCCCTCCTGCTCCGCCAGACTCTTCTCTTGGATCCAGGCCTCCGAGGTAGGCCCTGACTTGGTCGGCCTCTGTGATCACGGAGTTCCTC
The DNA here is from genome assembly GCF_910589615.1 of Taurulus bubalis. NCBI lineage: Eukaryota > Metazoa > Chordata > Actinopteri > Perciformes > Cottidae > Taurulus > Taurulus bubalis. The sequence continues at coordinate 36,513,252 of NC_136591.1, read as the reverse complement.
GCTGGGCCTCGTTGGCTTTGCTGCTGGCCTCGCTGTTGGGGCCTCTGCTGCTGCTGTTGCTGCTGCTGTTGCTGAGCTACTGCCAGGCTGCGAGCCACCAGCTGCCACCAAGTTGCCTGGTCACCTCCTTCTGAAACTAATGAAGTAGTTTCACCCGTGCCCCCTCCTCTAGTTGCTCCCCCTCCTCTTCCGGGGTCCCCTAGTCCTGAGCCGCCAAAGCCGCCGCCACTACCACCACCATTTCCCATCTCTGCCACCTGAGCCACTGCTTGAAGTCTCTCCATGCAGCTAGCCCCACTGCCATCGATGGGCAATCCCAGGTAGCCCAGGATGGCTGACTTGCTTGAGCCCATCCCCATTCTTCCTCCAGTTTCTGATCGTCCTTGTCCACCTCTACCGCCTCTTTGCTGGGCCAGAAGGAGGCTTGAATAGAGGGCGTTGAGAGACTGATTACTAGCAGCGCCTTTGCCTTGTTGGTCTGAACCTCCCGGTCCCCCAAGGGTTCCCAGCCCGGCTTTCAGCCCAAGCTTGTTGAGATGTACTTTCATGTGGTTTTTGAGGAACCAAGGCTCTTTGAAGCCACGGCCGCATACCTGGCACTTATGGTCCAAGGAGTCCTTGTGCTTCCGCATGTGTCCCTTCAGGAACCAAGATTGGGTAAACCGCTGTCCACAAACTTCACAGCGAAATGCTGGCACTGGCGGGGACGCAGCCGCTGTGGCTGCTGCTGTCACCGGCGGGGTACTTGGGGTTGGGGCCGGGGCTGGGGTATGGGTCGGGGTGGGCACGGGAGTATCAGGGGTTGCAATGACCAGCCTGGAATTGAAGGCTGGTGGCAGAGCAGGTACATCGGGGGAAGGGTGGAACTCCTGCAAGTGAGATGCAAGGCTCTCTTCTTGGCTGGCAGAGAAGGGACAAAGAGTGCATTTATACGGATTGTGGAGAATGCGGACATGGCGCGCCAACTCCGAAGCCGTGCGGAATTTTCCTTTGCAGGCATGGCAGCGAAACGTAGGCGCTATAGGAGTAGACACACCCTCCCCGAGGGTAGAAGAATAGGGAGGAGTCACGGATACAGGATCCTCTGTAAGTGGAGGGGTCAATGGTGTGCTGTCATCCAGTAAGAAGTTTGGGTTGTGGTCTGTCTGTAGGCCGTCATCTAGACCTTTGACCTCACTATCAACATCCTCTTCCTCTGTAAGATGCTGGATAAGTGTCCCTGGCAGTATACGCTGGTTTGGGTGACCTCGGTGATTCTGGACTAAGTCTTTGTGGTTCTGTTGGATTTTCAGGTGCTGCTTTAGGGGTGCTGAAGGGAGCCCAGTCCGGTACAGGGCCGAAGCTCGGCGGTCTCGGTCCAGACTGTGCGCTCGGGCATGAAGAGACAAAATGCTTTGGAATCTGAATCTCTTACCGCATACATGACAGGGGAACCTGAGCGCAGGCCCTGGTGAAGCCCCTCCCACTCCAGGTATCGCCCTGGTAACAGTATCTTTCTGGAACAGCTGTAAGTCTAGCTCATCGTTGCAGTTGCCACTCTGCCCGGATGAGAGGGCCAGCTCCAGGGCTCCAAACCCAAGGAGTGGCGCCGATGGTGTGGCCGGTGGAGAGGCGTCCAAACCCCGTCCTCCGGGGAACAGAGCCACTGCCGGGGACAGTGGAAGTCCATCCAGCCCTTCCTCGTCATCTTCCTCATCAACGTCGTGGTGATTGTTGTTGGTGTCCTGGTGGAGGGGGAAGGGAGAGAGGGGGAAATAAGGCGTGGTGTCCGGGCTCTGAGGGGACGGTTCGGGGCTGTGGATGGGCAGGACTATGGGGCTGTCAGGTAGAGATAGTTGTGTGTGAGGTGAAGATGCCTGGGGGCTGTGGTCCAGGGATGGCAGCGTTGGAGGAGACTGGGGATGCTCACAAGAAAGAGACAACACACACTCCGGCGGAGAATCCATCCTCTGTCAGTACAAAAACACAGAAGACAGACAGTGAGTGGAACTGATGACTTAAGTGTGACCACTTTAAAAAGCTAGAGGAGTATCTTCAACTGCAACATGACCTCGACCAGATGTGAAAAATGGTGAATAAATAGACATAATCAAATGGTTTTAGGTTGCCCAACAGGTTCATATGTATCTATTTGTATATGCACTGTGTGTGTATGAGATCAGTAGAGAATTACCAGAAGTGTGTGTGATGTTATGCCATTCTTTAGTGTCTTGGCTGACGGGGGACACACTTCTGTGGCAGCCTTCTCCTTTAATTTTCTGGGGACAAAAGCAAGCAAAAAAATGATGAATGAGAAACTTAAACATGAGTTATTTTCAATTTAATCGTGAATTGAATTGCTGCCAGTTTTTAAAAAAAAAAACAGTTTAGTATATTACTAAAGATATTATCTAACTAAATACTTTATTTGCCTAAATTAGCAATATCAGTGTCAATGTAGGAGTAAATGTTTTTTTTTTAAACGGAGAGATGAACTGGGTTATAAAAAAAAACATTTGCAGAGATAAATTCTAATGGCACAGAAAATAACGCACACTAATTACAGCACCGTTTCGCGTGCGTTTTGAATGCATTTAACGTGAAGCACAAAGCGAGTCTCCATTTGATCTTCAGTCACTCTTCAGTTTGCGTGGGTGTGTGCGTGCGCTTGAATGTGTAACAGGTGTGCACCTGTTCTGCCTCCTGCAACTGTTCACAATGCGCTCCGGCATACTGTCGGCACATATGGGATGATTAGCCGGAGTGTGAATGTCCATCGGCGTGTATCTCTGTCTGTCTGTGTGTGTCTGTGTGTGTGTCTCTAGGAGTTAAGGGCACCACCACAGGACATGGACTGTCCCAAACAGGATGGGCGCGATGTTTTGACTTCCCCACACACCCTTCCTGTGCACTCATACAGTAGCAGCTTTTTTTGCTTAAATCAAGACTGCATACACACACACACACACACACACACAGTCACACACAGACATTATGCACGCACTTAAACACAAAACATGTTTGTTACATCTATCGCCTGGGTGTGGTGCTTTGACCCCTACACTGCTTAGTCATGGCTACTTGTTTAAGTAATGCACGAATGTGCTCATTGTGTCGCCTGTACTGCAGCCGTCAGCCCAGATCACACAGTCAGCTGAAATGTAAAGTGTGATATACAGCATATTGAACAACACAAGCATTTTGGCCGAGCACGCTCACACACCCAAATATTTCCAGTGCACAGCACTTTGCATCAGTTAGACTGGATTTATGCACATCGGCTGTTTGTTTTTTTCCGTCCATCATTTGGTGGAGTTGAGAAGCAGCAGAGGCGCCCACAACTAAACAAAAGGTCATCAATCATTGTGGCAAAACAATGGAACATCTGTGCTCGCAGGTGTGTCGCCCATATTTGTGTTCATGGTCACATATGTGTTTATATGATCAGTTGGATTTCTGTATGTGTATGTGTGTGTGTGTGTGTGTGTATGTGTGTGTGTGTGTCACTAAGCCTGGATGACAAAGAGATTCTCATGTAGCCAGTTGACATTTTAGCTCAGCTATGACTCACAGGGATATCACACCATATCAATCACATAAACACACACACTCACGCACCCGACAACAGACACACACTCACACAGTCCTTTTCTTAATCCACCATTATTGTTCTCTCTCACCCCGTCTTTCTTTCCCCTCTGTCTTTCTTTCCCCGATTCACACTCCTCCCATCCCCCTCTCATTCTCTCGCTCCCCCCCTCCGTCCATTATTCACTAATTTTCTTTCATTCTCTCCCTCTCTCTCTCTCCTGCAGTGTTGCCAGTTGGCAGAGTGCCAGGGAATGCTGATATCAGCTGGTAGATTGGGCCCTGCCAACATGGCGAAGAGCAAAAATGAGAAAGGAGGCAGACAGAGGGAAAGAAAGAGAGAGACGGAGAGAAACATACAGTGCCGTTACAAACTGGGCAGCACAAGAGGAAGAGGGGAGAAGAAGAAAAAAAAAAAACATCGTCAGAAGCCATGTGAATGAAAATGATTTAATGCGATTGCCAGCGTGGTGTTGAGGGGAAAGGGGAAAAAGAAAAATAGGGTGAAGAGGCAGACATGCTGGAACAGAGGAGGGGAGAGGAATCAGAGCGGTGGAGTGGCGGGCTGGGGCATAACATGAAGAGAGAACAACAGATTCAGAAACCATTTGAAAAGTCAACACACAAATATACACCCAGACCGACAGAGGGGAGACACAGGAGCCGCTCAATGTATCTGCCGGCATTATCATAACATGAATATCACCATCACAATGCATTGTTCCGCCGCGATGGTGGCCGTCGCCCTGTCGTGCCAATAAAGGACATTTGGATAGATGGAGAGGAGATAAGGTGCAGCAGTGGATGCAGGGGAAAGGGGGGCAAATAATCAGATTGGGATCAGGTGGAGCCGAAGCACACGGAACCCAGGTGTTAATGAAGCGAGAAAAGCAGCATCCTATAGTGAAAAAAAACACTCCGGACATGGTCGGAGACGCATTTGTCCACATTACCGACAAATGCAAATCAATTTTCAATCTGCATATTTGAGCACTCGTGTCTGCGATTGTGCTCAGAAATGGCGCTTGGTGAGGTTAAGTCACGTTTAAAAGACGTACAAAGGGCCGGTGCGTGCGGCAAGGAGGAATCTGGAGTAAAGTCGCATTGATTTTTGCGTTGAAATACCGAATTGGCTGAATTATGTTGGGAAAACAAGCGTAATTCCCTGTAAAAGATCATCATGGAAACGTGACCCACCAACATCATGCAGTCAGGCGTGATGTGAAATACATAAAGTATGGTCAAAGAAGAAGAAAAAAACATATTAAACTGCATTAAACTGCTCTTTTATAGGTTTTCTTCACCCCTCCTTTTGCTCTGACCCTGAAATGAGCGCTGTTCTCACGGTAATGACAGCTTAAGAGCATATCCTTGTTGTGTTAAGCATCACCATGATGGTGTCATTACTGTAATTGCAGAGTAACTTTGCGGCCACTGAGATAACTGATGTAAAATACTGAATTACCTTCACTGGAAATGAGTTTTTATGACGGCGGTCAAAGAAAAACCTGCTACAAGGTGTGTGTCGAGTATAAGGAATGTGTGTGTGTGTGTGTGTGTGGGGGGGGGGGTGCTGAGTCATACATCACATCCATGATAAATAGTTGCGGAGGGAGTAGGAGCAAAATATGTTCAGACAAGTTTATTTTTGGGGGGTTTTGATGTCATTGTGTAAATATCCACCGAGTGGTACCGCATTTATTGTGAAGGCAGTTAGTGCATGTCTGTACACGCCGGAACGCCACACACCATAATTGTGAACACAAGGGTGTGAACACCTTTCACTTAGTGTTTTTTTTTTTTTACTCTCTGTGTGTGTGTGTGGGCAGGAAGTACTCTACCTGCTCTGCTTTACATTAACGACATGACGTTACAGGCAGTGCTTTTACGAGGGAGTGCGTATTGCGTCCTGCTCCTCGTTGGCTTGTTTGCCTTTATAGCCGAGCAAAAACATACTTGCAGCCACTCGTCACAGTTTGCATAATTAAGTCTGTGGGCTCTTAAGAGTGTGATTTGCCCTGCTTAGGTTGTTTCATGTTAATGGTCTTCATAATTGATGGAGGGCTGCACCATATCACGAGAAAAAGAAGAAGAAAAAAGATCTGACGAGAAGGCGGAATAGAAAAAAATAAGCATCAATTTCTGCATCGTAAATGTGCGATTTACTCTTTCCAAGCTTGCTAATCGTCTCAATTTATTTTGTGACCCCTTAGGGGGGAGGGATGAGTGAAAAGAGTACACACCATCTACTTTTGTCTTCTTATCTGGGCCAGTATGTGTGTGTTTGTTGCACACGTCCTCCTCCACGGGCCTAAAAATAGGCACCTCCAAGGTCTCCGGCCTGGGCCCAGAGGGCGTAAAGTGAACACTCTATCTGGAGGCTGTGTGTGTGTGTGTGTGTGTGTGTGTCAGCGAAATCCTCACAAGTGATACCTTTCTTCCAGCTGCATTAACTTGAACTCTCATGTGATGAAGCGAGTGCGAGCCGAGGTGTCCTTTGGGGATAAGTGGGTGTTTTAAAGAAACTGACCACAAAAAAAAAATAAAAGAGCGCCTCTGAAAGAGAGGATGAGCAGCTGAAAGGAGGCGGAGAGCGGGGAGTCCGCTCTCCGTGCGGCACAGCGCTATGTGGTCCTGTGGTTTTTATCGCGTGGTCACGTGGCGAACTTCCCCACAGACGGTATTCATTTCCTTTACTTCACCTTTCCCTGAACCCCCTGCTTCACTCCCTGCCTCGCTCCAACTTTGTCTGGCTGGCACTCTCCCCCCTCCTCCTCCTCCTCCTCCTCCTCTTCAGCAGCGATAAGTAAGGAACGTCTCCCACTGAGCCTCCTATTAAGATGTGACTGGTGGATTGAAACTTTTTTTTTTTTTTTTAAATCACTGTTGGGTCAGAGAGTGGCAGTAACGTTGCTATCAAAGCGCTCACTTCTGCTTCGGGAAACAAAACCGCAGGCACCCGTGGTGCTTTTTTCGGGCCCTTCGAATGGCGACGTATCGATCTTTTGGATCGGAAAAACGTTCGAGGAGGCTCCTCCTCTACTTAATGTAACGCCGTCCTACTGCTCTCTCACCGTTTCCTGCTGCCTGACCCCTCGACCTCTCCCTCCGCTCCCCGTCCTCCTCTCAAGCTCTTTGTCGAACGCAAGCCCGTCACTTACGAACGTCGTAAACGCGGCGGAGAGACGTTCCGAGTGTCTAAACCGATGAGCGGGGGCGCCGACTGACTCGTCTCTTTCAGGATTACAGGATTGAGGCCTTTAAGGAGAAGAATTGCTTTCGGGAGCATGCAAATGTCAAAAGCAAATCACTGGATGTGTTCTCTCTAAAAGGCTTATCTGTGCACACTGAAGATCACCTGCAGGGGTTGAGAGAGAGAGAAAAAAAAGCAAAAGGAAGAGGGCAGGCACGCATCCCACAGGTGGAACAAACGCCTACACGTTGTCTTTTCATTTCTCAATCAGAAAATCTAAAATGGGTGGACCGAAAACCACCCCGTCCCCTTGAGCCAAAACGCCCACTACCCACAAGCCCCCAGCTGACCCCGGCATGGTGACCTCCTTGTGGGACATGTGCATCACACGTATATCAGAACATGTGAGCACCTACAGAGACACATTTCAAACGTTGAAACACGAGTCGATTCTTTATTCAGCTCCTGGGGGGGAATTTGCACAGAGCACATGTTCTCTTTCTTAGTAAAAACTTGTTTCACACTCGATGACACTTCTACTGTATGTACACAGGCAAATGGCCGTGTCGGCACTTGGATCCACACCTCTAGGGGGAATTCGTGGCGATGAACCTTGCTCAAGGGCACCGGGTGGGTCGGATGTGGGCCGGGAAGGAACTTCTCTGTCGCTGGTTTCGATGCTTAACCCCCATTGTCTTGGGGTCAAAATGACCCGTGTATATGTATGTGTGTGTGTGTTGACGGGTCATTTTGACCCCAAGACAACGGGAGGGTTAAGGTGACGGTATATGGAAAGCCAACGTGTTCATAGCTGCGCCGAATGGCGGGACGGAAAAGGCCGAGATAAAGGTTTAAATATGGAGATAACGGACTTATTGGAGTTGCACTCGGTTGAAAAGTGCCAGAAATAGTTGTAAAACCTTTCTTTCTCACCTCCTACAGTCAGACCTGGAAGAAAATGTCCGAAAGGTGTGAGTGGACGGGAGCTTCGGCTCCTTATTAATACTCCGCCTCTCTCGCTAACCTTCAGGCTCGCCGTCTCTTGGTGATCTATATTTTTTGCTCTTGACTCACAGCGCTCCCCCCTCCCCACCGCCGTGACCCGCTTAGCTCAGCTCGCTTTGACTCGGCTTCCAAGGCCAAACGCACGCCGGGTCTGAGCCACCTTACCTGTCCAATCTCACTGGCGGAAAAAAAATCAAATAAAAAAAAAAAAAAGAGTTTGGAACTGGCCTGCGAACTCAACACAAGTGGCACAAGCGGCGTACTATTTAAGTAAGACCCCGGTGCTCTAAATACACTCTAATCCCAGGCAGGCAGCAGAACTCTCGGCAGTCTCAAAATGTCACAATGCAGTAGCTTCTCCCTAACCGAGGGCAAGCAGGTGCCTCTCCCGCAGCGCACTAATGACCCAATTATATCAATCAGAAGCCTTGATTGGTGCTACACTCCTCTCCCTTTCCCCGTCTCTTTCTCCCTCACATACAATCCCTTCCCCAAGAGCCACCTGGATGGGGTGTATGTCACAGTACAGTATGTACAAAGGTGGGGAGGAAGAGGAGGAGGAGGATACTACTTGAGCACAACAAGCATCAGAGAAGTCTGAATGAGGCAGAGCCATTAGACTCTTTCTGACATGGGGGCCGGTGTTCCTGACAGGCGTTTACGGCGCACAAATTGTCATCTTTGTATTCCGGAAGTAAGACGTTCCCCCGCGGAGGTGACGCTCCTCAGGTTGAGTTTTCCGTGTCACGGAGACGCTTGTTTTATTAGTCCTGGACGAGGATGAGATTTAAGTGGCATCGGTGATCACTAAATATAAATAAATCTGCACATTTATGTTATAGATGGTCTACTTTCAGCTCACAGGATGTGTTTTATGATATAATGTAGTTTAGGTGTATTTTGAGAATGTGTAAAAAAAAAAAATGAAAAAAAAGAGTCTCTTATAGGACGAGCCGGCAATGTCAACCTACTTCCACTATGCTCTCAAAAGTGTGACATTTAGGGTGGATTTATTTATATATATATATATATATATATATATATATATATAGGCCATTTCAGGATCACTAAACATCTTCCATTGGACAGGAAAAGGCGACAGGATCTTTGGTCTGCGCCTTATCTCAGGAGGAATGTCCTCCTCAACCCTGTGATGTGCGTCAATAACGTGCAACCATTTTCAGTCGCTCTTTCCCCTCTTCTCTCTCGCGGCCATCTCAATTAGAGGCACATTAATGAAATAAATAACCATCAACAAACAATGCACTAATAAACACACACCCCTCCCGCTACTAAAAAGAAAAAAAAAGAGAGAGATTAACCCCCGCGAGCAGATGGTGCCCCGCGAATAGTCGCCGCTTCCACACCAAAAAAAAAAAAAAAAAAAAATGCGATTTAAAAATCCTAAACAGTGGGATGTAGTTTGGAGAAGTCGGGGGTGGCGCGTGCGTGTCATGTCAGCCTATCTATCGCTCTCTCCCCTGCTCCATTTTGTTCGTAAATTTTCTATACAAAAGATTAAGGGAGGGGAAAAGACGAGTGTGCGAGGACGAGAGGAAGAAAGTGCCATCATGGATTTCATCTCGAGTCCTCTGCCAATCTCCCAAAATCCGTCATCAGCCCCGAACAACAAAAAAACGTTCATTTTGTTTTGTGTATGCTTTTTTTTTTTTTTCGGGAAACCGGGGCTGGAAACGTGGTAACTTCTCGTTCCAGAAGACAATTTTGGCAACACACGTTTCACTCACACACACACACGCACACGCACGCACGCTCTCACGCACACACGGCTACATGCCACACTTGCTATGCTACTTTCTGAGCTCGTGGACGCTGGAGGTGATGTTAGGACAAGTGAACGCTTTGTAGTAAACATCGTAGTAAAAGGTTCCGGAGGAGGAGGAGGAGGAGGAGGAAGGGGGGGACGTTTTTAAGACACTGTTGCAACCCGAGGATGCGTTTTTGTATTTATTTTTTTGCGCACATCCCAGATGAAAGTGGCGCCGCTTATCTCGAAAACAATGCACTACACAATGCCTAATGTGTGTCCAACAAAAGAATTAGCCGAGCTAATCGCATCCACCCCGCGAAACGACGCTTCTTTTTTTGGGGGAAATCAACTCGCCAACATGGCAACACACACAAAAAAAATCCACTTTTCACGCCTGGACAATATGTCTGCGGGTTATCGAGCCGCTCCGTTACGCACCGAGAACTTGTGCCTCTTTTTTAGTAAAAAAAAAAAAAAAAAAGCTACTTTTTTTTTTAACGGGGACCAAACGTCGTTTTGGGTTTCTTCTTCTTCCCAGAGGTTTAAAACGGGATAAAGAAGAAGAGGTCGTAACGGCTCCGACATTGCACGACTGGTTCCCCTCGCGCGGGTTGAAAGAAGTGCTCGCGACCAGAACTTGCTTTAAAGTTCCGCGAATTTAAAGAAGGGCATCTTGAACCACTCCGGGGACTTTTCGTGCTCTTGCAACCATTTTAAAGTCGCGTTTAATTCCGCGTCGACTCGCCGAATCCACTTATTCCAAATGTTGCACCGAGTGTTCGCCGAATGACGCCGCGAAACAGCGCGTTTCTACGTGTATTATTATTTTTATTATTCTTTTTTTTGTCATGTCACGGGTGCTTGTATAGGAGAGCTCGCGAGGGGGCTACATGCATGTCGGCCACGCGCGCACATCCGCCGGCTTAACATACATGACACACACGTAAAAGTGTTCCGGAGGGCGCGCGGTTCGCATGCACACACACACACGGATACATACAATACATACATGCTTCATGCCAATCACTCACACACACGCGCGCGCACAGACACACACACACTCGCACGCAGCCTCCCGCATCCAAACTGCAAATAAAACCCAACAACAACTATATTGGCCATTACCCCCGTGTGTTGCTCGTGGAGAGAAAGAAAGAAGAAGAAAAAAGAGGCAACAACAGTCGCAATAAATTCAACAAATTTGGAAATGTTTCATCACCGGTGTTCCACGCCACCGTGCATAAAAGTGTCCATGTCAACAGAGTGGTGGATAAAATCTAGCGAGATAAATGAAGATATAGGATATATGTTGAAAGTAAAGACTCAGTGTACTTACGGGAGAGGCGGCGAGGAGATTAATGACACGACACGTCATGATTACGTTTCACTTGAATTAAATACATTACGAGTTGGGAAAAAAATGGAAATCAGGGTTGTATACAAGCATACGCCGTTTCCCCCTCCCTCCTCCCTCCGTTTGGTCACCCTCTCTCTTCTCTCTCTCTCACTCTCTCCTCCTCCTTTTCTTTTCCTTCTCCCTTTCTCTCCTTTCTTCTTGCATTTTTCCCCCCATTTATTGCACAGGAGTGGGTGAATAGGGAGAAAGCGGAGGAGAAGTGGGAGGGAGAGTGATGTAGGTTGGGAAATGTTAATTATAATCTCGGCACGGGCACCATTTTACAGCGCTGTCATCTCTTCACATTTGTATCCTAAATATGGCATCTGGGGTGGCGGGTAGCTGACACTTTAGAGGGACATTTTTTTTTCTTTCGGGAAGGAGGAGAAGAGGAGGGGGAACCCAAAAAAAAAAAGAAGAGGAAGAAAAAAAAAGTTTCACACCAATTGAAGTGCGTTAAAAGTGGTGACAGGGACGAGAGCTGGTTTAGATGTTTGTGGTGAGCCACCCCGGAAGCACATGGCCACTTCCAGGAATGGTAGCTAGAAAGTGCACATATTTGGATGAAGGGTTCCCAGCATAAGGACCGGGGACCATCGGGAGTCCCCAGGGGAGGGTTTCCAGGGGGTCCCCGGGCCAAAATAGCAGCAGTGGGAAAAACAGTGAAAGTATCACTTCCTTAGAAAAGTAAAAGACTTAAAAAGCATTAAAAAGTGAAAGCACTCTGAGAAGATAATGTCTTGACACATCGTTTCACGTTGTCCTGATCTTTAAAGAAACACAACGCTACACCCACTTTTCTTTTTCCAGTTGCCAGAGGTTTTAGTTGTGGCAGGTGCAACGCCTCCTCCAGCCCACGAACCCCAATGAACGTCATATGTTTAAAAAAAGGCCCGCTGGTGTCGACCCATCATTAACGGGGTGTGAACATTTCTGAAGAGATTTCTCGGGGACAGTTTTAGTATCACCTTTGAAAAAATAGAAAGTCCCTAAAAAAAAAAGTTGTAGGCTTGGTTAACATTAGCCTCTTCACAACCCCAGCACACATGGAGTGACATCATCATCCCATTGAAGTGCTGTTTCTGACCACCTGAATTTAGGTCCAATGTTCACTCTCCTTTTAGATATTTCACTTTTAGTTTTAACCAGCTGGTCGCTAACTCTGTCTGTGTTCAGATAGCGCCCAGTGGGTTCATTTTAGTTTCTTTTTTTTTTAGGGGAAACATGGCTGAGAGCGGTGAGACTGATCCAAACAGTAGATTGTCTTAAAGATCCCCTCCAGACATGTTTTAATACATGTAGGTACTTTCATTTTCAGCAAATGTGCACTGGAGCTTTTTTTTTTTAAGTTTCCACGTAGCTCTTGGGTAAATTGCGTGTACCGGAGACCACGATTGGCTTCCAAAAAAAACCTGCTCATATACGTCTGAGTCGTAAATTCAGATTCAAGTTGAACAAAGGGAGACTTTCCATTCTACAGGTCAAACATGCAAGTGAATGGGGCAGTTTGACCCAAAATTCAAAATACATATTTGTCCTCTCACTTGTAGTGCTAGTTATCAATGGAAATTGTTTTGCCGTTAGCTGCCTAGTTTTGGAGTTATCGGCGTGTAGACATGTCTGCCTTCTCTCCAATATAATGGAATATATATAGCCTCCAAAAATACATTTGAGAAACTCAACAACAACGTCTCTTTCATCGAGACATGACACTGCTACTCAAGATAATCCAGTTATAGATAATTCTCGGTGGGTCCAACACTTTGAGGACTATAACCACTGTGAAAGGGAGCACTCAGATTCAATGTTATGAGACTTTTGCTTGACCTTGATATCATGGGAAGGCGTATAAATAGCACATGGATATTTTAGGGGCATTCCGTATGTCCTGATAACGCATTTTTGGGCTTTTCACGTGCCATTTTACGCCACGTTGTGACCACGGAGTGACCACGGAGAGGTCGAAAATTCGGGTTCAGGCAACAAAACCAACAGTAGGAAGACAACACTTTTAATGCTACGTCACTCGCTCTGAGCGTAGCATAATCACGTATGCGTTCACATTTTGCAGTACAGTGCTAGTGAGACTTAAAAGAAAAATACTCAATTGTAAGTAGCTGACCTGTGATGTTAAAACTGGGGCGTGAAGGGCAACAACTGAGGACTGGAGCTCGAGTAAAAGGTTGCGGCTCTAAAGACTTGTTGGAGGAGACTCGTCTTCATCGGTAGGCAACAAGTCTACATGTGATCACAACATCCAGCTGTTGGCCATTTTAACTCGTCCCATAAGCGTTTTTCCTTGAAAATCCGCTGTTTGTTTTAACTGTCGAGTATTTTTCATTAGACCTACGCCATCTATTTTTATTCGCTCCATCCACACAACAGCATTTGTATTGTCTCAAGTGCTGCGTTCAACACAGCGGAGCACAGAGTCAAACGTACAGTACGTGGGCTCGGACGCTCGTGGAGTGGAGCGAAGCCCACGCGCCTCTTCCAGCGCTCGGCCTCTTTTCTTATCAAGAGCGACGTACTCAGAACATGTTGAAGAACACAAAGCCAGCTGGGTCGTCACGTGTAATGAGTGTATACATGTGCACCTTGACATGTTGCTTACTCTCTCTGTGAGTTGGTTCTTTTTAATGATAGGGTCTCAAACAGCATTTAGATGGAACCTCTGCCTCCGCGCATTCGCTTTCTTTCCCCTCCGAAATATGTCAGAAATACAAATCATAACGCCCCAAATCCTCAGCTGAAGGCCTTGGTTTTTGATGGTATGAAAATGTGAATGCAGAAACACTGTGGAGGTAAAATGTTGGCTGTAAAATTCAAATGTCTTTGCTGACGCAGAACATATCTCCTGGATCAGCCATTGTAAGCCTGCCATTGTGTATCTGAGAGTGACTGACTAAGTCTGTGGCACATGTGCAGTGCATGCTTGTCTCAGCGTGTGTACATAGTAAATCAATGTGTGCTGTATGAGTGTGTGCGTGCGCGTGTGTGTGAGCACATTTCGCACATCAGCAGCTTATATACGTGTATAGAGGTGATATATGTATATTAATGTGTCTCTGCAACTAAACTTATATGTGTCGGCCTATATATATATGTGTGTGTGTGTGTGTGTGTGTGTCTTCCCCCCCTCGCTATCTGTTTGTGTTTGTGCGTTTGCTCACGGTACATATGTGTACGTGTTTGCGGCTGCCACAATGGCATCATCACCCGCCCCTGACGCTTTGATTGTTTTCTCCGCCGCAGCAGAAATGCACCAATTAATATGCAGAGAGTGAGTGAGACGGTGACACACACGCGCGCACAACACACACACACACAAACACACACAAAAAACAAAAAAACAGCCGTGAGGGAGAGAGGCGGGGTGGGAGGTGTGATGGAGAGAAGGAGTGAGGGGGGCAGAAGAGATGGCACAGAGGGAAAGAATAGGGGAGATGAAATGAAAGATGAGGAAAGTGTGTGCGTGTGTGTGTGTGTGTGTGTGTGTGTGTGAGTGAGAGAGAGAGAGAGAGAGAGAGATGAGGGTGGAGGGGCATAGATGGGGTGGGGGGTGGAATCTGATAGATACTTGAGCAAAAACAAGAGAGGGAGAGGAAGAAAAGAGTGAGGGCTGAGGTGGGGTGAGGAGAAGGAGGCGGAGGAGGAGGGGGATCAATATGTACATATTCAGTGAGATACGGTGGGAAATCAATTGAAAGGAGGGGAGGGGGAATTGATTCGGGGGGAGGAGGAGGAGTGGAGGGGGGGTCTCAAGGAAAGAGGGAGGGAGGGAGGAGTGCAGAGGTGGAGTGATATGTGGCTACGGCTGCTGTCCTTTTTGTCGCAGTGTCAGGGTATTGATACTGTAATACACCCCCCCCCCCCACACACACACACACACACACCATCAACCCCCCCATCACAATGCTGCCGTGACAACGGCTGTCGCGGCGACGCCTACTGGCACAATGCAGCCACAATACAGAGGGCACTGAAGCATCACACACACTCAGAGAGAGAGAGAGAGAGAGAGAGAGAGAGAGAGAGAATGAATTAAAAAAAGGAGGAGAGATATGAGGAGGGAGAGGTGGAGATTAGGAAGGAGGGAGGAAGATGGATGGATAGAAAGGGAGATGGAAAGAGATGGAGAGGAAAGAGGGAGGGGAAGGGTTGGGGACATGGATTGATGGAGAGACAGGAGCGAGGGAAGGAGGGAAGGAGGGAAGGAGGGAGGTGGAGGAGAGATGTGGCGGGATAATATTACATGTGTAAAATACCGGAGGGTGTGTGCCCATAGAAACATGTTTAATGGCTTTTTTTATTGCAGGGAAGGTTGTGTGAGGTGTTGTTTTTTGACGGAGTGATGCATGCACTGTGTGTGTGTGTGTGTGTGTGTGTGTGTGTGTGTGTGTGTGTGTGCACAAACAACAAAGTGTTTAATGTGTCTCGTGGCTCCATTTTGGACGACAAATGTGTAGCTGCTCACACATACCTGTGTCTAGACATGTGTGAGCTCCTTGACGTTGGAGTTTTAGGACGCATCCTGACAAATAGTGATTTAGTTTTATGGATATTATCGAGAACGTTTCCAGCGTCTCGGCCGCTGCCCTGGGAGAAAGCCGTGCATCTCAGACATGTCAGCCCGCGTTTTCAGCTTTGTGACAATGCATTAATCTGCTTATCCAATTGGGTTTCAAACGCTTTACGTAACTTAAGGAGCAGGGGAATGTCCTCGATCCGTAAAGGAACAGGAATGACATGTTTTTCTTTGGACATTATAAACTGCTATTCTATCAGCTTGGCACCGCATCCTTTTGGGTTATCCTCCATCTACTTCGTCATACTGTCCGACCTCATGTCCTGCTGCCGATCAACATTTATTCCGGTTAAACAAAGTGGGGGGAAAATAAAAAAATGGATGAATCTGGAACAGAAACACACACACACACACACACACACACACACACGGTGCCGTGATCCTGATATCAGTGTTCATGTTCCAGTTTCTGAGTCTGTTTCTGAATGCTTTAAATCATTTGTCAACTTGTATTCAAAGCAGGGGGAAAAACACACACACACACACACACACACATATATACAGACACACACTGCCTGCTCTGACCTCCCTTTGCCAAAATGTCTGTGCCGGCATATTACTGTATCTCCCTCCAACATGCACTCTCATTTACAAAAGAAACGCTTGGCTGGCTGCCTATAAGTCAGTTTATCCGCGTGAGATGACCAACGTCCCTCTTTTTCTTTCTCTTCCCCCCCCTCTCTCTTTCTCTCTCTCTCACTATCTCATACAGTGTGTGTGTGTGTGTATGATCTATAGTTCCCTGCCTCCCCCCCCCCCTCCCTGCATCACCCCCTCCCTCACCCTAACCCTTCTTAATATGATGTAAAAAGCTAATCGCATGCAAATGTCTGTTGTCCCGGTAACCGGGCCTGAAAAATCCCTTTGATGTTTCCCCCGACTCATTCTCTTCACGTTCTCTTTGTTCGCCACAGTCTCGCTGCTTTGTCAACATCCCCCCTTTTACCCCGCTCGCTCTCTCTCCTTCATCCATTCTGCAGCTCTCTCGGCCCTCTCTTAGTTCTCTCTCTCCATTAGAAGAAGAAGAGGAAAAAAAAAAGTTCCAACTCTACTTTGTGTCTCCCTCTTTCTATAAGCCCCCTCGCTATTCTTCCTCTCTTTTCCCCCCTCGTGCTCCTGCTCTCCCCTTGACTGTGCCTCTCTGTCTGTCTGCCCCTCTCGCCCTCGCTCATTTCCCATCATTCCCACCTACTGTCTCCTGTCCTTCTCCTATGTCGCTCCCTTTCTCTCTCTCCCTCAGTTCTGCCCCTTCCTGTCCTCCCCCCTCCCTCTACTTTACCCACCCTTTATCTCTCATTCCTCCCTCTATATCCCTCACATGCACAGATGGACACACACTCTCTCTCTCTCTCTCTCTCTCTCTCTCTCTCTCTCTCAAACGGCCCTCCCTCCTTTAGAGAATTTGATCCCTGCAACTATTTGATATGGCGCTGCACATGCAGTTATCTAATCATCATTTGTGTTTTGTTTTTTTTGGTGTGTGAGGTCTGGTGGAAGCCGACAGCACAGCTGGCTTTTCGCAAAGAAGAGACCCCCACTCATTACGGCGAGTTTAAAGCTGCGAGGTTACAGGCCTCATTCTGAAGTTATTTCCTCCTGAAATCCCCTCGGAGAGATTTGGCACTTGCATCCAGTTTTAATTCAACACAGAAAAGTAAAAACAGTACAATTATCAAGTAAGCATAACATGCATCTCCAACATTCCAACATTCCTCTCCAAAGAAAAATGTAAACATCAGGCAGAGTGTGTCGTAGAGAGCGAGAGAAAAAGTTTATATACATTAATACTGTCTCGCCCCGGCATACAAAAGGGTTCTGCATATGACAATCCATACTGCGGTACGAATGAACGATGGTGTTCATTACGTCGCAGCGTACCGAACAGCTAAAGGCTACGAGGTGCGCGGGGCCTTCTCCCAGCCAACAAATTACATATTGATCCACAAACGGCTCAATAGCCATTTGCAATCTTTTTCGAATTTGAATGCAGATATGAAAACGTTCTAAATCTGATCACGGCAAACAATCTGATGCTGGAGTCGTCTGCCGTGGCGAGCTCGACTTGGTGGTTGTACCTTAAGCGCCATTTTGTTTTCTATCCAATCTGACTGGCTTTCATGCTTTCCTTTATACAATATGAGTTACATCATCATGTGATATCGACATATTCAGCAAGTGTGCCATCTCTACTAACGGACCCTCGGCTCGAGCAGGAAAAGTTTAAGTTGGTGTTTGGCAAGTGGAAGTTATTTTTAAGATATCTTAAAGAAAACAGTTTTGGGAAATGCTCTTATTCGCTTTCTTTGGAAGAGAGGAAAGCTTGATACCACTGCAGGCTATACCCCCAGCAGATGCTATGCTTAGCTTAGCTTAGCACACAAAGACTGGGGAGGACAGTTAGCATAGCTCTAACTAACCAAAATCTGCCTTTCAGCACCTCTTAAACCCGTCAAAAAACATGTTGTACCTAAATGTGAACATGAGGTGTAGTTTTTGTTTTAGCGGGCACATAAACTGGATGTTTTATGACAACCTCACAGTGACGATAAGACTCCAGGAAGTTACTGCCAAGAAATGGTCTCCTCCAACCACAAGCTGTCATTATTTCTACGGATAAAACAGCAGGACTTCATGTGTTAATTAGTCCTAATGAATTGGATCTCTGGAGGCACTAGCAGGTAGTTTTTGTCACTTTTGGACAGAGGCAGGCTAGCTGGATCCGATCGTTATGCTAAGCTAAGCTAACTTCTCGTCGAACTCCTGACATTATTTCCCAAAATGTCAAACTTTTCCTTTAAAATCAAAGATAAAACATCGCAATACTGTGACATCACTTTGACTTCATCAAACTGTGATCTTGAAACTCAAAAATTCCCAGCCAGAGGGGGGGGGGGGGGGGGGAGGAACATTTTGGGGCACGGAAACTTTCTTCTTCTTTCTCTGAGCAAGAAGGAGAGCTCTTTAAAAGATAATGGAGTTCATGGCTTCTGGCCGCAAGCACCCAAAAAAATCCAGTAAAACCAGAATAAGGCACATCCAACACCTCTCTCCATTTCATGGAGATCGGGAAAGTGTAACAGTTCGTCTTTGTACACAAATCAACATTGCACAGACACCCATGTTATACCTTTGGCACTGAGAATATGGACCTTATATGAAAAGTATACTATTAAATACCTGATCGGTATATTTAAGCTCATGTTGCCGACATAAGTTATACTTTAAAGAAGACTAAATACCCTTTTGCCCTTAAGTCTTTGCCACTGTTAATACCACACCATTAGCTTGAACAAACAGGCGGTTATGACACTGTGTGATCAGATGTAACCTTCCTGCTGTTGATTTAGCCGCTGTACCAGGCTCTAAAGCGGCCACAGTGAGTGTGTGTGAGCATGCGGCTGTGAATAGAGCTCCACTGTCTTACAACAATACAAATGACTGCATGTTGAGGGACACTGTGTGTGTGTATGTGTGTGTGCTCACACCACCCCTGCCTCATTTACATAGATGCAATCACACCTAGGCAATGCCACGCATTTTTACACAGGCAAAGGGAGACACAAAAAAAAAATGGAAAAGAAAAGCCCACAGTACTCTATTCGGCGTTGTGAAAATGACAAAGTACATAATACATTCCAAATCTGCAATCCTACGGTGGATTTACGCCCCTGCATATTACTTCCTGTTCATTATCAGATGATGGAGCATGTGATGCGTACAGTCAGCCAGCGGGGCAGTCAGTGGTTCAGACCAAGTGGTTTGGCCTAGTGGGGAGCCGCGGGGCAGACAATGGCCACACTGTGTGGCTGAAGTGCCTTTGGTGTCAATGACTCTGCCAGCAACTGAGACTGTCAGATCCAAAATGGCGGAGTGCGGAGAGCCCCGCTGGTGCTTGTCATGGTTTGAACAGGGCAGTTTTGATCCTTTTTTTTGGTGGGGGGTGAGTGGGGGCAGCTTTTTGCCTGTGGGGTTCATATCAGAGCCTTTCAAAGCAGCTGCTTTCGGCTAACCTGCTGGCATTTTATTTGTTTTAAGGAGGTGGAAGGTGGGGAACAGGAAGGAGGGCGAGAATGTGTGAGAGGTTCAAAGAGTCCGAGTGTCTCTCTTTTGTCTTCCTGCTCCTTGAAGTCCAGTTTGGCTTGCCCAGTGGTGGAATAGAGATGTCTTCAACAACCCCAAAACAAAAACAAAAAAGTCCAGGGTCCAGTTTCTGCAAAGTTACAGAAAGAGATAAAATATTAGATTTGGACTTTTTCTTGTTGCATGGATCTTAAGCGTTTCAGTCGGAAAAAAAAGAATCAGTAAAAAGGTGTAAAAATCTGAAAGTGAAAGCGATGCAGGGAAGCGCTGACTTTCAGCAGCGACATAAAGGGAGGAACAGCAGAAAGAGAGAGAGAGAGAAAACATGAAGGAAAGGTGTAATAAAACGAGTAACTTACTCTCATTGAGATGACAGTTATACGGCTGTGGAGGGAGACTGACTCTGAGGAGGAATAAAGAAAAACAGAAACAGTCACATCTTTTTTTTCCTTCTTTGGGGGATGAGGGGGGGATTCTGAGCTAAAGTGTGCGGCAATCCTCCCTCTGTTGTTGAATATGTGCGTATCGCTGTCTGTGTGTTTTGCCCTATCTGTTTGGGCTGCGTGTGTCCGTCTGTCTGTCAATCTGTTCCCAGAGCAGTCTGTTTGCCAATCTGTCATATTCTGTTTGCTAGATAAGGAGATTGAGAGAATGTGTGTGCGAGAGAGTTTGTGTGTGTGTGTGTGTACCGTGGAGAAGGAAGGCAGGGATTGTTTGATTCCTAACACTCACTGTCTTCACTTTATTTTTTTCTTTCTTCCCCGTTTGAAGGACACCTTTCTTTCTTCTTCTTTTTTACATAAATCCCCTCACAATGACTCCAATAATCTCACATCAGCAGGAACGTCAGGTAACGTTGAAATGGCTGCAGCTCCGCACAGCAGCCGGGGGGAACATTTAAGTCTGCTATTTTGCACGAGTGACAAACATCTTTTCTTCTGTATACATGATTGAAAAGCGATGAAAAAAAAAAACGGCGGAAATCCAAACGGGCTTTTTGAATTTGCTCCTGTAGTGGAGCGGTGGAACTAAATAAGAGGGAGAGACGGGTTAGGGTTTCAAAACCGGCGATGATGGCGTCTGTGGTCGCCATTTTTAACCTCTAACCCACAGGGACGCACCCTGCTAAGTGCTTTTTTGGGGGGGGGGGGGGGGGTTAGTCATAAAAACGACCTTCACATAACTCACTTTTTCACATGTTGCAGCTTATAAACGGACACGCAGACACACGTGTTGCTCTCCAAACAGAAGCATGAAGTTATCCCAGCAGTCTTCCCGGCCTCCCGACCCCAAAAACCATGATCACCATTCCACCACACCGGCCGACAGCGGAGTGACGCTGAACGTGACGGATCTTCTTCGTGCTTCGCTCCTCTCACTTACGGCCTTTTAGATTTCTCGGGAAAAGAACATGCGTCCTCACACCCGTCGGCTCTGATTCTACACCCTTCTCCTCCCTTTAAAGGGAACTTATCGCTCCCCAACTTGGCATGTTGTTTCCTGCAGAGTGCCAAAAAATATCAACGCTGTCCATATTCTGCATTCGCATAATAACCCATTCTCTGCGAGTTGGCTGACTGAACTGATACCAGTGACAACCAGTGCATGGTTTGAAAGAATGCCGGACTCATTTGCAGTCTCAAGGCTCGTCTTCGGCCATCTTCTACATCGCATAGCGACTGGGCCGTCTGGGAAAAGTCCTATCAGAAACTTTTTAGGTAACGCAGATTCCTGAGTTGCGTGGAGAGGGAGTGTGGGGGGGGGAGGGGAAATTCCTTCCATTTCAAATCTATATCTGGCGTCGAGTCATTTCTGCAAATAAGAAAATGTCGTCATCCGCTGTTGGAGTGACTGGATTGTGCGTCGCTGCGTGACCCCACCTGGGAGTAACTTGTTGATCCGGAGCTTCTCCTGGGGTCCCTCCCAGACGCCGGGGAGCCTCCCTCCTTCTGGCTGCCGACAGAGGAGGAGTCTGAGCAGCTACTGTGGACTGAGGCAGAGAGAGAGAGTGTGTGTGTGTGTGAGAGAGAGAGGGAGAAAGAGAGGTGGTTAAAGGTTAATAGATAGCGTCACAATACAGCATCTATAGCAGGTGGTAGACACTTAGAATAATAGGGTTGGGTGTTTTTTCTTCTTCTGCATCAGGTAGTGGATCAAATGTCAAATAATGATAGCATCCTGCATTCAGGCATGATTTGCATGCACAGATCCTTTGCCTAGAATTAGCATTGTCTGTGTGCACTTTTGTAATGCAGAGACGTCCCTTTGTCTTGACGCTTTCTCGAGATGGAAAATAAATAAATAAATAGAGGGGGAGACAAAGAGAGAGGAGTCAGAGAGAGAGAGAAAAGGCATTTTTTTTCCCCCCTCATCCTGTTCAATGCATTTCTAACACAGCGTTCAGTCCCAGAGGACAATTCATGCATTGAAATCCTGAGCCGCTGCACTCAACGAGCCACCTGGTGGGCAGAATGCGCATTGCACCCAGAGATCACTTTGGCCTTTGGAGACCAGACGCTGTGGAGCTGGAATCTGAGGAATTACAGCGACGTTTGCTGTTTTTTTTTTTTTGTTTTGTTCCGATGTCAATTATGATTATATGATTGAATGACTACAATTGCATTATGATTATAATTGCATTATGATTATAATGGCGTCGGTATGTGACGCGTGTTCTTTCTTTAATATAAAAAGGTCATACTTTCTTTGCTGGGCAGGAAACCTGTTGCTGGGGAGTGTTTTTTTTCCTGGACCTTAATAGAATTGCCAGATTTCTTTTAATTCATATCACTGACACATATTTACACTGATGTTTTAGATTGCTGGGAGGATTTCTGTGATAATTATTGCTGTATTTGGTCAGATATGTACAGCTATAGGGATGAATCTATGAATTTAGGGTCAAAATCCATCCTACAATAATACTAAAGTATCACGGTTTTGTTTATATGAACAATGAATTGAACGTTATAGTGAATACTAAGTACGTGTACTTTACTTAATGCATGTATTTCCATGGCTGATGGTCTTTTACAGGCGTCAGGATTAAGTTGAGACTGTTTTATAACCAATTAAAAGTTCCTCAAAGTAAAGGAGCTCAATACTTCTACAGTATCGCTGCTAATATAAGTAAAATAATAATAATAATAAATAGAACAACTGCAATGTAATTCTATAATAGTGGTTTAAAGGGTGAACCGTGTGTCAGAACTAGGATGTTTTAGTGTTTTTGGTTATTGATACAATGGGAAACACGACGAGGCGGGACTGAAGCATGTGTTGGGACTTGATCACAGCGGAAGTAAAAGGTGCTACATATTCTCCACGGGCACGTCGGAGCTCTTCAAAATGTCTCGGTGCGAGTCAAATATCACAAATTCATAGAATAGCCCGGGGGCCGCCAGATTGCCCCCCCAAAAAAAAGGAAAGAAAGAAGGAAGGAATCATACCGCCTCTATTCCTTGTCACAGACTGT
>NC_136591.1:35580177-35750177 GCF_910589615.1 Taurulus bubalis | reverse complement strand
GCATGCCCTTCCTCAGGATGAGTTGCAAAACTAATTACACTCCCATCAGCCTCAGTGTTTAGTGCTAATTAGCAGAGATGGTGAAGTAAACATTCTGCTGGCATGTTAGCATCGCCACTGTGGGCACGGCAGCTTGTTAATGCTCGCATGCCCGCTGGCTCACATTACCCACCGACTAACCAACTTCCAAAAAGAGAGCATACCAACAAACGTGAAAAATATGCAAAGGAATAAGTGACTAAAGCGGTTGACTGCCAGCTTGCGTCTATTTTAACATGGTAACGTACTTATGCCGCAGCCGAGAACGAGGTGTGACTTCGAGATGGCAGAAAATGACACAAATAAGACACAGCGTGTGTCACTGACGGCAGCTCAAAGACAAAAGACTCTTTCTCACCGTGGCTCTGCAAAAGAAGCGCTCTCGTCAGATGAACGTACATAATGCGCCACATATTTTATTGCTTTTTGGGCAAATGAGAAAACGCCGGGTGCTCAAGCAAGTCAAGTAGCCTGAAAGAGGCAAACAAAGGGTATGTGTGTAACATTGTAACACAAGTGAGACACGTTGGTATCCAAAAATCTCTGCTTCTCTCTGGACTAGAATTCTGGAGCATACCACCGGCTTCAGAGATCCAAAACGGGCCGGTGGACCAGCTGGCATCCGGCAGCCAGCGGCAGACGTCGGTGACCCAGGACCGACGTCTGACTCTGGGTAGACCCGGCAAGCTCTGCTTCATCAACCCGCTCTTCCTACAGCTGGAGGTCAGCATGGTAAGCAGTGAAGTGTGCATGTCATCTCTGAGACCATTTACAGGCTCCACTGGTTGGGATTTTCTAGCATTTTACATTAATTTAAACTACAAAATATTCATAGAAAAGTTCCTAAAACATGTGAGCTGAAGGACTGAATCAACGTTTTCTTTTCCGCAGCAGCCACAGCTCGTTAACCACAGTGCCTCCAACAAACGGCACCGCTTCAAGCGCAGCATGCGGCTCCGGCTCTCCGAGTCCTCCATGAACCTGTCCCTGGAGGGGATCGGCTCCTACTCGCCCCCCTCGTCGCTGGAGCTGCTGGGCGGGTCAGAGAGGCTGCACAAGGCCGGCAGTAACCCGCAGAGGAAAGTTCACCCCGGGGCAGGAGTCCTGAGGAGAACCCCCGCTGTATCACCGGGTTCTGCGGATGAAGAGGACATGACGCCTGTCCATGTGCCACAAGTAATACGTGTTTATATCTTTATATGTCTCTCAGACCATTCCTTCACTTCTAAGTGGGACTGTGAGTATCAGAATGTTCAGGAAAGCATCTTTACAGCTGTATTTTCATGTTTTATCAGGATATTAACAACCGTAAATGTCTCAAATTAAACATACTTTCTTCTTCTTCTTCTTCTTTTAAATCAACTGACTCATTTATGTCCTTATCAAGACATCTGCAACTGTGGAGGAGGCTCCGCAGGCCCGGCAGTCCATCCGGGCGGACCAAGGCATCGAGGTGGCGGTTCTGGCCCTGGAGCGCCGCCCGGCTCCGTCCCTGGCCGAGCTGGACAGCAGCAGCTCCTTCAGCAGCATGGACGAGGACGATGACTCGGATTCAGATCCGGAGAGCATGGCCCAAGCCCAGGCTCACTTCTACCCGCGTCCGCCGCTGGTGCGCTCTCGAGGCCGCGGCGGGCTGCACCGCATGAGCGAGGCGTTTGTCTGCTTCTTCGCTCCGGACAAGCGGCTGACGCGACTGGTGGAGGAGCTGTCCAGAGACAGGCGCTCCATCTTCGGCGGCATGGTGCAGGACTTCATCCTGGCACAGAGGGAGGTGCTCAAATCCCTGGCTTCCTCTTCCTCCTCCACCTCCTCCTCTTCCTCATCGCGTGTGACCTCTGTGCAGCTCCTGCAGGGTCTGCGCCTCTTTCTATCTCAGGCGAAGTGCTGCCTGCTGGACAGCGGAGAGCTGGAGCCTCCCATTGAGACCCTGGTGCCGGAGAACGAGAAAGGTAACCAAACACACACCTGAATGTGTCAATGCACAATATGGCTATCATCAGAGGCATCATATTTGAACTATAGCATGGACCACGTCTTCAAAATACTGGCTTTTTGTCTCACGAGAGTGCATAAGCCTTGTAAATTCCACTTATTAAAGTAAATGAGTAACTGCAGGGCCAGAAGAGATGGCCTAGCATATCTCAGCGACATGTTAGGCAGCCTTAGGCCTCAAACAATCTGATTGGTTGGTCCACCTTCCTGTCATGAGGACGGTTCATACTGATACAGCAGAACCACAAAGGACACTACACCTGAGACAATTATTGCAGTCATTAGTTACAATGTATTAATCTCCTATAAAATGTACCTTATTGTAAAGTGTTTCCAATTCAAGTTATACACCAAAAAGTCATTTTCCACAATTTTAAAAGAAGAAATGCCAATTTAGAATTGAGCTGACTGTGCCGGCTTACATTTTGAGCTCAATCTTCTCAACCTCGTGACATTTCTGGTGTGCAGCAGGGGACTGTGAAAAATATTTAAAAAAGTGTACTATTAGAAAACACTGATTCAATAGAGCGTGCGGTGCCAGATGATGCAGGTCTATGGAAACAGACAGCCTTTCCTCATAAATGGTGGGCTGCCCAGGCGCCAGTGAAAGGCACTGTCAACACAAAGTAGTTTGCGTGGGGCGGGTAGAGCCTCATTCACTAGCGCTCATATTGTCTTTGGTATTTAGAAAACAGCATTAGGAAAGCCCTGGCCGACGCGCCTGCTCTCACATCCATCACATTCAAAGTGTGATTCTTCTCGTTGTTGTAGAGACATCGCAGGGTGCTACTGGAAGGATTCGAGTTAGATCTTTTGACACCGTCCTGTGCGTAGGTTTTTTCTTCTTTTTTGGACTCCTTTGTGTGCGGCTGAGTGTGTGTTTGCAGGTGCGTAAATGTGTTGATGATGGATGGTTGCCTGGCAGTGCAGAGGCTTCAGGGGGAGAGAGCGCTCGGCCGCTGCCTTCCTTCCTTCCTTCCTCCCTCCCATCCTTCCTTCCTGCGCTCTGTTTCTGATTTATCTCGCATTGCGTCGGTGGGAGGCATTTGCATTTTTTTTTTTCTCCCCCTCGTTTATCATAAAAAGATATCACAGTCCCACGCTCACTTGAAGAGCAGCACGATTCAGGGGAGGGTGGGAGGGAGGGATAGGAATAGGTGGAATACTTTGAAAATGTAATCAGTTACAGGTCGATGAGTAATAGCTGAAGAAGTCAGTTCTAACTAACGAGGCTGTAATCGCATTACATGTAATCTGTTACTCTGGAGAGCTGGTAAAAGAGAGAGGGATGAGGGAGAGGGAGGTAGAGAAACAGAGCATGGAGGGCGTGAATGATTAATCACAAGGGGGAATGATATAGTAAGGTAGATGAAGGGGGGGGGAGCTTATACAGGAGGGGAACATGAGAGATGGAGAGGAGGATATTGATGATGAGCGGAAAACAGTGTGCACTGGAGAATTGTTACCCACTTAGTCAGGACTGCCCACTGACTGCAGGAGAATCACTGTGTGTGTGTGTGTGTGTGTGTGTGTGTGTGTGTGTGTGTGTGTGTGTGTGTGTGTGTGTGTGTGTGTGTGTGTGTGTTTTGTATTACACCTCACTGTTGTCAGGCCAAAAATAAAACTGTATCTCCAGGATGTCAGCTTTTCAGATGCAAAGAAATATATAAACATGAAAAGGGTTGAAGGGGGCCGAGCGACACATGTTCGCCCCGGGACTCGACTCAAGGGCCTCTGTATGGTGACAAGTATCCACATATGAAGCGTACTGGAGGATTCTTCACACTTCACACCCGATTTAAAAAGACAGGATAAAAAATATGGACAATATCTGATGAATACAATACAGCCGCACAGCAATACATTCTCCCTTTTGGGAAAAGTTAGAATTGTTACATTAGTCAAGTCGGCCTCAGAAAGTATTCTGCTGTTGGAGTTTTACTTGTATTTTTTTGTATTTATTCCTGTCTTGAGAAACTGACACAACCGTTTCACATGTAGCTCCCCGTTTAGAGCAAGTAGCTTTAAAGTAGCTTCAGAGTAACTAGCTTTAGAGGAGGGGTCTCAAACTCAATTTGGCTTGGGGTTGTGATCTCATAGGAGGGCCACAAAGCAAACGCAATATTGTTGAAAGTTTACTTATTTATTTACTTTTACATTAATAACATATTTTTCTCATAAAAAAGGCAACCAGCTGTTTTTTTTTAACAGAGCAAACATATTAGATTTTTTTAAATAACTTAACGAAACATTGCACCGAACCAACAAATGCAATCCCTGAATACATTTGTACTTTATTCTATTTCTTGCCAGACACCTGGCAGCGTTTTGAATGTTCTGTGTTTTGTCAGTTGGTAAAAACACAATTTAATTACACACACGATCAATTAGAAAGTCAAATCTTTGTATTTCTCTAAAGCTCTTTCGACAAGAGGAAGAGCTCCTCCATGTGCATTGCTGACACTTCATTCAGCTTAATAATTCAACAGCAATAACAGCACACCTCTCTGGGCTTCTTGCCAACGCCTCTAGATATGTAGACACATTTCTCCACCTGCAAATGACAAAATGAATAAAAAATGCACAAGCAACTCTGTCTGCAGAAAAGCAGCCTCACAGTAAAAGTGTCTCCGGCTCAGCCAAACAATGCGCCCTCTGTCCTCAGACCTGGCGCTGGAGCGGGCCATGTTCTCCTGCGTGCTGAGGCCCCTGAGGTCCCACCTCGAAAAAGCTCTGGTGGCGTCGCACCATCAGGACGGCACCAGCCAGCGGCTCACCCAGAACATGATCCGTCTGAAGGGGGATGCCGCCATGGAGCGGCTCGGCGTGCGGACGGGCGTCCCGGACAGCCGCGAGGTGGAGAGGGTGAAGCAGAAGCTGCTCCTGATGCAGAGGACGCACTCCCCCATCGACAAGGTGCTGCTGCTGCTGCAGGTGTGCAAGTGCGTGCACAAGGCCATGGGGTCCTTACATGGTGAGAACATTTACTTTGTGGTTTCATTGGATTTTTAAGGCTCTGCTGTCACTTTAGCAACAAACGGTCCTAAAAAAACTACTCTGATTTCAAGTTCATGCATTTTCAACTGGAAATATTAAATGTTTTCAAAGATACTGTATTTGCTGCTTGAAAGCTTCCCTGTAAAAGGAATGAAGGTCAACAATCTTTGCTTGGGCGAGTGCCTTTTCACTTTCATAAGCTGCACACTTCAGACCTACTGTATCTGTGTGACCTGTCTGCGTCTCAAATGAATGCACCATCATGTCAGTACAGTTGAATATTTCAATTGGTGCGTAGTATCTTGTTTTATATTTTTACAAAGCTGACATTTGCTATATAGGTGGTAACTACACATGGCTATACATTAAAGATGAGTGCAACACAGATTTTGAACAAAAATACACTTGTTTTCTCATTATCTGTCTATACAGATTACTATGATGTAGAAATAATGTAATCCACATTGTAAAACACATTGTCCACATTGTCCTGTTATTTTCTTTCCAGGGCAGGAAGTGAGCTGGGAAGACTTCCTGCCGTCGTTGTCCTACGTGATCGTGGAGTGCAACAGGCCTCACATCCTGATAGAGGTGGAGTACATGATGGAGCTGCTGGAGCCGTCCTGGCTCGGAGGAGAGGGTACGACCTAAGCTCTTGATGGAGAAGTGATTTATCTTTCAGTAGACACCTAGTTCAGCAGGTAGATGAACATGTGAGAGTTTGAAGACGTTAGTCTCAGCTTAACAAAGTCAAAGAAGACTTCACTTGGACTCCAGTCTTCATGAGTTGAAAGAAACCTAAAAGGTGCCAGCAGCTCATTCAGAGACAGGACAGACATTCATGTTTGTGCTTCATTTATTGTTCCACAAACCTTTACTAAATTGGTGTTACATTATGTGACAAGTGCCAGTTTAGGCCTTTGATGGCAGCTGTTTTTAGTCAAAATGCATCATAATTACCAATAATTACACTTTTTATTTTTACTCAGTCTACTACACTCGGCCAGTAACTTTGGCTGCAACTCAATATTTTTTTTTTCGCTGTCTATAAATCTGCCATTTGTTTTCTCGATTCATTGATTAATAATGTGTTAAATGTTAGAAAATAGTGACAATTGGCTACAAAAATTTACAACAGCCCAAAAGACAAAAATATTTAATTATATATAATGTACTATCATAGAAGACTAAGAAATCCAGCAAATCATTTAATTTTTCTTTAGAGAAATTACTTAATTTTTTCTTGATACATTTTCTGTGCATATACAATTAAAGTACCTAATTCATTAATCTAGATCTAGATGTTAAATACTTGCAACTAATACAATTCCAGTCATGAAATATTTATCAAAAATACTTTGTATGGGTATTTTGCTGTTATTTATAGCGACTGGAAGCTAAGTCTTGTCCACCTCTTTGTGTGTGTGTGTGTGTGTGTGTGTGTGTGTGTGTGTGTGTGTGTGTGTGTGTGTGTGTGTGTGTGTGTGTGTGTGTGTGTGTGTGTGTGTGGCTCCAGGTGGGTACTACCTGACCAGTGTGTATGCCAGCCTGTGTCTGATCCAGAGCCTGGACAGGGAGCAGCCGGCCTCAGGCTGCCTGACCCCGGAGGCCCAGGAGGCGCTGCAGGAGTGGAGCTCCAGACGTAGCCGAGAGGCCCAGAGACAGAAGGAGAACCAGCAGAGCCAGGTCGGTGCGGTGCCAGATGTTTTTTTATTGTAGCAGCACAACACTAGAATCACTTGTAGTGTTACAGCATGTGTGGGTTTGCACAGTAATCTACTTCAGAGCTGTGACACATGTGAAGAGCTGATTGATGTGCAGAGTGTAGGAAATGTTTGGCTTTTTTTTTACGTTACAATTGCTGTTATTGAAAATAACGCACATGTATTTTTTATTTACTTTCTCAACGCTCTCTTTGGATAACTGTCGGTGCTTCTGAGAGCATTCGCTGGAGAGAGAGAAGTCACATGCTCAGTGACGCTGGAGCGATAGAGTGATGCACAGCTTCCCAGAATAAAGGCTGGAACCCAATTTGTGTGGCTCGAAACCACCAGTAATACAAAAAGTGATTGACAGCAGTGAGCTCTGTATACGCTCCTTTATTGCAGATGTCGCACAGGTAATAAAATATCTCGGAGCAGGCTGCGGGTTCCCAAATATCTGCTCCAAGTTACTGACTACTGGAACCACAAAGTTCAGGCTTTCACCTTAAATCCTAAAAAAAGAAAGAAATCCTCTTAACCTTTAAAAGCCCCGAATGGACCTATATAGGTCCTTTTTTTAAATTTTAATTAAACTGTGTAAAACATTACAATAATCATGAACAAATATATTGATATGATCATTGATACTGGCAATGATCATATCTGGGACTCAAGCATGACTTATTGTTATTGAGGTCTGTGCAGATGAGAAAGTAAAAGATCAGGTCACCAGTCGTCTTCTGATGGACCAATCAAGGTCACCGTAATAAGAAATGTGAATGTTGCATCAGTAATGTAATCTGGGATTGTTGTGTGGTCTTAAAATGTTTGAGTCTTTATAAAGATCGGATATTAAAAGTCGAGAGTAGGGTTGGTCGATGTGGCCAAAAACGTCTGACAATATATGTCATTTCATATCTCAATAACAATATAACTATATTCAATTCAATTCAATTTTGTACAGCCCAAAATCAGTCTTGCGCATATTGAATTATGGCCCCGCCCACTGATTGGCTCTGAACTCCAGCCTCTAGTGCTGGAAGAACAGACAAACTAAAAGTCCTTGACAAACTCTTTCCCCTTTTCATGTTTCATTGAACGGCACAAAAGACTCAAACGGCAACACAAGGCGATAATCCCCCCAAAGAGGTCAGACTTTACATTAATTACACTGATGGTGAGGAACATCAGATTATCCTACAGCTGTGACAGTGACAGGTGGGCAACGGCAACCCATATTTCATTCAAAGTTGATCTCAGGTATTACTGCATGCTGCTGCTGCTGCTCGGGAAGTCGAGGGCAGCACTCAAATTTCCCAGAGGTCGCGCACAGGGTGGAGACTTTCCCGTGGAACAAGTAGTCCATCCGTCAGAAAACGAAGCAACACACCTGCATTTCCTTTCCCCTCTGCGTGCAAACACGTTTTCAAATTCATTTTCAGGGATTAGTCTTTAGACATTTTTAGAGGTAATCCGCTGATCTGGGGCCGCCGGCTTACGACGGTGGCGTGCACTAACACAGCCGACTTTTACCCACACTCTCCTATTGTCCCTGTCCCCGGAGGGGGGCCCCAGATTGGTGAAGCGGTCCACCAGATGCTGTGGAGAAAAAGGCATTGTCATCCACAACGTTTCTGTCTCGTCACGTGGTGCCTCTCCTGGCTTCAAATAGCCGATCTAACTCACCCGGCAGCCAGTTTTTCCACTGACACAGGCGGGATCAGTGAGCCAAGTGCTATGAAGAAGTGGGCGGTCAGATAACATGAAATTTATTGAGCTGCATCTACCCATCGAAGCAGGCAAACACAATATGCACACGGACAGCGAGGAGCTCAGTGACTCTGTAAGTTTTGATGATGGCAGACCTGTTGATTGTGATTACCGGTGTGTGTTTTTCTTTGTCTTTTTAGAGCATATTTGGCCACTTGTGTGTGTGTGTGTGTGTGTGTGTGTGTGTGTGTGTGTGCGTGTGTGTGTGTGATGGGGGGGGGGAGGAGGAGGAGGGTAGCTGTGTGTTGTTGTGTGTGCAGGTAGGATGTGTGTGTGTGTTTGTGTGTGTGTGTGTGTGTGTGTGTGTGTGTGTGTGTGTGTGTGTGTGTGTGTGTGTGTGTGTGTGTGTGTGTGTGTGTGTGTGTGAAGAGGATTCTCTCTGGTTTCTCAAGCTTGGATGTTTGGTAAAAGCGCTACGTTGAGCATGTTTTCTCTGTGTGTGTTTTCAGAGGTGTGAGGGCGTCTGTAGGTGGCTGAATGCTGACATTATATAATGGCTCGGGTTAGGTGGCTGGTTAAGTGTTTTGAAGAGTGGCAATTGTTGCGTTTCATCGCTTTCTCTTCTTTTTGAAAACGGCGAAGAAACTTTGGATGAAAGCGCTGAGGGAAAACTTCCCCCGAGCGCCGAGATAGAGCGAGTTTATTGGACTATGTTTGGTGAGTTTGGACGTGGACACGCTCTGGTGGATTAATATTGGGAGTTTGTCAATGAAGCTGTAGCTTGCAACAAACAGAGAGAAAGAAAAAAAGAGCAATTTCCCGAAGACGGTTTTCATAAAAAAAAAAGCTCTTGGACCCGCTGGTTGTGTGTGTGGGAAGCAGCAGCTTTGTTCCAGAGAGAATGTCTTTTATGAGCATCATTTTGGCTCATTTATCACAGTGGATTATCAGCCTGTGTGCTCGCACAGCTCTCTCTCCTCCCCCTCTTTTGCCCTCACTCCATAAGCCACTTGACCTCTGTTTTGCATGAATACAGTATATATTCACTCTCTTTCTCCCTCTCTCTCCTCCCTCCAGAGGTGCGTTCGGATACTGTTCCAGGACGGGGAGCGGAGCGCCGTGCGGACGTTGCAGTGGAGAGCCGGGGAGACGAGCCAGGCCCTGGCGACGCTGTGTGCCGCCACTTTCGAAGTGTCCGACCCGCAGCAATACACCCTGTACTGGCGCAGCGGCGGCGAGATGAGGGCCCTGCCGCCTCAGGCCCAGCCCCAGGACCTGGCCAGCCACAGCGAGGGGGGGCCCTCGCTCTCCTACCTGAGGACCGACCACGACTTCAGCAAGATGCGGCGGCTCACCAGAGGTGGCGCCGTGGACCTGAGCGAGTCGGTGTGTGAGGAGTGAGTGGGAGGGAGTGGAGGAAGGAAGGAGGAGGAGGAGGAGGAGGAGGAGGAGATGGATGGTTGCTCTCGCTTTCTCTCTCTTTCTCTCCCTTTTTCTGTCTCTTTCTCTCCGGCGGGTGTGTTGTGTCTCGTCGTGGGTCGGGACTCGTTTTGAAAAAGCCACGGCCCTTCTCCCGACTCGGAGCAGACCTTTCACGGTAAACTCTTTTCCTAAAACAGAAAAAGGACCGACGACACGCAGAGCACAGCAGGACCAACAGTCGTACTATGTACCGCTCAGTGTGGCTGCTGCTGTAAAAGGAGTGTAACTGCTATTTGTGACATGGAAAATGTGTAATAAATGGATTTGTTTTGTCATTTGAAACATGAACCCAGAGTTATATACCATGAAGGGATTACATCATTAAAAACGTGAGGAGGCTCAAATCCAAAGACTAATTCTGTGAGACTACTGTTGCCTGGAAACAAAACCACTTCCTGTACGCACAGGAGGAGGCAAAGCGTCCACCGCGGTGATGTAACCCTTTCACAGTATAGTTCTGGGTAATCTAAAAGACACTTGGATGTTTAATTACTTCACTTTAATGTTGGATGAGACCCGCGTTGTTTAAAGGGTTTTCTGTGGCCCCTGGAGTAGAGTTTGACAAAAAGGTGAGATGAGTTATAGCCAAGACCAAACCTCAATACCAAAGTGACTAAAATATTACTGATGACGAGAGGCCATTTTTGTGATAGAACAGGTAGAAACGTCAAGCTCGAGGGGACGCTTTAAATCAGCTGTATATTTTTAGAGTCAACCACAGAGACAATTTTATTTTGGGCCTTTTTTGAGGAAAAGGCGCCGACTCTGCTTCCCTGCTCGCGTCTTCTATTAAAGTGTTTGTTGGCAGGTGGAGTAATGGGCAAGTAGGAGGGAAGCGACAGAAAAGCTTGAGGAAAAACATCCCATCGAAACACCGAGACAACCTGCAACAGATTTACTGAATGACTTGCGAATGTATTAAAGACTTTAATCCCTTCACGACATTCATTTCATGTTTCAAATCACCGCTTTTTGGGGTTCTACTGTTATAACGCTGCGTTGCGGTCTTGAACCAATAAACCAGGACCTCTCTGGTAGAATGTAAATGTGAAAAAGTCGCCAGCTTCTGGTGACCCCCTGCTGCAAGTCATCGCTATCAACCTGACTGTTCAACTCAGTGTCATTATCTATTATCATATTCTGTATTTTAAACTAACTTTTAATTGTTCAATTTGTTGGGTGGATATCAAACCTAAGTATGGATTTTCGACATATCTGGAGTTTTTAATCAGCTGAGGAGGTTCATTTTGAGAACTATGGCGTGTTTTGAACGTTATTGCATGCTTTTTTTTTTCATTTAACGTGAAGGTTCTGCGAATGTGGTGCGCGTGAAGCATGTGTTCATTGTGAGAGCTCACTATTTATTTTATTTTATTTTTTCAGTGTGAAACAAACACATTACTGTATTTTGGTCAGGTAACTCAGTATCGCAATAAAAATTGCAATATCTGTTCAGAGTGTCGTTACATTCAGTTTGGTTTTGTACTTTGATTGTGTTGTGATTGGATGTCTTACACAAATTCAACCACCAGATGGCAGCAAACAACAATCTGTTACTGCCAGCGCCCTCAAATGTGCTGTGAGTTTTGGTTTCTAATGTTTCATGTAAACAGATTTTTGTATGTTTGGTCTTTGCGCCTGCTTTTAACAAATCAAAAAAAGACTTTATTAGCATGTTTGATCAAGTTTATTTAAACATTGTTAAAATCCTCACTGACTAATCAAATATTAGGACTGATTTTGCCCAAATGCAAAGAAAATATCCAGACAGATAATTTCTTAATAATCTTATGATAAATTACAATGAGATAGAAAGCTACTTTGTTCCTCTAGTCTAATTTGACAGGTTTATGATTATTTACCATTCAAAACTGTTCACATTTCACATCAGTCAGTGGCGTTTCCCAGCATACATTAACATAACTGTCCTATTGTTTCCAGTGCACTATAAGGTTGCACTTTTTCACATTCATGAAATGTCAGAAAACAGTCCAAAATGCAAACATGTCTATTTTTAAATGATCTAAACAAAAATAAATGTAGCCATCGAAGACAATTGTCCCTTTGTTGTCAGTCGACTAATTGATTAATTAAAAAAAGCACCAGCACTAGCAGGAATGAAGGAGCGCCATTATCCGTGAAGTACATTGAGTACATTGAGCTTTTTCCTCCAGCATGGCTACAAGAGGTGAGAAGTTGATATTAAAGCTGAAATATATTTGGGTATGTTGTTTTTTCTTTACAAGTTGTATCTTTATCTGATTCCACCTCCCAGCTTTTGCAGCGCTCCCAGGCCTTTTTCCTCGTACTCCGCCTTGCTCAGCCAGAAGGAGTCCTTGTCTTTCATGATGTTGGCCAGCACCGCGCCGCCCAGGAACACCATGTGTTTACGCCGGGGAGGGTCCTCGATGCGGATCCGAAACTTCTACACAGGTGAGGAAAAAGGAGAGGAAAAGGTCATTGAACCTTTGTGATCTCTCCATAATTGTATGTATGTGTCTCTCTCTGTTTGTTAGTTAGAACACAACTGCAGGAGGAAATCACAATAATCTTCATAACAACATATATTCTCAATATAACTTTTTTTTGCAAGACATATTACAGTGTAATATTGGGTTTGGATTTGAATAACAAAAAAGTAAAACGGTCCCATTTTAATAATTCACATTATAATAGATAAAATAGTTCTATATTGAAGAAGGAATTCACATCTATGAAAAGATTGTACATTGATTGAGCTTAAAGTTTCCCAAACTATCTCAGCTTAAGGTCCACATACTTTCAGTGTGCGTCTTAATGACCATGTGATGCGGTCAAAAGCTCCAGAACAAGCGAGTGAGTGGACCTCGGCTGGGATTGTTTTTTCTAATGTCATCATCATTACAAAAATTAACCTCTATGTAACATTTATTAAATTAATGGAAAAAGGTTTTTAACATTGTAGCTATGACATTTATGCAAAAGGTATTGTAGTGGATTAACAGTTGTAAACGGTAACCTTATGTAACATTGTGGTACTGCTGTGTTTTAATAAACAGATTATCCCCACTGATCTTTCTCCAGAGCAGAAATACGGTCAGTGGATACTAAAGTTCTTACTGATAATTTCTGAGTGTCTCCGTCCAGCACCGTCTCCAGGTAGAGCTGCTTGATCTCTCTCTCTAGTCTGGATGGAAGTCCCGGGTACATGGTGGACCCTCCCGACAGAACAATGTGCTTATAGAAGTCTGATCTGCACAGAAAAAACAAACAGATGTGAGATGCTAAAATGACTTGTCTGCACTCCCTGTGTGTGTTCTTCAGGGCGCTAGTACAGACAGCCGTGAGGAGACTCTGACCTGAGGTCGATGTCTGCAGCCTGGATGGTGTTAAACAGCAGCTCCGCCACTCCTGCTCCCTCCACGTTAATGAGATGAGGCTGGAAGAGAGCCTCAGGGGCCCCGAACCGCTCTCCACCCACCTTCACCTGCCGGCCGTCAGGGAGCTGCACCACAGACAGGAGCCACCGTTAGCTTTGTAGAGAAAACTAAATGGCAGCAGCGTGCTACAATGTCTTTTCTTAAAAAGCATCAAAACATTTTTTTTTTGTTTTATATTTGGGAAAATACCATTATGCATCGTCTTGCAAAGAGTTAGATAAGAAAGCTCATACGACTCTCATGTTTGTAAGCTAACTAAATACAGCCAAGTTAGCTTGGCTAAGTTTGAGCCAAGTTAGCTTAAACCACCAAAGATTATTGTTTTTAGACTTCAATTTGTGTGCAGATTAAACAAACAAGATATACGTTGTTAATATGTATACATTTGTTGTACCTTTGGTGTTGATGGCTAGCTGTTTCCCTCTATTTCCAGTCTTTATGCTAAGCTAAGCTAACCAACTGTTGGCTTTAGCTTCATATCTACCGCGCAGGTGCAAGAGTGGTATCGATCTTCTCGTCTAACTCTTGGCAAGAAAGCTAATAGGCACATTAGCCAAAATGTTGAACCATTCCTTATAGAGTTAAACTACAACTTCTTTCCTGGGATTCAGTCCTTCCACATACCGTGAAGGTCTCCACCAGGTAGGTGGTCTCTTGGGCCAGGCGCTGCTCCTGCTCGATGTTGTATCCCACATAGCACAGCTCCTCCTTCAACAGACGCACAGTCTCAAAGTCGGCCGTGTGGTTGAAGGCGTAACCACGGAGGAGCAGGAGCTGATGGCGTTAAGATAAATACAATATGATGTATAGTATAATCTTTTGTGCATCTTTCCCCTCATTTCTTCATGTGCAATGTTGAGCTGAGAGTCTCCCGGCTCACCTTAATGAGGTACCGTGTGATGTCACGACCTGCGATGTCCAGCCTGCGCGTGAGGTGGGGCAAAGAAAAGCCCTCATACACGGGACAGATGTGGGTGACACCGTCCCCCGAGTCGAGGACCACACCGGTCAGCAAACCTGTAGATAGGATCGATTCCCAAAATAGTATCTGTATTAAACATTTCCAATAATCCTGGAGGTCGGACAGAGCAGGAAAGAGATTAGTTTTAGTCTTTTTAAACACTGATACCATTATTACACTTCGGCCTCAGTAAAAACCAACTCAGGATCAAAAAGTGAACATGAACAAATGATTTAAACTACTACATATGTATCTATGATTGGACTTGGGGTCTTACCCTGAGCATATAGAGTGAGCACAGCCTGAATTGCCACATAAATGCCGTGGAACTGGTACTTCTCAAACATGACCTCCGTGATCTTCTCCCGGTTCTTGGTGGGGTTCATGGGCGGCTCGGTCAGCAGGATCTTGAGGAAGAAACCAATAAAATGCAAACTGAGTGAATTCCAACGGGTTGTTTGCTTCGTTACTTTATGTGATGCTCCACTAAACGGTTTCTCCCGAACTTTATTCTGAAAGGTTGACACACTGCAACTTCTGCCCAGTTGTGTTCTACCTTGCATTCTGGTGGGTTGATGTCCAGGCGGTCGGGCCCGAAGGTGTAATCCCACAGGTGGAGCATGTCTTCCCAGCTGCGCACCATGCCGTTCTCCATGGGGTAGGACACCTCCAGCATGGAGCGGCATTCGCTGGCCTCATCACCCACCATCAGGTCCTGGTGGGAGAGAGCAGGAGGAGCTCAGCAACGTGATAACAGCTGGCCTTTCTGTAAAATGTCTGTTTATTTATTTGTATTTATTGTTTAAAGGATGAGGACTAGATATTGTTTCTACTAATTTCCATCCTGGCACCGAAACGATATCTTAATTTGGCACAGATGCCTTAACAATCCTTTTTATAATACCACAGTTTGGGGAATGTATAAATCAATGTTTATACACAAGCAACCTAACAGGAACTTTGTCAGAATATAGTATTTAAATCAGGTAATGCATGATCAAAGCATAATCAGACAAAGAATCAAACAGATGACAACTTTTGACTTGATGCTAAACACATTTCGGTTAGTGTTTAAATACTTTTTGAGGTTTCCACATAGCTTACTTTGGGGGGGGGAGGAAGGTGTATTTTACGAAACAAAGACAGACAATTATCTTGTGAACAATGATGTCTTTGTTTTGATCCGACTGTGGATTATGAAATGAAGCCAACGTGACCTTTGCACTCCTGCTCTACAAAATGTCTGCATGCAGTCCTGTCAGGATTACAAGGAGTAAAGGTCTGAGTGCTCTGCATAACCCCAGGTTACGTGAGCATATGAATTTAACTGTGTCTTACAGGCCGCTAACAGGTGTACGCTTCTTAAGACACTTAGATCTGTACACGTTACGGCTGCGTTTGAGCTGAGAGGTAAGAGGAGCTTGAGGAAAAGAGGTCGGTCAGGTGTTTAATTATCTTAGCAAGTCTTACAGTGTGTGTTCGGACTTACCAGGCAGGCATTCCCTCTGCTTTAACCAGAATACAACCACATGGAGGTGGCGTTAATACGTGACAAATAGATAAACACAAGATTGAACGGGGGGGGGGATTATGCAAAGCAAGACATTGACGTAATCTCACCTTTATCTCAATGTTGCCCACTTTGGTGGTTGAGCGTATGATTGGTCGACCCACCATGGCAGGGAAGATGTGGTCAGGGAAGTTGGATCCAGCAAAGCCACACTTGACAAACTGGGGAGGGATGTGAGAGTGAGACAAACGAGGACTTTGTGTGTGTCAATAAAGTTCTTGTTTTTGTGCGTTACCTGAAACAGAGTTGGTTTTGTGTTGCCCTGAATTGTTTCTGCACTCAACCCTTTTGGAGTGGATTATTCCCATTCATAAATCAACCTTAATCTCTCTGTCCCTGAGTGTATTATCGTGATGCATTTACCAGATTATTTATCAGAACATGCAAACGCAATTTCATCACATTTTTTAAAGCATGTGTAAATAACTCATTTGGCATGCATGGGGAAATAAGTATGTTGTTGCATTGCTTTTAAATGGCCTGCGATACACTCTCTGCCCGTCATGACTACACCTCCTGCCGTAGTGTCTCAACTTGTCTTCGTGGCCATGAACACATTCCTTAGCCTGAAGCGAGGCCATGCATTCCAAAGAGAAGACACACAGGACACAGCCAGTTTCTGACTGCAGGTATACGGTTCATTGCTCTCGTTGTCCTCATATATATATATCAGTATTTACACGTCACAATACAGTATTATCCGGATGTTTCAGCATCTCAAATCTCTCTTCCTGCTTATCATCCAATTGTTGTTCGGTTTCAAAGCATCGCAACCATTTATGGCTGCGCGTCTAGAGGCAGAGTGACAAGTCCAGACAGATGTGGAATCAGGCTGCAGTATTCACACAGATTCACACCCTTCAGATGTCAACCATTGCATGTGATCCAGATGCTAACTTTTACCCTTTTAGCAGCCGCTTTGAAATAAAACAGATGTTTAACACACAACTGGTGAAGGTTTGCATGAGACCTTTTGAAGATAACACTTTGAATACAAGCTTAAAGTGAATAGTGACGTTAACAGACTGTTGGGTAACTGCATGGTACACTACAGACACGGCTTGACTTACCCCCGTCCCATTGTCACAGACCACCACCTTTCTCCCCTCGCTGTCCATGCTCAAACAAATACAGCTCAATATACTCCGTCCTGTCAGGACAGGAGTCTAACTAACAAATGACAAGTCCAAGACTATAATGCATGAATTTGGCAGTGACTACAACTGACAGGTAGGCAGAAGTCTTCTTGCTACTCCTTCCAGCATGGGCGGGATCGCTGAATGGGTGGACACCCTTTTTCTGTGATATGGAAAGAGGGGAAGGACCTATATACACTCCCTTTTTTTGAGGGAAACAGGTCATGCTATTTTGAATGAGGCAAATCATTTTTAAAGTTGTCATTTCTTTTTTTTGCAACACTAAACACAACATTTGGTCCATGTATTATGTAAATGTGCATAAATGTGCCCACTTCTGGTGAGACATTTAGCTACTTCTGTACACTTTACACTGTTATTTGTATCTTATATACTATCAAACATGTCTTCTCATGTCTTTTTTTCTGAAATATTCCACATTTAAAAGTCAAGATTTAAAGAAATTGCAAGCTATACTGCAGACTGTTTTTGGTAGACCTTAAAGTGTCCTCTTCCTTGAGGAATGTAGCCTATAAATATTAGAAAAACATCCAAATAGTATGTACTTCAGAACATATGTATATGTGTATTTTCATCATTTCATCATGATATGCATATTTCATATGGAATTATTAATTCCTTAATTTAATTTCTCATTGTTATTTAAAATTATTGAAACATCCTTGCACTTTTAAACTTTTGTCATTGTAGGATACCTTCTGTATTTTGAATTGCTTCACTGAAAATAGCAGTAGTGTAATAATAAATTAGTACGACTTATTCACACAGAAGCAGCTGGCAGCCTATTTTTTTGTATTATATAATATATAACATCATGAATGAATAAAAACGTAAAAACAATTGTTGTCATATTACAATCCTTCCTTCGTTTTGTGCCTCCTAATAATCGAATAACGGCCCCTAAGAGACACTGGATGTGGTCCTGCTCCCGTGTTTTCTAATTTTTTAACTCTCGTTGGGCGACACAACGAGCTAGAAGGTATGTCACTTCCGGCCGCCATCTTTGATTGGTCTAGGAAACAGTTACAACTCGTGAACAGGTAAAAATATTCTAAATTGTGCAGTAGAAAGAGTATTTTGTTTTGTTTATTAAGCTGGTAGAAGACTATTTGGGGAACCTGGGGAAGTCCCAACATTGGTAACATTGTAACTTTGTAGTTATATTATTCAATAGAAGAGCCTGCCAGTAACTTGCAGTGCTTAGCGCTAAATCTTGTCTGATAACTTTAGCTACAACAGACAAAGTCAGCAGACAAACAGCTAGTAGCTAGCTAGCTACCTAGCTAACGCTAGCAGCTAAGTTGTGGTGAACATAGAAGCATTTAGCAGCTAAAGAATCATGATGTTTTCCTCAGGAGACTAAATTGAACCAAAATGATGGCGAATATTGGACTTGAATCGATTAGGTGGTGTTGTTGCTCTGTGTCTGAATGTAAAAGTAGTTTGGTAACATGCTTTATTTTTTAAATGAATTAGCACAAATTGGGTTCCCTTCTAGTTGTCTCTTATGTTCAATGGACTTTATAACAACATGATCAACAACCCTTGCAATTTCATACTCTTTATCTCAATCCTGTACTTTTCCAGTGAAATATAAATCAATGTAAGGATTGTTATGACAATAATGCACTACATAAACCCTTGAAGTGTTGTTTGGCGGTTGGTGCACCCAAATTAGCTTATATTGACAAAATATGAAATTGTTTTACTCTGGATTGATGGATAAATTCATGTTGAACTTTTGTTTTTATCTTCGATGGACCCTAGGCTCACAAAGCAAATGTGTACAACATTGTACTGAATGGTCTGTATGTGGTCCATAATTCAAGTCTTGTCACATGTCATTAACACAGTTTTGAACTTATGAATACAGTGAGTCTGTATAACTTTGGATAAAAATAGGTTCATTTATTTACATAAAACATTTACAAAATACATCTTTTCATTGCAGTAATGAGTTATGAGAAATGATGGTTGTAAAAAAGACAGCAAACAGGCCATTGAGTGTGTCTTTCCGACACAAAGGACACACTCATATCCGACTCGGTCTCCCTGTTCTCAAATGTAAATGGCACATTGAGTTAAGACCGATTAGTGCTCTACATTCTCGCTGTCTTGTCTTTTCTGTTTCAGCTCCTGCAGGAATTCATCAGAGCAGCTCAGGAGCGTTTACAAAAAAGACTACACATTTTAAATGGTAAACAAAAGAGGAGTGAACAGGTAAAACACAGCTGGTAACACAATGTTTTGTATTTTAAGCAGCAACAGTTGCATCATTAGTTACATAAAGTCTTTCTAAGCTTATGCTATTAATCGTTTTTTCATTGTAAAAGAGTGATGCCCTTATTTTTTAAGGCAGTAAAATGTGTTTAATTGGTCTGTCACTATGTTTGCATGCCATCACAACCTGATTACTCTGAATAACAAGATGGTTAAAGTTGACATTGTTTGCTTACACAATTTTCTTAATAGTGCCATTAGAAAGGTCAATTTTGGAGATTTATTCAAACTTCAACTTCATCAACACCCACATGTGTTACCTACATACGTTATGCCTGTGCTGATAAGTAATGTTTAAAATATGCCAATTATATTGTTTGCATGACAGTTGGCATATTGCTGCCATCTGAAGATAATAAAGTTATTAATGTGCATGTAAATGTAGTGACATATATTAAAAGCCTACCCAAGGCATTGTTCATTGTGTCCTCACAATTTTCCATACAAATGAGTTCTGTAGATAATGACTATTAGAAAATGATCTATCCAAAAATATTGACTGAATCAAAACTTGAAATAGTATTACTCACATTATCTAAAGACCATGGTCTGCAACTAATTCATTTAACAGTCGAAGTCATGTGCCATGGTGCTTTTTTTTCTTTTTAAGTGCTCGTTGTT
Organism: Taurulus bubalis; assembly: GCF_910589615.1. Taxonomy (NCBI): domain Eukaryota; kingdom Metazoa; phylum Chordata; class Actinopteri; order Perciformes; family Cottidae; genus Taurulus; species Taurulus bubalis. Next base: position 35,730,246 of record NC_136591.1, on the reverse strand, counting down.
TTTGCATATCATTGCCTTTCAATGTCCACTCACAGCCACATCCAGGAGCCACATCCAGTGGCCCCATCTTCCTCCCACTGAGACCACCTCAGTGATCCCAAACAGCCACGGCCAGTTCAAGCGTCTCTATCTGTGTCCGCTGATAAGACGGCGCTCTCGCCCCTCTTGCAGGCGGCGAGAGTCTTGATCGTCTCATGACTCGAACTCGCTGTCGCTGCTGACGGAGATCTCCGGGGTGGAGGCTCCTGTTCCTCTGCGCTCGTCTGTGCTGCAGTCGCTGGCCTCCGGGCTGCCCAGGTGGCGAGGAGAGGGAGGCAACAAGTGGGGGTGATGGTGGCGGTCCTGGAGGGAGCCATCGGGTGAGCTCCCAGAGGGCATGTGGGAAGGATCCTGCTGCATTCTGGGTGGAGGGAGAAATGAGAGACATTTGGGTTTAATAGCTGCTCTTCAGGCAGATATTAGTATTCATCATCATGCATGCACTGGAATCTTCCCTCCTTAGTTTGCCTCATCATATCAGTTGTATGCTTTTTAACAAACTGTAACCTATGTTACTGAAGGCCAATCGTGTCTGCTTCTCAGAAAAATGTTGTACAAAAAAAAACATAATCTATACTTCGAGTCACCATGAGCCCATTTCTCCTCGTCTTTTCTCCTTTCTAGTCATAATAAGCATAAGCATATGTACACCTTGACATACCTGTTCTTTGCGGACGCAGCGCGGTCTCTCTGCCGGCGGTTCTTGAACCAGTTGCCGACCTGTGTGGGCGTGAGCCCCGTGGCCTGGGCCAAGTGGCGTTTCCTGGACGGGTTGGGGTAAGGGTCTTGAAGGTACCACTCTCTCAACAAACTGCGAGTCCTTTCCTGGAGAACACATAGAAATATAGGACATATTTAGGCTGCCATTCAGTAATCGTATGTTATACAAAGTATACTCTATTAGCATGGAAAAGCACTTTGAAAAGACACCATATTGTGTTTTGATATCATTCTATTACACCACAATAATCTTAACACTCATATGATGCTCAGTATAATCACATTAGACTGGATTTATGAATACAGTGATTACAATCTACATTAGGAGTATGAATAACAATTTATAGCCACTAAATTGGATCATGTTAAGGGGCTTAATAGGCTGTTGGGGGGACGATCCCTCCTGAGGTTTGGAATTAAAGATTAACACGTATGAACAATACTTCGCCCTGCCACATGAGGGAGATCACACACATGAACACACAACTCAATCTTTGAATCCTGAAAGTTCATTCCTCTATTTTGAAATTGAACAGATTATCATAGCAGTTATCATAACTTTATGTGATGAATAACATCTATTTGCTTCCAAAATAACTACTCATGATCTCATGGCACTAAACACATATTCAGTGTTTCTGTATAATTCTGTATACACATGTTGCTCAAGTGGCACCAGCAGTTAAACATGGAACGAATGTCTATATTGGCTCCTGGATAGCAGATAGGTGGCTCATTTAGATTATTGTTCATACTGTGGTTTTTCATTTTGAAAGAAGTAGCTGCTAATTTAAAAAAAAAAAAGAAGTTTAAACTCTACTGGACCCTGCATACATCTGGCCTTTGCAGGTGCACACATATATGTTACAGCAGCGAAAGTACAAGAAGAAGAAAATTATGCAGAAGTGACAATTATTAAGTCAAGAACACATACAGGTAAATAAAAGGCTGTGTGACATCATATAAAGTTGGTATAAGAGATATGAGACAAATATATGACAAAACAAACCAAGAAACTTGGACATGGACACTTGTGGATTTACAAGTTGTGCTTGAATCACTGCTAAAACTACTAATTTGGCATCTTTGGGAGCCGTAATCAGTTTATCTAACTAAGAATTGTTTTCCCAGATTTGAGTGAGTTTGTGTCTCACCATGTCTAAAGTAGTTTAGTATAGCCTTCACGGCTAAAGGCAGAGGGATTACCACAGATCATTCTCATCTCCTTTAGAGGAGAGCAACTGGTGATCAAGTTTACATTGTTAAGTTGCACTTTCCTACTGATTTTCAATATCATTTTCGCCCAAAGGCGAGGGAACACGTGGGTTGTTCCGGGTTCAGACTACCTGTCACCAGCAGCCATCGTTACACCGTGTTTACCTTGAAGCAATGCGTCTTCTGCTCGCCGTCCCAGATGGTGCGGGGCAGTGGGAACTTCTTGCGGATCCGGTACTTCTCCACCGGGCCCAGCGGCCGCCCGCGCAGCCTCTCCGCCTCCCGGTAGTGCGCGTCCAGCCACAGGTCCTGGAGCTTGGCGTGCGACTCGCGCGTAAACCGGTGGCTCTGGAGGATCTGGTAAAGACCCTCGAAGTTCCCGCCGTGGAAGGCGACCAGCGCCCTCGCTCGCATCACGGACTCGTGTCGGTTCAGCGCCTCCCCGGCGGAGCCAGGGACGGCGGCGGGCAGGGACCACAGGAACCTGCCGAGGCGCTCGATGTCCCCGGTCTCCTCCAAGTTCTCGCACACCCGAGCCACCTGGTCCGGCGTGAACATCGGCAGTGGAAACATCTCGGCTAGGTGCTCTTTTCTCCCTGTAGCTCACCGAAGAAGCTATGCAATGTTCGCGTGGCGCATGAAGTGTCGTGTCCAACCGTGCGTAACGCTCCGTGCGCTCGCTGCTTCTTCTGTGTGTGTGTAGGTGATGGCAAGATTATTGACACTTGCAGCATCAATCTGCTGCCTCTCTTATTAAGCAGCTGAGTCCTTCCTGGTATTTGGGCAAATGTTTCAGAGAAGCTGGTGCGCAACGGTGGCTCCAGGTTTACGAAGCAGAGCCAAATAAAGAACGAGGACAAGGAGTCAACCTGTATTTATAGCGAGATACAATTAGCATCTCTGTAGTTGTTTTGAGAAGGATTATACGTCCTGGCCATTAGCCTCTTAGCGGGGGGTAGTGTGTACAGAGGTGACTGGCTGATCAGCTTGTTTGGCTTATAGCCTGAGGATACATTGACTGCCGGGATGACTGCAGAGAGCAAACAAGCGAGGATAGGCTATTTGGTGAAGGATCTGGTGGAGCTGCAGCACAGCCTGAGGAGGAGAGGCTGAGGGGAGAGTAAATGTGGAGTGAGACAGAAAACCACTCAAGAAAATGGGAGGAGAATGCCAATAAATTAGGTTATTACAGCTTTTATAACACTTTGAAGTGGTAATGAGGACTAGGTAAGCCTGTACACTCGGATGGCACAATTAAATCTTGGGGTCATGGTCATGAAAATCTGTATCACATGTGCCTGGACATTTGGCCAAGAGGACAGGTCGGGACACAAAGCTGCGATCCCCGACCAGCTAATACCCATGTAATTAAAACACATACGGTTGCACCTATAGGTCATCCTCAGCGACCTCTTGCGAGGACAAGACATAATGAAAACGCCCCTAGACATCGGTGTATGGTGGGGCAACTCTGGGACAAGGACTTAATGATCTGCTGTTCAATCCCTCGGATCTCAGTAGCTCATTAATCAGATTTAGGATAATTTTCTTATTAATCAGGTTAAGGATCCTGTCAGCATCTGTTGACCGTAATCCAAACATGGTACACGTCATTTGCACATCATAGCTGGAGGAAATATGTATATGTCACTTTGCCAAGCATCAGTGGACCAAAGGCTGAATAGATAAATATATAGATATTAAATTAGCAATTTCATTTAAAGCCTAAAGCAAACGGTGCTGAAGGCAGACGCAGATTAATCCCTGGAGTGAATATGAGGCTTTGCCTGAAGGTTGCAGTCAGGTCAAGGATCATCTGGTTTAAAATGAGGTGAAGTGGCTTAAAATGTAAAATAAATCTGTCTAGAATACAGATATGAGCCCGCCAGACATCGAGCTATTTTGTGTCTGCAAATAGTTGTTGTTGTGTTGTTGAGATCGATACTAAACAGCACATTGAAATAATTCCTCCAACAAAAACAGTTTGTGTCATCTTAAATATACATATTTAGTGAATATAGTGCTTTAACGTGTTATAAATCTATTGTAGAAGCAAATGATCAACTGTTGATGCACACATAGAATTACAGAAAATGTATTTTCATAGAAAATGAAATGAGCAAAATATGAATCTGATCAATTCAAAGCAAATTATTAAAACTAATTCTATATGAGCATCAAGTAAGGAGTCATCTTAAGACTTATGCTCACACACCAGTTGTGTGTGTTTTGTTGTGGTTTATATTTACATTACATCCTTTTTCCTGAAAGACATAAATACAATATAAATGTTTATTCAGTTTCATGAAGCAAGTTTTACCCAACATTAGTTTTTCTCAACATTGTAGTTATGAGTGAAGCTTCATCTTCTAATGACATTTTGTCAGTGCCACAGTTTTAGAACCCTTACGATTATTAATTATGTTGTTGGTTAAAGTTAGTTGTAAACTTCAGAGAACAAACTAATATTTTAATTTAATATATCACTGTAAAGTTATTTACTCAATTATATATATATTTTTTTTTTTTCTTTTTTCTGACAAACAATACAATATACCACAAGTTACAACAATGTAAAACAGAAATGTCCAAAATATTCAATTCACAGTAATATAAGATGTGTTTGAGCAGCGGAAATTAACACATATGTTTGAGATAAATTACTTAAATTACTTAATTAGCAATTAACCAATTATCAGAATTGACACAAGTTAATTTACGTGGAACTGGTTGACTATTTCTTCCAGCATCAGTCATGACGGACGCTTTGTTCGCTGTTCAGTGGAGTTTAGGGTATAGAAAGCGTATATAATTACTTCATAAGCAGTCGGCAATCATTTGATACGTGTTAGAGCCTAAATCTAGATTAACATACCAGGTGGGATTGGTGAGCTAATGCAGAAGGGGTTAGGTGTGATGTGTGTGTGTGTGTGTGTGTGTGTGCGTGTGTGTGTGTGTGTGTGTGTGTGTGTGTGTGTGTGTGTGTGTGTGTGTGTGTGTGTGTGTGTGTGTGGCACAGAAGGGGAGAAATGAGCTCAGTGAAGATCATGCTCACAGTTAATCTAACCCCTCTAAAGTTTCAGACACTTCGCGCCCCTGACTGCCACCACACTTACGTACACACACGCGCGCAAACACGCACACACACACACACACACACACACACACACACACACACCTTCATTACAAGAAATCCCCCCCAACCCAATCTGTTTAACACTTTGAGAGCAGACTGAACCAAAATCTGCTTAAGTGCTCCCAAGCCGTTAGAGCAGGATGAATGATAAAATGGTGATGGGATGAACGATTACATATGTGTTTGTAGAAGGGAGGGGGGTCGTACATATATATATATATATATATATATATATATATATATATATATATATATATATATATATATATATATATATACAGTATATCACATCTTATACTTTGTATCTTTGTAAAATAGAACATCTTGACATCACTGATCATGCTTTTGTCACTACCTCTTGCAAAGTATATGCAGTGTATATGAAGTGTATATAAGTATGTTTGTTAGTCACCGTACATACTTGTATACACTACACTTCATATACACTTCATATACACTGCATATACTTTGCATTTTTGCACTTTCTATATTGCTTAATTCCTAAATGAATACGCTCTGCTAATTTGTTGTATATATTGAGTTTTGTTGTATATATTGAGTATTTTCATTCCGATATTTGTTCTATGTAACCTTGCTTGCTACTGTGACAAACCCTTGGGGATGAATAAAGTATCTATCTATCTATCTATCTATCTATCTCTTGTGATAGTGATTTAAATGTGTAACTTCAAGGTCATTTAAATCCTAGATGTTTGTCCTTTATGTCTCTTGGCCATATCTTTTGGACAGCAGAGCACCACCTCTCACTGCCACTGCAGTTTTACTCATCTGCAACAATTTCAGACAGACTTTTATTTTGAAATTGATACCCAAAATGTATATACCGTTGTACTTTAAAATGTCAAAGAGAATTACAATAAGTAAACATAGATTTATTCAAATTAATGTTAAATAGCCGCTGTAAACATTTTGGAGCGGCATTCTTAAAGGGAATCTCAACTTTATCTCTACATATAATAGTCCTGCAACATATCCTGTGTTTCTCTAAACCACTGCCAAAGATGAGCAGCCCAAAAACAAACAAAATGCTAACGTTCACTGTCACTTCACAGAAAGGTTTAAAACCTTCAAGTGTTCAAAACAGTCCCAACGCATTCAGGATAGTAGAACCGGAAAAGCCCAACGTGTAGATGTGACTGTGTGTGTGTGTGTGTGTGTGTGTGTGTGTGTGTGTGTGTGTGTGTGTGTGTGTGTGTGTGTGTTTGTGTCCTTTGCTGGATCCTAATTCAGGTGCTGGACCACCCAAAGGACAAGGCACACCTGATCCGAAGGTCAGACTGAGCCGACACCTTTTTTAAAAAGCCACCGGTGCATTCAGGTGCTCCTCATCCACTCATCAGATGAGAGACTCTTCATGTTTACTTAGTCGACCCTTAAATGGTCAAAGGAGTGTAAACATCCATGCAACGGTATAGAGATGAGGCCGAGCTTTCATGTGTTACCCTGCAAAGGGAATAAATAGTGTAGTCCATGTTTAACAGTGATTGAAGACCACCTGATGGGGAAAAAAGAAGGTAAATACAACGCGTTTGTGTGACATTTCCCGACTTAATGAGTTGCTGAGAGTCAATTGATGCACACAATGGATTACAAGACACAGAGGGCTGGGTGCAGCGTTTGTGTTCTCCAAAAAGTAATCGACTGGCTTCGTAGCAGCATTTTAAACAGAACGACTATACCTTATTAACTGGTCTTGAAATGCACAAGTCTTCCCAATACACAACGCCATAGGTTTTAGCTTCTGATCAGGGATAACAAGTGGAGAAAATGGCTGCATATTTTGCTCTTTGTCAAAAAGAATAATTGACAATTTATCGACTCGGACTTCTGGTTTCATGATAAAGTAATAATAACTATAAAGAGTGCACACAAAAAAAGAAATCTTCAGTAGATTTAAACCTTTAGTGCCATTGAGTATGTGTTGTTTGGTCACTGTTTAACTGTGTTTTAATTGAAGAACAAACTGGAGAATGTGTAAAACTTGTTAGCAACTACAAATTAATATACACACACAGACACACACACACACACACACACACACACACACACACACACACACACACACACACACACACACACACACTGCCTCGTTGGTGGAACCCCACTTGGCATAATTAATTAGAGGCTTAAACAGAAGCCTCCTGCTTAAAAAAAATGACCTGTTGATTTTGCCAACAGGCAAAGCAGGGGGCATGCTGTGTGTTTGCGTGTGTGCGAGTGTGTGTGTGTGTGTGTGTGTGTGTGTGTGTGTGTGTGTGTGTGTGTGTGTGTGTGTGTGTGTGTGTGTGTGTGTGTGTGTGTGTGTGTGGAAAGGGGGTATTACCATGCTGTATAAATCCACACCAAGCACAATTAACAAGCAATTGGGAGGAGAAGTAATTAGTATTATCTGCTTATCACCGTCGACCCCTATTCTAAGGAAAATGGGTTAAAAAACACACACACACACACACACACACACTCACACACTCTAATTCCCTCCAGGCAAATGTGTAAGGGCTAATTACAAGCTCATTTGCAACTGAATAGCAGTATCCTCCCAGACAGGTCTATCCCCCATGCGTCCTCCCCTCCCCTCGTCCTCAACATACTGTGTGTTAGCTTTACCTCTCAGCCACGCACTCACCAAACAAACGTCAAAAACTGCTTCCCCGTCCGTCGCTGTGGGGTGAGAGGAGGGGGAGAGAGGGAGATCTCTTGATTCAATAGACACAGGTGATATAAAGTAAATGTGGCATTAAAACTTTAAACCAAACAGATGTTTAAATTAGATCTCCAGCTCAATTTGATGCATATATTTGAATACAATTTAAGGAAATAGACACATATTGTACCAGTGTGTATATATAAAAAGTGCTATTAGCTGAAGCCTCTGCCTCTTTGTGTCAAATCTTAATTTTGTAACTTGTATGATTATTAGTTTTGTCCAACTGTAACACCCGGGGCTGTTTGGTCTTATGAATGTAAAGAAATTGTGAAATATTTTGACAATTTTACATCGCCCAAATTGACATATTAAAAGTATGTGTTATCCCGAAATTAACAGTCCACACTACGGAGATATTACTTTTAATATCATTGCCAAAATTTAGAAAAAAAATTTGATGTGTTTAATTGAATATAATTAGTACATTTCTGCAATGTACAAAAACGTCTGTTTGAGAAACCTAAATCAATATGAGGTGGACATTCACAAGAAGGGAAAGAAATTGAGCTTTACTCGGTAGACCCAGTATGTTGCGGGACGAGGTGGGAAACAATCGTCATGTTGTTGACTTAAAACGCAGAATCACATATCCACGATAAGAAATGCTGCTTGAATAAAGAAACACCAAACTATAAGTCCCATATTAAACAGCTGATTGAGCAGCTGTAACCGTTGATTTCTTATTAAATAGTTTTGTATTTAAAATTACTTTGATGATCAATTGATTATCAAAGTTGTTGAAGATTAATTTTCTGTCAGGCGACTACCGTAAAAGTCGGGTTACAATCCACTTCTACCTCCGATGGGTGTCCCCGCTGTAGCAAGCTAGCAGCAGCGCAAGCTAGCAGCATCGGGGAGCTAGCGCTGCTGCTAGCTCCCCGCTGCTGCTGCTACTGTCCGCGTCCCCTCAGCCCAAGTGTCGAGTCGGGGCTGGCCCCGCTACCTTCGGTGGTTGTCGGGGAGCTAGCGGAGCGCTAGCAGGAGCGCTAGCTGGCTATAGCGGGGCACCAACGGGGACACTGACCGAAGGTAGTAGCGGCTTGTAACCCGACTTTTACGGTAATTGATTACTGCACTAATTGTTTTACTTCTGCGATGATGTCTATATACATAAAGTATGAAGTGTCATCTTCTCTTATTATCGCCGTGAGGTTTTGCTCTGACTGATCTTTCATTTTGTGTTGATTTTGGCGCGCCCCGTTAACAAAATGGCAGCTAAGCCGGTCTGGGTGGGTTGAAACCAGTTGAAAGTTGGTCACAGTTCCTCACAGTAACTTTAAAAGATTATATAATAATGAATATGCCAAGCGTATATTCAAGAGGCCAGTTTCCTTTTTAAGACTTTCACGACGTGTCAGAGGAAGATTCTTGTGGCACGTGACTCGATTCCCTCGACAGAAACAGTGTCGATGGGCCTGGTGCCGTGACATTACAGCACTTACAGGTTAAATCCCGTCTGCGTGAATTAATAAGTGATTCAGAGCAACAAGCTCCTCTACACTTCAAGGTGTGAAGTGGAAAGCTGTCCTGAGATTAGTTGTGCGGTGAGGTGTTCTTTCCAGGCATTATTAACCAGTGGATCCCTTGTTGGTCCCTCCAGTACAATGAAACGCCCCCAGACAGTATCATGCTCGCTGTTGAAGGATCAGCTTACCACAAGCTCACAGTTAGCTGGTAAATGCTAATTTAAGCCTTTAAAAAATAGCCCAGCAACTCACTGCTACTGCTGGATTAGTTCTTTTCCTGTCTCATTGTGGCCGAAGAGCTTGTTTGATTACAGAGAGACGACCGTCTGGGTGACTCACTACGTGATGTAACGGGGACATTTTATAACTGGGAAAGCCTGGAAGCACTTTGACTGTTTGTACGTTTGTTTGAAAGAGAATCAGATGAAGAATCAGGTGACTTTAAAACATCCATCCTGCCATCTTCTTAAACTGTCAAAAGAACGGCTGCACATTATATTGGATAAAACAAATTAAAGTTAGATGATTTAAATGAGTTGTGCGCTCGTCAGTAGTCACAACATAAATGAATGTGTTAAATAACCTGAATATTCTCTCAGGGTTTCATTTAGTTACTTCACAGTTTGCCTAGTATTTATTTATTGACAGCTCCTTCTGAGAACAAAAATGTGTTTCATAAAATCCTCTCACTTGTATTGGTCTCAGCTGCTCCTATGGGTCCGTGTAATTATTCAGTTAAGCTTTGATTATTGTTCTCATTTCTACTTTTATTTCAACTGAGTTTCTGACATGAAACAACTCAAACAGAGCAGCTTGATTTGATTGCAAACTATGCATGAGTTTGCAATAATATAAAAAAAAACTAAAAACAAATAGGCAATATTTTTTGTCTAAAAAAAGGTTTTATTCGTCTTTTTTTTTAAAGACAAATGTAGTATAAACTGAATATTTTCCAAATATTCGTATCAAACCGTCCATCATGCTTTGTCATAGAACCCTCCTCTTCCTCTGCTTCCCTCCATCATCACATGTAACAGGTGTTACTGGAGTTGTTTAGGAATCCTGACGGATTTAAGGTGGGACTTATTCTTACCTAATACTATAATGCTCATTAATTCCTACTTTGGTGACTCCCACTGATCCTCTGTGGTCGGCCCGTCCTCGCCCTCTGTGCTGCCAGCGCTGTCAGGGAGACGGCTCAGCTGTCAGGAGGGAGGAAGCAGAGGATGGTCGGTCTTTTAGAGGGACAGTAGCAAGAGGCGAGAACGTGGGACTGTAGGATGAAAGGGCGTCCCGCTAATTCTGTCCTGACCCACCAAGGAGGGGTGTGTGTCCCTTGAGTATTTTGTGGAACAATTGTTTGGACTGTCTTCAAAACAATAGTTGCTTAATTCTGGTGGTGGAAGAAGGCACTTTGTATGGTTTCTCCTGCTTTGTGGCAGAACTACGACTCTGATAAATCTGAAAATTTAGTCAACGTCGTGACTTTGAGCCAAACTTTGTGCGCTTCATTAAATGTAATTTGTGCATTTCTACAATTACAAAAACATCTGTATGAGGTTCCTCAGTAGAAGTGCAATGGTACGCAAAATTCGTACACGCAAGGATTTTGGGGTCTCGATATTTTTAGTACAGCAAACAAAAGATTTTGTTCTTTTTTTAATTTATTTTCTATTGTCTTATCAGCAAGAAAAAGTAAAACAATTCAGTATTGGTCTAAATTAATTACAAAACTATAGACACATGAATAAACATAATAATATCCAAGAGCTTTGTTTCATTTATCACTGCGTCTCATCACATATCAACAATAAGAAACACTTCTCCGATCAGAAGGGAACAGTGAACTACAAGTCTGAACAGTTCAGGGTGAATCACGTACCATTACCACCGTACTTCATATAAGCTGAACTGCTTTATAATTATGACATACGGGACGTTTTAAAACAGCCAGATCATGTCGGGACACAGATGAAAACTGCCCGTTGGTGACCTTTCTGTCACTTTGTGTATTTTCTATAGGCTTCATGTCAGAGAGCATGGGGGATGGAGCCCCCATCTGTGAATATGTGATACCCCACAAACTAATGAGAGCATAATCTCTCACATGAAAACGTTGCCGTCAGGCGGTCCGACATCAGATACTTGACGGCACTCGACAGAATAGTTGTAAAAACTTATTGTTTTGTTTACCGAGTATATTCTGTAACAAATTTAACATTTAACACCACCTTAATTATTTCTGTCAAACATCCTCTGCCCACCATTTGAGTGATGCATTTATTGAGTTATAGTGTGTACTCTGTATAGTTGTCTTATGCATATTACTTAGCATTGTTGCTACTCCTTTTCATAGTAATCTGTTTTGACAGTTACTATACAATAGGATGTGAATTCTAGAAGGGACAAAAGACTCAAAAAAAGTTATTTCTTTTAATTGTGAGCAGCTTAAAGCGGCTCCTCCATTTACTTTGTGTCTTACATTCACATTACAAGTATCAGTCACTATACTGACTCCTTGTAGTATACAAAGTATCCTTAAAGTATCTCCAGCCTTCTACACACACTTAATACTAGTTTCTCGTATGAAACTCTCATCCAGTTGTTTTTTAATATTTAGCTATTATTCAGCAATGACTACATTATTAACACCAACTGCGATTCAACAGGTGTTTTAGCACCTGCAAAGATGTTATACAAACTCTGACCAGCAAGAAAAATCATTAAATAGTAGTGAAAACAGATATTCACAGTCACTCCTAGCTTATATTGATTTTGTCATGTTGTGTGATCCTTTGATACAGCGGCTGACCGACTCAACTAAAATTGAATCTGTCATATAAATCCCACTTAATCTCCCGTGTTACAACCGCTATATTAAGTATATTAACTAGCATAAGTGACGGCCGAGTGGTTTGATATCAAAGCAGCCTCTCTGTCCGTTTGAATCTTTCCTGCTACTTTTAATCGACTTTTTTAATTAAAATAGAATCCATGTTTGTTGTCTATCGATCAGCCACGCATGATATCACTGAACCCCTCCAGGTAATCTGTGAGACCTTGTTGGCACACAGCCAGGATGTGTTGTGTAAACATTGGGGTACTTGTAACATAGCTCCCAAATGGCGTCGATCGATCGAAGCAAAATTAACTCGTGGCCACGGCAGCCATTGTATAACGTGTGTGTGTGTGTGTGTGTGTGTGTGAGCGGTGGAGAGCATATGTTTTACTCCTTCGGTGTGTGTGTGTGTGTGAGAGAGAGAGAATCTCTTGCAGCACCTATGCAAGCGTGATGACTTTTAACGGTTACTCACCTGTGTGTGTGTGTGTGTGTGTGTGTGTGTGTGTGTGTGTGTGTGTGTGTGTGCTCTTGTGTACATGTCTGCTGTGTGTTTTCCCGCTGGGTTCATGTGACAGCGGGGGTGGGAGGCTAAGAGCTTGGTGAGAGGGATTACCTATATCTGTTAGGCCTCCTTTTCTTTCCCCCCGGCAGTGTCACGTCTCATTACTTCTGTCCTCCAGCGCGGATAGTCTGGCTTTAGCGGGATACATTTAAGATGCGGGCAGCCTGCGCGTCCAAGAACACCAGGTTTAGAGGCAGAGTGATATGCGCGCCCTTTGCCCGAGAGGCTTTTTTTTTTCAGTAAGCAGACAGGTAAACTTCTCCCAAAGCTGGCATTGATGGTCGTTAAGCCTTCGCTTGTTTAAGTGAAACGGATGGCTGCGCCTCAGAGGGAGACGTGCCGCTCAATCTGAGGAAAAGAACACGTGACACTTTGCGATGTGCGAGGAAGACCAGAGAGGAGCTATGAAGGAAGGAAGAGAGGTGTTTAGAGAAGGAGACATAGTCGAGTGTTAAGGGTGAGCTCATAGATGGAGAAATGTGGATATGAGAAGGCATTTTTTTTCCTTCTAAAAATGCCAAACATGTGGTTCCAGCTTTTCTAATGTGAGGATTAGCTGCTTTACTTCAAAATTGAACATCCTTTTGTTTCACTTTTTGTTGGACAAGACATTAGAGGACGTCAAACCAAGCTCTTTTTTTTTTAAAGTCAAAAGTCAGCTTTATTGTCAATTCTTCAACATGTGCAAACATACTGAAGAGTCCAACCTATGAAGTGAATACATATAATAATATATAATAATACAGTGCAAATAGATTTTAAAAAAGAACATTGAGACAACATATAAATTAAGAAAAACGATCAGTCTGTATTACAGCAGCAGTCAGACATTTTCTTGAAATTGTGAAAGGCATCTTTAAAAAAAGAAAATATATTGATAATAATAATAATATAATAATAATCTGGAACTACTTCAACACACTGTTTCAGTAACACAAGAAGCTACAGTTCTCCCACTTTCTTTGACTCAGATGAAAAGAACAGAGAAGATGAAGCAACGTTTATATTGATGAAACAATTAGTCGACCAGTTGTGATGCTTATTGTGCTGCTTATCTCTATGAAATATCATTGTAAAGTGCAATTAATTGGGTGGAGAATCTAGGAAACTGTGATCTGACATCCAATAGTGCGAATGATTGATCAACCAAGACACTAACCGATGATGAAAATATTTTTTTTGCAACAATTCAATTTTTCTTAATCTCACCACCAGACGTCAATCAAAAATTCCCATTTGTCTCAACCTGCATGAATGTGTGTGTTTAACCTCTCTATCAGGGACGTTTAGGGAGTAGCAGCTGAACTTTTGGGCCCTTAAAGTTTCCTCGATGCCTCCCCACCCGTGTGTGACAAACACACAATTGTGTGATTGCAATCCAATTTGTGATTTGTTAAGTCAGTATCCTGAAACAATAAATTCTAAATCCTCCTTTTAGACACTCCAGTTGAACATGTGAAAGACGTCTTCGAGCATTCTCTCGCCTAAACCATTCGGGCCTAATCACTTGCAAATCCTTCCAGTCAAGTGTCTCATTAGACGAAATCACTGATGTTAAGCTGAGTGGCATAAACATCCTCTATGGTCCTCTTTCCATTCAAACCGCTGTTAAACATGCTACAGTGGACAAAACAACCGATTCGTTTGTTGCCACATTTCATTTTGAGAATTCCTTTCATCAGCATGGGTCATTGATTCCTTCATTCCTCACCCATCCGCTGACCCAGAAGGGCCCGCATGTCGACAGCGCCCGCATGTTGACCCCTATGCTCTCATGGCCCCCGCACCCTTTCCTCCCCCCCCCCCCCCACTCCCTGCTCATCTCGCCCTCCAGCTGGTTCCCTCCACTGCCAGAAGCCGAGGAGTTTTCCTGGCCTTAGCAGGGCGGCTAATCTAGATGGCGGGAGGCCTCCCTCCTGCTAGCGTACACAAGAGAGGGCAGCCCTAATTGCTTATGTCGTAAAGCTCTCTGACCCAGATAAGCCTCCACTCCCCAAAGCTGTCGATATAACCCCACTTTACCTCACCAAACCTGGCTCTGCTGATCCACACAAGCTAGCCCCTCCTAATGTTTCTGCACCTTCTGCCACATTATTAACACCCAGGACAGGGGGAGATACGGGGAGAAGGAAACGAGCACCACGAGTAGACGAAACGTGACGGGTTGATACCGGCAGCTTATTTATGGAGGCGCATGCTGCAGGGAGCCGACTACTTTCAGTGGGATTTTGATTTGTGTGTTTTTTTGTTTTTTAACTCGCTCAATCAATGCATGTACTTTGCTCTCATTTCATCAGACATTATAAATGAAAAAGACAAAGAACGGGCCTCATATAGGAATACAAAGGCAGCATTTGTACGCAAGGGAGAAGAAAGACAAAAACTGGAGAAAACAAACAAAAATAAACAATTAGTCTGTTATTTGGTGAATTCTTATATCAACCTTGTTTCTTTAGCTTAAAGGAGAGAGGAAAATAAACTTCTAAAACAATACACGGCTTATTCAGATGCACGAACACCATATAATGCACTAATACTAACAGAGCGTATTAAAAATCATTGCTCAGCACGCTGGGAGTATACGACTCGATGACTTGACCAGAAATCAAAAGTGACAGCTATTTTTCAATGGTGCCACTGCTTCACCAGGTGGAGGGTGATTAGGTGTGCTCAATGAAAGCCCGGCTAAAGCCAGAGAGCATGGCGTTGCGTGCAGCCCGGCTCTCGCATGCCCGGCTCATTGTTGAGCCCGCTAATGCAGGCTTAGCCACAAAATGCCACCGCGGCTCGGACGGTTGTCAAGCGGCGAATGTCACACGTGCTGCAGATGGCCAGTTCCCCGATCAACACGAGCACAGATAGTGATGTTCATTTAAGTTTTCCATGTTAACTTTTCTTAAACTGAGATACTGAATAGTTGTTCTTCAGGTACTCGAGTGGTGTAGCGGCCTCGCTGAGGATTCCTTGAAGTGCACTTTAATACAGTTCTTAATTACTAAAAAGGAGCTTTTAATTGGCTGCTGACCTCGCTCACTGTATAATCACCCACCACATGCTAATGCTATTGGTGCAGGGATGCCTTTAAACCCCATCTTAAGCCATGTTACACCACAGGTAAATGTCAACCGCGTCAAGTGCTTGGTGAACGATACTCCTCCTGATATCTTGGGGTTTTTCCCCTCACTGCCAACGACACACCACGATAAACAAATCTACAAGTTCCATCATAACTTTATGCTCTTTGTAGTTCTTGGCTCGTCCCGCCCTCAGCTCCTGTTTAAGTGATACTTCCAGAAACACTCTTTTTAATATACTTGTCCTTACAAATCCCTCTGGGGAAGTTAATTGATTTAATCTAAGTGCTCAATGAGCTTTACGCGGACTCAAGATGGTGTTCAGTAGTTGTAACAAGTAACTGTAGTTTGTATAATAATAATAATAATAAAAAGTATAATGACAGTTATGGGTCAAATAAAAGTCATCCTGTAGGTTTAATAGAAAATCCAACAATACAAATCAGGCATTATATTTTGTGAACACAAAACAAAATAGAGAAATAAAGTACCACATCACGTCATCACACGAGTAATATGTTGAAATGGATCTTGCTCCAAAATACCAAATAAGAATGATTTAAAGTGGTTCTAAAACCAAAAATATTCCGTACCAAACATTGTTTTTTCGCACCAAACACAATTTCGTGCTACAGTTTTCCTGCTTAGGGTCATTTAAAAAAAATAAAGTCACCCAAATTCAGTTAAACTAAAACATCTTCACAATAAATATATCATAAACACCACAAGCTAACACTTAAAAGTAACCGAGCATCTTTTGCAGAAGCATCTGCTGTGTATCGAAGAAGAGTGGTTGACGTTTAATACTGTATTAAATGTATGAGGTATAAAATCAATCATTTCATATATTCTAGTGGCGTTCAGCTAACATTTCCACAGAAATCCTTTTGACAACACAGACTGCTTTACATTTTGATTGTGCAGTTAGTTTTATCTTCTTCATGCTACATTTCTACCTGCATCATCAGGAGAAAACCCCCAACTCTAGATAATCTAACCGACTACCAGCGTCAGATCCTCGGCGGTGCAATACAGCAGTTTTCCACAGTGTTGGCGTAGTCGTGGTGTTGTACAATGTTCTCTGTAAAGTTCCCCAGTGCATTGTGGTCCTCAGGACTTGTGAGTAATCTCTTCCGACAGAGCAAGTGCCGAGAACGTCTGAAATGTGCCGATGAGTCAATTTCCATCCCGTGGTGTTGTGTAATCCCCGTGTTCTGCTGTAGTGTTTCCAACACACACTTCAAGCAAAAATATATGTAGATATGCAACTCTGCACTTTACACTCAAGGACTTGTTGCCACCTGGTGGTCGCACCACGTCATTGATTAGCACGACGTTCAAAAAAACATCAAACTGGAAATAAAGTTATATATACGCAAAAAAACAACCACAAGGGAGAATTATATATTTTGGCAGTTTCTTGATTGTGCCCTACATTTGCATCGGCCAATCAGAAGGCTCTCTCTGTACGGGAAACTTGTTTCCATACAGCCAGTCATATCATTTTAAACCTTATTCACATCATGTAGTTTTATCTTTGGGATAGAAGGATTTTCTTTCCTCTCTATCTTTTTTAATAATAAAAAAATAATAAAAATCAATCAGCTATGAATTTGACGTTACGTCTAACAACGAAAAGGGACGACTGAATGTGATTTCAGTTGGACTTTGGAAAAAAAGGCCATCTTTGATCAGCTGTCATGAAATGTTGAGCCTCTAACTTCCTGTTCCTGAACTCTCAGGATGTCTCTCCAAGTGAATATGTAGAGACTATTTATGTATCTGGACCGGCTCAAAAGTGTTTTAAAATAGAAAATGTACCTCATATGCTTTAACATTAATGTTGATCAAATGGCATCTAGATTTCAAATTTGCATTAGATAAAAAAAAAAAAAAGCCAGATTTCCAATCTTTCCTTACTTCCAGTCCCAACCAGCAGGACATTCTCTGAAACCTTTCCCTGCTGCTCACTTTCAGAGGGACTTGAAATAAACCCAAGCGTTGGATTACATTAAACTCCCACTGTGCCGTCCCCACGAGAAATAAAAGAAGAAGAAAAACGAGGATGTCTCGGGCAGCGATCTGGTGAAAAATAAGAAACATGTTCGTTTTCATTCTAGACGCCGACAGAGTCGCAGGACGTGTGCTCCTCCTCTTGCATCAGCACCGCCGGCTGGAGGACGGGTATTTGGTTTTCAGGCCCTCCTTGAAGCTGCGAAACAGAACGCGGTTGCGTTTGTTCTCCTCGTCCTTCCTGGCGTGGAACTCCCCTTGGATCTTGAAGCCCCGGTGCACCACGAAGGCCGAGCTCAGCACCGAGAACCTGTACCCGGCAACGTGGAGCTCGCAGGCCTGCGAGGGGGACAGAAAGACACCGTGAGAAGGGAGACGTGATGAGAGGGGGAGGGTAAAGGAGAGTATGATCATAGCTCGAGGAGATGGACCACGGCGGAAAGAAGCTGCCACAAGAAGGACAGAGGATCAAATAAATCAGTAACAAAGTTGATAGTTCATTAAAGGGCCATTCCGCTGATTCAGTGTCATACTTCCATGAAGTTGGGAGACCTGCGAGGGTTCAAAACCGAAGCAGCAGAGGCCGAGATATGACTTTGAGTCCTTAGTGGGGGTCAAACTCTCAAAACACTGGATCTTATGCTTCCCATAATGCCACTCCTTAATTGTCCCTGTTTAGTGAATTACCTTTCAAATGCTACACCCCTATTTTGTAAGGCTTTCAGTCAAAAAATATGCTGAATATGACTGATGATTCCTGCATTTAGAGAGTTTTTACAGGTGGTGTAGTACTCCTTATTCAAAGTGCATTGCCTTTCATGTGTTAAATGTGTATTTCTTCCTTAATGCAGTCATTTAAAGTGAAAGTATCACTAGTTTTAGCTTCTTGAGTGTGATTATTTGTTTGTTTACTTCCTCTTTATTGATGATAAACTTAATATCTTTGGGATTTTGGACACTTTGTTGGACACAGAGAAGGGAAGACGTGCACTGAGAAGTAAATAGTGAATTAACTCAAGACTTTCGCCAAACTTCATTTACAAACTAATCCTGCAATGTTTCGCATCAGGACGTGCTTTTTTTGTGCAAAGTACAATGTTTTCCCCAAATTCAAACGACTCGTAGTCAGTCAAAGAAAGAAATTTAACAAAACTGGTCAAATTAAATATTACCCTAAAATTCATATTATTATCATTGTCTCATCTCTGCAGTGCAAACAGATGCAAACCTGGTCTGCATTAGACCAAAAACCTTAACTCAAGGACCCACTTACTAGCTTTTCAAAGCTTTCAACTGAATCTCACAGTCATCTTCATTAAGTATGTGGACCCGGAGTTATGTTCTATTTAAAATCAAAATAGAAATGTGCAAAGTTGTAAATAGTACAACACCTGGCTGATCCGATTGAAGCCATACTGCTTGAAGTTCTCGTCGTAGAGCGGCACCGTGTGGGGCCCGATGTAGAACGGCTCCCAGGGGTCCCTCCAGGTGAGCGTGTGGGCGACCTCCAGGGTGCCCGTCTCTCTGACGTGGCTGTTGACCCACTGGGAGTAGTTGGTGGGGGCCTGGCATCGGGGACACAGCTCCTCGTAGAAGGGCCGGACCTCGCCCACCTGGTACAGCTGCACCAGCTCCGCCTTGTTGGCCGGCATCTTCCGCGCGTGGCGGATCTCGAAGGCGGGCAGCACGAACACCTCGTCGCTCCTCGGCTCGCGCGCCAGGATCATGGCCAGGAAGTGCTGGTGCAGGTCCGCGCTCGGCACCATGTCGATGTCGATGACCAGGATGTAGGAGGTCTCCGTGCCACCTCGGGCCACGTTGCGCAGCAGGTTGTTCGGGTAGGAGACGTTCCCACTGATGGCGTAGTTCTTGTGTTTGTCCCTGTGGGTCTCCAGCCTGGAGAACACGGAGGCGCAGTCCTCGAGACCCGCGAAGTGCTCCCGGTCCTGGTCAGGGAAGCTGGCCATCTCTCCAGAGAGGCAGACCAGGTGGAAGTCCACCAGGGATTGGATCTGAGGGCAGAAGAAGCTGAGCGCATAGGCCAGAGCTGTGGCAAACTTGACATCTTGCCCGTGCGCAAAAATGGCCACGGAGAGCGGGTTGTGCCACCTGTCCAGCAGAGAGTCCAGGTGGTGCAGGTTGTTGATGGTCGTGTGCGTGGCTAAAGCCAGGACCCCGGAGCCGGGGTCGGATCTGGGCTTCAGGTTTGTGGTGAAATCGCTTTTGATCAAGTTCTTGTACACCCGGTACTGGCCGCTGTTGTCGAAGATCCCCCCGGTGGACAGCGAGTACCTCAGGCGCTCCTTCCGAGAGTTTTTCTCGGGGTGCCCATTCTTCTTGCCCCCGGAGCCTCCGAAGAGCTCAGAGTATCGGTACCGCTGCTGCTTACCGTGGAACTTGGAGAGGAAGGACAGGTACATGAGCTGCAGGAGCGCCACGAGCAGCAGAGCACTCAGCACCACTTTGAAGACGGAGCATTTCTTGGAGAGATGCATTCCAGAGAAACTGCAAAAACAGACACCGGAGCGAGGCTATTTCTGTCCGAGCGCAGCAGCTAACAGCACCGACATGCTAACTTATCGCCGCAGCCTACCATGGCTGGAAATGCAACGACTGCGTGCATCACGTCTTGCTGGTTTAGTGGTACAGATGCCCCTAGGTTTCCCACGCGGCGGGCCTCGACAGCGCGGATGAAACGACGAATATAATCCAGTGTCCGTGATCTCCATCAAAAGACAACACGGCTGTTACCTTTCTGCTGCTGCGACAGCGGCGCATGTCTCTACGTAACGACCGTAATGTTGAGAGTAAAGGCGCCGCCGGATCCCGCAGCACCGCTTCATGGTAGTTGAACCGTTGCTGGCGGGTCACGGGTGGAAATGAATAAAAGGCTTTTAGTACATTGTCGGTTTATGTGACTGCGGTGGTGTGAAAAAGTGACTTTTGTGTCAGTGTCATTGTGTGCATTTTATTTAAGAATCCATATGATTTGTAGATTAAGTCCATAAGACGAGGTGGCCGAGTGGTTAAGGCGATGGACTGCTAATCCATTGTGCTCTGCACGCGTGGGTTCGAATCCCATCCTCGTCGGTGTGAATTTTCATCTTTATAGAATTTAAGATCTTTTGAATATTCATATATTTTGCGTATAGTATCACCATACATCATACAATTATTTTAATCTTCAAAATAAATTTGAGACTCAAACAACCAATAAAACAAGCTGATTTTTTAATAAAAAAGCAGGGTGCCCCAAAAATGTTGTTACATTTTCAGCAAACCAACAAAAAGGCAGCATTGCAAGTCGTTGTTATCCGACAGCGACGTCCCTTCAAATACAAAGCTTATTAAACCACATGCCATCATAAATCTGAATCAGCTTTAATGGCCATGTAAGTTTGCACATACATGGAATTTGACTCTGGTTTCACTTTGCTCTTCGTACTTATACACATAATATACAGTAAACAAGATAAATATAAAAGACATTAAACACTGTAGTCAAAAGAATAGGGACACATAGAGATGTCACACCTATTGTACAGAAGTACAAAAGGCAATTTTATGCAGCTTTGATCTTTTATCAAAGAATCCAAATCCAGTGTTTTTTTTAAGCTCTGGCCAAAAACAGAAGGGATATTAGTTTAAAAAAAAATCCTATTGCCTTATCCACAAGAACACCACGAATGTGAACTATACCTTTATAAAGAATACCTTCATGCATCAGTCAAACAGACAAATCTGGGACTAAGAAATAAGTATAGTAAACACAAAGTGCATACAGTAGCAAGTATTAAAGACACCACTCAAAAAGCAGAATTGTGACATTCTTTTATTCATGACCATCAACAAAAACATGTTTGTCTTTACTACAACATAACCAGTGCAGACGGCACACATCAGGTACGAGGACGCATTTCCTCAGTTTAGACAGTTAACAAATTGATTTAACCAAGCTCAAGCATGTGCTACAGATCATAAAGAATATGACAGCGTTCACTGTGTTTTCAATGGCAGGGCTTCATTAAATATTGATGTTGCGTTGGTAGCTCTGATTAGTCAATCCATGACGTGGGGACATTAACTGACCACACTTTACAAATTGAAAGTAGCCATTCGGTGCCTGGCTGACGAGTGGAGACAAGTGGATGCGTCGTGACTAAATCAAAGAGCCATTAATTTTGATCTATAGTGACATGTTAGCGGTATATTCTCTTGTTCATGCTCATAACCGATGTTGTCCAAATGCCTTCCAGGTCCTGTACTGCTGTGGCAAAGGTGACTTTTTGAAAAGCTAAACCTTCTTAAAAAGGCCCTGTGAAATCAGCTTCTTTTTTTAAACCTAATTTTGAAGTTGTTGGTTCAAAATATGTGTGTTTACCAAAAAATGCACTGTGATGTAGCTTTAGTTTAATAACCACGTGCACACTAGTAAGTTGTAGGCATTGGATTTTTTTTTTTAACGTAGCACCTTTGAGAATTATATCTTAATATGGGGGGGCATATTTTCAATAATCTGATACAGTAAAACACTAATTTGCTCATTTGTAAATGTGAGTAAGACTAAAACAAGTACTTGAAACTATTTCAGAAATGAAAATAGTCATCGACACTAAAAGGCAGAAGTAAGACCAATGGCCTTAGTTGTTAAATGCATT
Source organism: Taurulus bubalis (assembly GCF_910589615.1). NCBI lineage: Eukaryota > Metazoa > Chordata > Actinopteri > Perciformes > Cottidae > Taurulus > Taurulus bubalis. Next base: position 35,707,793 of record NC_136591.1, on the reverse strand, counting down.
GCACCAGCATTCACACATATGTAACACGATGTGTAGCGAGTTTGTGTCTTTTGCAAAAAAACTTCAATACCAAGTGAAGTATATGAAGCGGAAATTTAATCAAAACAAGTGTTTTTCCTGTGAAAGGTTCAATTTTTGAAACCTAGATTTGATGTCTTCAAACATTTTTTTCAGTACTGCAGAAATCATAAGGCCCTCCGGTCGCCCTTCTGTTACTACGACACTAAAACGCCAGCCCCGCTCTTAGACCCGCCCCCTTCGCTGTCCCTGGAAGATGATGCCGACTGGCCCTGTCCCTCTTCTCCCTCTCCCATCAACCGGATGTTGTAGCGTTCTCTGTACTCCGTGAGTTCACGTCCTTTCGACTGCATCTGTGTGCTGAGGGTCTCGATTATTTTGGAGATCTGAGGCGGAGAAGAAAAAAAAAGGGAAGAGAATGAGACCTTTTCTTCTGAAGGGAGACATTTGATAGACGATGAACTAGTTTTTTCTTTTCTCATCCATCACCTGTTCTTTGTTGGTTTCCAAAGCTGGTAGAACTTCTTTTACCGTCCGCTCCACCAACACTCCTCCTACGAGACGAAAGCATTTCCTCGAAGGGTCCACTTCCCTCAGGGTGTCAATTACTAAGCTGGAAGGAGAAATAAGTGAAGTTAAAAATAAAAGAAATTACAACTAATCAATCCACTCAGCGGATCTGTTTTTTTGTGACTTAAGACACGGCTGCAGATGTTGGAACATCTGCTACCGACCTGTGCTCGTTGATCTCCATCTCCAGCTCTGCAGATTTAGACGCCATACCGCGCTGCTCCTGACGCATCCTCTGAAATGATGCCACCACCTGTCACACAAAAAAATGCACCGTCAGCAACGTAACAGACGCCCAGACGTGTATCATGCTGGTTAATTTTAGTTTGAGCCAGTACAGTAGTGATGATACTTCATTTTGTATTTTTAAAAATCAAGTATTTTGGATATATGGCAGTTGATATACTGGATCAACTCCAGTATGTTTTAACAACATATTCAGAATTGTAAACCAACTGATTTTTTTTAATGCATGGGCTATTTGATAAGTAAAAATATCTACAAATATTTAGGCCTTCCATACTAAGCTATAAGATTTAACACAGACTAATATTTTCTACTATAAAGACTGAGGCGGTAGTGGAAGGTTTTCTATAATAATAATAAAAATAATAATAATAATAGTAATAATAATAGGCAGAGTAATTAAAAGTGAAATAACCATTAGTGTCAGGTCTACTTTATATTTACCTGATTCTGTATTGTACAACAAAAACAGCACTTTGAACACACGAGTACTACATAGTATACAGGAGTAATAGCTACATATTGTTCAGGAGTATTACACAGTAATCTGAATACTTGACGTCTGATTGACGTTAGCATCGGATTTGATGGTCTCCAGTGATACAAATAGCTTCTCCCACTATCTTCAAATGGACAAAACGTGTTCACTATTAGAAACGTAACGTTAATTAAACATAGATCCTCTTTATAAATGTATATCCTATTTAAGGCTGGCTCCCTCTGTTGTCACGTTTCGTGGTGTGGAAGCAGAACGGTGGCGGTGAGGAAGCTAACGTTAGCTTCAGATAGCCGGGAGTCAGATCCGCAACTTCAGCTTCGCGGGACTCGACCGAGCAGCAACAACAACGAGTGGCCCAACGAAAGCAGCCCGAGGTGGAGGTGAAAGTACCTGTTCGGCCGACGGGCCGGACGGTTTTCCACTGGCGGTGATGCTGGCTTTGCTGCCCGTGCTGCTACTGTTGGCTGCCATCTTGGAAGGGTGTTGCTGAGAAGGACCCCAGGCAGGACGTATGGAGCTGGCTCACGGGAGCGCCTGTGTGGAAATTAAGTCCAGCAGCCGGTAAAGGTGGAGCTGATTTTAATTACTTTCCCAGACAGTGTTTACTACGAGGATAGAAGCTAGTCAGACTCCGGTCAAGAGCAGCGCACGGCTAATTTACCGGTGTTAACGTCCTTTTACCGGCTCTAGTAAAAGGCTAAGCTAACTCTAATAATTAAATCGATATAAGCTTGAAAGGTAAGAAGTTAAAGTTTAGTTTAACACCATTTAAATTCGCTGAAAACGGACGCTAACAGGTGCTAACGCCGGAGTTAGCCGAGCTTCTCCGGACAGCTTGGTCACGTGACATGAGAATGACGCGTCACGTCGCTCTGCGTTTCGAAGTGCTGGTTGCGCAATAGTTGTTTTTTAAAATTGGCAAAGATAAATATAGTTCCAAGTTCTACATGATCGGGCTGCACGGTGGCTTAGTGGCTGAACACTAGGCCTGGCATACACTCGGTCTATGGGTTCGACTCCCGCTCCAAGCTGGACTCCGAGTCCCCTTTGAGAGCAACCGAGACCCGATGCTCACCACCACCGCACGGTGGTGAGCACCGGGCCTCGGCTAGGGAGTTAGACCCGCCCCCCCGAATGTATGTGTGAGTTGGCATTGACCTCCCCGTGCAGTGTGGGTTAAGGTTTCCTCCCACAAGCCAAATACAATGCAACAGGTAATAGAATTGGACAAATTCCAAAGTGTCACATATATGCAGTACTGCATAGAATACAGCATATATACCCCGTTAAAAACTCTATTTTATTTTTTTTATAGATAAAGTCTTTTCGCCCAAGCCGGATATCCGGTTACTCGTTTATTTATTTATTTATTTTTTTACAATTTCAACTGAATAAAAAACGGCAAAATACATTGAAATACATTTTATTGAATATTTATTGAATAACAATTTTTAAAGGATTTTTGAATGGATGGTTCATTTTAAATATATATATGTATATATATATTTATATATTTAAATCTCACGTACTCCCAGGGGTCCACATACCCCAAATATATTTAAATGAGCATCTGACATCGCAGACAGTCTCCGGTTAAATTGGTGGTAGAGCACCAATACTCCCAATATAATGAGTTTATGCAGGAGAAACACGCTGCTGTCTGTAAACATGTCACTAAACCTGAAGGATTTCGTGTGACCTGAATTAGATCGATTACACATCGGTGTGTAGGAGGGTACACACTCTTGAACCCGGTGTGCTGTATTTTATCATTTACATGCTCCGTACTGCAGGAAGAAGCATTGAGCATCCTAGTTTAATCTGAAATATGCTTCCTTTCTCTTTGCACACAATTTAATCACATTGCCACCTTTTATTAAAAGGTTAACCTTACACCGAAAAAACGTTGAGTGACACTAAAAGCCAGACCAACCTTCTATTAATGATGAGTCATTCTAGTCAACATTTTGCATTCATTTACTGATTTTATACCCCTTTGAGCATGTAAGAAACATGAATCAGCTGCTGTTTTGCCAGTGACTGACATGAGAAGAGTTTAACAAAACATCCAGCAGGTGGAAATTACGGAGCTTTTATTGCATAGTTTGGATTTGTTGAAGCGTGATATCTTATTGTGAAGGACAGATCTACGGTCCGGGTGTGTTGACAGCATTGATGGTCACTTTAGTGACTCTGCTAAAAGTTAATATCCACACTCTGCTGGCTAGTTTGTGATATAGTCTTATCTTAACCTGTGATAATACAACATAATCTATCTCATTTTCATTTGTAATATCAATCTAAATTTGTAAAGTGATCAAATATATCCTGTAAAAAGCACAATATTCTCCTCTGAAATGTAATGGAGTAGAAGTATAAAGTCACAACAAAATGGAGATACTCAAGTAAGGTACAAGTACCTCAAAATTGTACTTAAATACAGTACTTGAGGAAATGTACGCTTCCACCCTTGATCCAAGAAAAATCCAACTACAGCCAACTTTCTGAATGCCCAGAGTATTTTTATAAGACATATAGCCATTTTGATCATTCTGATACGTCATGTTTTGATCTGAACGTTCATATGTTTATATACATCAACATTTCTTCACTATGTTATCGCAAATTCACCTTTCATTATGCAATTAAATATTCAGCATCACCACAAACTACAGCCTCCAAAAGGACCACTAACTGAAATGAAGCAATTATCGCTGGTGAAAAACTGATATTAATCAGGACAAGTGCAGGATTCATCTTTCCCTACACATGTGCTGTTTGTTTTTTATGATGCAATGTATCATTTTGGTAAGTTTATATTCATAAAAGTATATTTTGATAGTAGAAAACCTATTAAAAATAGTGCATCCAAACAATTCAGCACTCAAACCAAACCAAAGCCTTAAAAATGGACTCTTCAGGAAAATTGTTCAAGATAATCATCTGAGTATATTGTTTTTTCATCAATAAGAAAAGTCAATTTCGCTCAACAGTCCAGTGTTTCACACTTTGTCAGACAAAAGTAAATACTCTCCAGCAGGTGGGGGTGGTGTGCCTTCATGTTGGGTTTTTATCCTCTGATAAACAACAGAAGAAGACAGTTGCCAGCTGATTCTTCCTGCTGTACACACCAAACATATGTGCTTCTGTTGACTAAACGGGTCGGGTCGGGACGTGCGGGTGGGTCACTTGGGTCAATGTTCATGGTCAGGTGCATTTTGGGAACTTCTGCAAAGAATTTGACCTCTCGTCCAGTTCTGAGACAACGGATCAAGCTCAGCTGAGATGCATAAACATTAATCTGGCATAAGATGTAGGATATTCAAGGTGCTTTATATGTATTATAAAGCACCTTGAATATCCTACATCTTATACTACATCTCACTAATGTGAGATGTAGTATAAGTAAGTATAAAAGAGTGTAACATAGAAACACTCAAGTCAATCTGATTTACTTGACATTACTCTGCTGTAATCCTGAAATGTCCCCACTGCGGGACTAATAAAGGAATATCTAATCTAATAAATACCTCAAAATTGCCATTAAGTATACTTGAGTGAATGCACTTACTTTCCCTCTCTGCTTGTTGAGTATTTTCAGTGTTAGTACTAAGTACATTTACTAAAGTAGTACACTTGTTGATGCATTGCTGTAGACTAAACTACCCACTATGTATAAATTAGTTAAAACCAGCAAAATGCAACATACACATTTAATGCAGCAATTATAATAACAATCAAAAACATACATAAATAATAGTAAAACACTGATGGAGAACATTTTACTGCACAATGAGTGCACTTTTGATATTTATAATAAATGTAACTGATTAGCATATTTGTATTTATTTAAGTAGTATTTTGAATGCAGGACTTTTACTTGTCTTGGAGTATTTTTACAGCGAGGTTTAAGTACTTTCACCCACATAAATAAGTACTTCCTCCACCACTGCAGTAGCACAGTGTATTTCTCTCTTTACTAGTTAGCTTCAGATAGCCGGGAGTCAGATCCGCAGGACTCGACCCAGACAGTGTTTACTACGAGGATAGAAGCTAGTCAGACTCCGGTCAAGAGCAGCGCACGGCTAATTTACCAGCGTTAACGTCCTTTTACCGGCTCTAGTAAAAGGCTAAGCTAACTCTAATAATTAAATCAAAATCAGCAAAATCAAATCGATATAAGCTTGAAATGTAAGAAGTTAAAGTTTAGTTTAACACCATTTAAATTCGCTGAAAACGGACGCTAACAGGTGCTAACGCCGGAGTTAGCCGAGCTTCTCCGGACAGCTTGGTCACGTGACATGAGAATGACGCGTCACGTCGCTCTGCGTTTCGAAGTGCTGGTTGCGCAATAGTTGTTTTTTAAAATTGGCAAAGATAAATATAGTTCCAAGTTCTACATGATCGGGCTGCACGGTGGCTTAGTGGCTGAACACTAGGCCTGGCATACACTCGGTCTATGGGTTCGACTCCCGCTCCAAGCTGGACTCCGAGTCCCCTTTGAGAGCACCCGAGACCCGATGCTCACCACCACCGCACGGTGGTGAGCACCGGGCCTCGGCTAGGGAGTTAGACCCGCCCCCCCGAATGTATGTGTGAGTTGGCATTGACCTCCCCGTGCAGTGTGGGTTAAGGTTTCCTCCCACAAGCCAAATACAATGCAACAGGTAATAGAATTGGACAAATTCCAAAGTGTCACATATATGCAGTACTGCATAGAATACAGCATATATACCCCGTTAAAAACTCTATTTTATTTTTTTTTATAGATAAAGTCTTTTCGCCCAAGCCGGATATCCGGTTACTCGTTTTTATTTTATTTATTTTTTTACAATTTCAACTGTGAATAAAAAACGGCAAAATACATTGAAATACATTTTATTGAATATTTATTGAATAACAATTTTTAAAGGATTTTTTAATGGATGGTTCATTTTAAATATATATATATATATATATATATATATATATATATATATATATATATATATATATATATATATATATATATATATATATATATATATATATTTAAATCTCACGTACACCCAGGGGTCCACATACCCCAAATATATTTAAATGAGCATCTGACATCGTAGACAGTCTCCGGTTAAATTGGTGGTAGAGCACCAATAGTCCCAATATAATGAGTTCATGCAGGAGAAACACGCTGCTGTCTGTAAACATGTCACTAAACCTGAAGGATTTCGTGTGACCTGAATTAGATCGATTACACATCGGTGTGTAGGAGGGTACACACTCTTGAACCCGGTGTGCTGTATTTTATCTTTTACATGCTCCGTACTGCAGGAAGAAGCATTGAGCATCCTAGTTTAATCTGAAATATGCTTCCTTTCTCTTTGCACACAATTTAATCACATTGCCACCTTTTATTAAAAGGTTAACCTTACACCGAAAAAACGTTGAGTGACACTAAAAGCCAGACCAACCTTCTATTAATGATGAGTCATTCTAGTCAACATTTTGCATTCATTTACTGATTTTATACCCCTTTGAGCATGTAAGAAACATGAATCAGCTGCTGTTTTGCCAGTGACTGACATGAGAAGAGTTTAACAAAACATCCAGCAGGTGGAAATTACGGAGCTTTTATTGCATAGTTTGGATTTGTTGAAGCGTGATATCTTATTGTGAAGGACAGATCTACGGTCCGGGTGTGTTGACAGCATTGATGGTCACTTTAGTGACTCTGCTAAAAGTTAATATCCACACTCTGCTGGCTAGTTTGTGATATAGTCTTATCTTAACCTGTGATAATACAACATAATCTATCTCATTTTCATTTGTAATATCAATCTAAATTTGTAAAGTGATCAAATATATCCTGTAAAAAGCACAATATTCTCCTCTGAAATGTAATGGAGTAGAAGTATAAAGTCACAACAAAATGGAGATACTCAAGTAAGGTACAAGTACCTCAAAATTGTACTTAAATACAGTACTTGAGGAAATGTACGCTTCCACCCTTGATCCAAGAAAAATCCAACTACAGCCAACTTTCTGAATGCCCAGAGTATTTTTATAAGACATATAGCCATTTTGATCATTCTGATACGTCATGTTTTGATCTGAACGTTCATATGTTTATATACATCAACATTTCTTCACTATGTTATCGCAAATTCACCTTTCATTATGCAATTAAATATTCAGCATCACCACAAACTACAGCCTCCAAAAGGACCACTAACTGAAATGAAGCAATTATCGCTGGTGAAAAACTGATATTAATCAGGACAAGTGCAGGATTCATCTTTCCCTACACATGTGCTGTTTGTTTTTTATGATGCAATGTATCATTTTGGTAAGTTTATATTCATAAAAGTATATTTTGATAGTAGAAAACCTACTAAAAATAGTGCATCCAAACAATTCAGCACTCAAACCAAACCAAAGCCTTAAAAATGGACTCTTCAGGAAAATTGTTCAAGATAATCATCTGAGTATATTGTTTTTTCATCAATAAGAAAAGTCAATTTCGCTCAACAGTCCAGTGTTTCACACTTTGTCAGACAAAAGTAAATACTCTCCAGCAGGTGGGGGTGGTGCGCCTTCATGTTGGGTTTTTATCCTCTGATAAACAACAGAAGAAGACAGTTGCCAGCTGATTCTTCCTGCTGTACACACCAAACATATGTGCTTCTGTTGACTAAACGGGTTGGGTCGGGACGTGCGGGTGGGTCACTTGGGTCAATGTTCATGGTCAGGTGCATTTTGGGAACTTCTGCAAAGAATTTGACCTCTCGTCCAGTTCTGAGACAACGGATCAAGCTGCAAAACAGGTGATCTTCTAATCCTGACAAGGGACTGTATTGTTTTGCTATCTAACAGCTGTCCCTCTAAACAAGGACCCTTTGATAGAACCTACATTTGTGTTGTGTTATGTTAATAAAGTAAAGCTGATATCTGCAAGTCAGTGCATGAATAGACTGCGTAGAGTTTTTAGTTCACATATTGCATTTGAAAGTCCCCATAAGACAATGCAATATTACACAATGAATACATAACAAAATAACCGGTGCCGTTAATGGTCAACCATGGTTGTCCTGACTTCTTTGCCAGTGCACTCAGCTTCTGTGCTCTAAGTATAACAGCAACCTCTCCTCCGTGCAGGATGTCGACGTCCCCTCGCCCGGTGGCTGCAGTGTGTCAGATGACAGCCACCCCGGACAAAGAGGCCAACTTCTCCGCCTGTCAGCAGCTGGTGGAGGAAGCCAAGGAGCGAGGGGCCTGCATGGTCTTCCTCCCCGAGGACTTCGACTACATCGGATCCAGTCAAGAGGAGACGCTGTCGCTGTCTGAGAGCCTGACGGGAGACACAATCTCTAAATACACTCAGCTGGCCAGGTAGACAAACAGTAGTTTCATTTTTGTTCCCAGGTTTGTTTTATTTATTTTTTACTCCGCGTCCCACTTTGACGGAAACGTCTGTTCAGTTCTGCTCTGAGAACCGATATTTTCCATTAGGCTGCTGGTTTAGAGCAAGATAAAATACTATTTTCTAGTTCTAAATTCATTCTGCAAATCTTAACTCTGTCCAAGCGAATAAAGACAGTCTATACACAAGATAAAAAAGATACAGAGCTTTAGGAAAATGTGAAGAAGCAAAACGTAGTGTTGGCTTCATGAACAAGTAGAAAGAGAGACGTGTGCATTTAGAGCTAGAGAGCCAGTCTGGGTTTAATATGTTTATTAGTGTAAATATGTATTCTGTGCAGACGACTCTGAATCCATCAGCAGGCAGCTTCTCTACTATTGTCACACGTGAATAACTGTCACATGTTTAGGATTTCTTCAGGTATTTTAACTCGTCCTTCTTCCAGGAAGTTGGAAGTGTGGCTGTCTCTTGGAGGATTTCATGAGCGAGGACATGACTGGGAGTCCGACAGACGAATCTACAACAGTCACGTCATAATTAACGATAAAGGTACTGCTCCTTGAACAATCTCTCTTCACGCTCAGAAATACACTCATTAAAAGGGCTTCCTCACTGCATTGGAAGACCTGCCCTCCATGCTGTCCACTCCGTGACCCCTTTTGGGTCGACGTACTGACACGTTGTCGTTACACCCACAGGTGACGTCGTTTCAGTTTACAGGAAGTCTCATTTGTTTGATGTGGAACTGCCAGAAAAAGGTGTGTCCCTTAAAGAAAGTGCCTTCACCGTCCCTGGGCCGTCCCTCGTGTCTCCGGTCCAAACTCCCATCGGCAAGGTGTCATTTTAAGAGATAATAATTATCACCAAGTGGAGCTGTAAATGCACATTAATGATTTATTATTATTATTAGTTGACAGAAAGATGTTGGGGGGGGGTATAAGAATATGTTCAGCTCTTAAACTGTAATGCAACATGCTAATGCTAAATATGTCTTATGTTTACATGCAATGCATTTATTTTATTGTCCAGTTTGGAGTGACCTCACTGGAAAGAAACACACATTTTTAATTTAGGAATTTTAAGTTTTGGCTGTGGGTTTTCAAAACGGTAGGAGATTTTTAAAATGTAAAGAAACAAAACGACACATTCTTCTTGCTCAATTCATTTGTTTAATACAAAGAAAATGTTCAGGCATATTTTAGATCCACTTTGGCTTTCCAGCTGTAAAGTTTAACACTAAGATCTGTTGGTGTTCTGAGTCTTTGTCTTGACTGTTTTTATTCTGTCGCCACAGGTTGGCCTGGGCATCTGCTACGATGTGAGATTCCCCGAGTTATCTCTGGCTCTGAGACGGCATGCGGCAGAGATTCTGACGTACCCATCGGCCTTCACTGAAGCAACGGGAGCTGCTCACTGGGAGGTGGGACGAGTCATGATAAGACCAAAGAGAACAGGGAAGGTAAAACCATTTTTCAAAAACAAGCAAACACCAATTCCATGTATTCGCTCCCAGGTGTTGCTCCGGGCGCGAGCCATCGAGAACCAGTGCTTCGTCCTGGCGGCCGCGCAGGTCGGCCGGCACACTGAGAAGCGGCGGTCGTACGGCCACGCCTTGGCGGTGGACCCGTGGGGCGAGGTGCTGGCCGACTGCGGCGGGGTGAAGCCCGGCGTGGTGCTGGTGGAGATCGATCCGGAGAAGGTCAGCAGCACCAGGAAGAGCATGCCGGTGCAACAGCACCGCAGAGACGCTGGTTTCTATCACAGTCTGGAGAGCAGCTGACCAGCTCTGTGGGCTCCGTCACGCTGCTTTATGAGCACTTTATGATGTAATTAATGAGAGATCAAAAGAAAAATGTATTTCTGCTGGTTTATTAATGAGAAACACCAGGATGGGATGGTGGGAACATGAGTTTACTGTGAGGAAATAAGCATATATTAGTGCCAAATGAAGCTGTTAATGAATATAGTGAATTTTATCTGCTCGAGATAAAAGTAGTAGTGCAAACTAGATTATCTGAGCATATTATAAAACAATCTGCTGCATCTTCTTTTACATTCGGCTTTTCTGGTTTAACTTTTGAATCATTTTGTCATCACTGCAGTAGATGATCTCATTTATATTAGTAAAGCTCACTCAGGATCAAGAAAATCAGCTCAGACCGAATGAGTCTGTAAAACAATATTACTCGTTGGTCGAGAGATGGCGCTGTTGGGCAGTAACAATATTAGAAACCGGAGGAAAATGGCTGTAAAACATTCCTGTTCTGGTTAAATTACAGATTTTTTTTTTCATATATATATATATATATATATATATATATATATATATATTGATTAGTTTGTCTTCTGTTTCCAGTAACAAAGTAAATAGTTCATTTTCTTCCTTCTGCTTTAAGGTAACACATCACTGACACTGAATGATATCAAATAATGAGTGAAATGGTGAAGGAAGGTTTAATCTCTTTTTAAATTAAAATATGTAGAATTATTCCTCTGAAGAGAAGGTTTCAGTTTGAGGTTGATCCTGGTGCTGAGAACGACTGCACTTCTTATTCTTTTCATGTTCATTTTTTAAATTGTCAGAATTTTCATATTTGGTTGAATAAGAAAAGAAAGTGTCTGAAATAAACTTCTAGCATGATACTCATGTTGATGTTCATCATTAGTATGGGTTACTATCATCATACATGTACACAACAAAACTAAATTACTACATAATAAAAACAATTATTGTAAAAATAAAGTAGAATCATGTCACTCAAACAGGACGAGGGTTGAAACTGACCATTTGTGTCGTCAATTAATCGGTGAAATGTGTTTCTGATTGATTTATTAACCATTTAGTCTTTAAAATGTCCTCAACTTTGTTAAGTGTTAATGTTAATTCTTAACAGCAGTTAATTAACCAACTTGTTTTCCAGAGCTTTCAACCATATCTCACAGTCTTCTTCAGACTCTGATTTCTTTTTTTGTGCAACCAACGGTGATGCAAGAAGTATTAACATTTCAGAATGTCTATTGAATTATATATATACAGTATATTTATATTATTATTCTTAACATGAATCTGCAAAGCAACTTAATGGCGCAAAGAATCGTAGTGGAGTAAAAAGTAAACACTTGTATTCGAGGGGACAACACCTCCTACACACAATATACAATCAAACTATCGTAAACATGCATAACACCAGAACAAAGAATATCGCACGATGCCCAACACCAACATATTGCATATTCCTCCTAATAAAAAGACGTACAGTTTCACCAGTGAAAGGAGCTCCAGTATTTAGAACCTGTATGTCAGAGAAAGTTGAGTTAACATTCACCTGCTGTTGTCGTCCTGAGAGAAATGCAAAATACCAGCAGATTATATCTGTGTTCCCCTCCATCTGCTTCAGCTTTAACACCGTCTGAGGGAGTTTGCTATTAAATCCTCAGCTGAGATGCATAAACATTAGTCTGGCATAAGATGTAGGATATTCAAGGTGCTTTATATGTATTATAAAGCACCTTGAATATCCTACATCTTATACTACATCTCACTGATGTGAGATGTAGTATAAGTAAGTATAAAAGAGTGTAACATAGAAACACTCAAGTCAATCTGATTTACTTGACATTACTCTGCTGTAATCCTGAAATGTCCCCACTGCGGGACTAATAAAGGAATATCTAATCTAATAAATACCTCAAAATTGCCATTAAGTATACTTGAGTGAATGCACTTACTTTCCCTCTCTGCTTGTTGAGTATTTTCAGTGTTAGTACTAAGTACATTTACTAAAGTAGTACACTTGTTGATGCATTGCTGTAGACTAAACTACCCACTATGTATAAATTAGTTAAAACCAGCAAAATGCAACATACACATTAATGCAGCAATAATAATAATAATAATAATCAAAAACATATATAAATAATAGTGAAACACTGATGGAGAACATTTTACTGCACAATGAGTGCACTTTTGATATTTATAATAAATGTAACTGATTAGCATATTTTTATTTATTTAAGTAGTATTTTGAATGCAGGACTTTTACTTGTCTTGGAGTATTTTTACAGCGAGGTTTAAGTACTTTCACCCACAGAAATAAGTACTTCCTCCACCACTGCAGTAGCACAGTGTATTTCTCTCTTTTCTAGTTAGCTTCAGATAGCCGGGAGTCAGATCCGCAGCCTCAGCTCCGCGGGACTCGACCCAGACAGTGTTTACTACGAGGATAGAAGCTAGTCAGACTCCGGTCAAGAGCAGCGCACGGCTAATTTACCAGCGTTAACGTCCTTTTACCGGCTCTAGTAAAAGGCTAAGCTAACTCTAATAATTAAATCAAAATCAAAATCAGCAAAATCAAATCGATATAAGCTTGAAATGTAAGAAGTTAAAGTTTAGTTTAACACCATTTAAACTCGCTGAAAACGGACGCTAACAGGTGCTAACGCCGGAGTTAGCCGAGCTTCTCCGGACAGCTTGGTCACGTGACATGAGAATGACGCGTCACGTCGCTCTGCGTTTCGAAGTGCTGGTTGCGCAATAGTTGTTTTTTAAAATTGGCAAAGATAAATATAGTTCCAAGTTCTACATGATCGGGCTGCACGGTGGCTTAGTGGCTGAACACTAGGCCTGGCATACACTCGGTCTATGGGTTCGACTCCCGCTCCAAGCTGGACTCCGAGTCCCCTTTGAGAGCACCCGAGACCCGATGCTCACCACCACCGCACGGTGGTGAGCACCGGGCCTCGGCTAGGGAGTTAGACCCGCCCCCCCGAATGTATGTGTGAGTTGGCATTGACCTCCCCGTGCAGTGTGGGTTAAGGTTTCCTCCCACAAGCCAAATACAATGCAACAGGTAATAGAATTGGACAAATTCCAAAGTGTCACATATATGCAGTACTGCATAGAATACAGCATATATACCCCGTTAAAAACTCTATTTTATTTTTTTTATAGATAAAGTCTTTTCGCCCAAGCCGGATATCCGGTTACTCGTTTATTTTTTTTATATTTTTTTTTACAATTTCAACTGAATAAAAAACGGCAAAATACATTGAAATACATTTTATTGAATATTTATTGAATAACAATTTTTAAAGGATTTTTGAATGGATGGTTCATTTTAAATATATATATTTAAATCTCACGTACACCCAGGGGGTCCACATACCCCAAATATATTTAAATGAGCATCTGACATCGTAGACAGTCTCCGGTTAAATTGGTGGTAGAGCACCAATAGTCCCAATATAATGAGTTCATGCAGGAGAAACACGCTGCTGTCTGTAAACATGTCACTAAACCTGAAGGATTTCGTGTGACCTGAATTAGATCGATTACACATCGGTGTGTAGGAGGGTACACACTCTTGAACCCGGTGTGCTGTATTTTATCTTTTACATGCTCCGTACTGCAGGAAGAAGCATTGAGCATCCTAGTTTAATCTGAAATATGCTTCCTTTCTCTTTGCACACAATTTAATCACATTGCCACCTTTTATTAAAAGGTTAACCTTACACCGAAAAAACGTTGAGTGACACTAAAAGCCAGACCAACCTTCTATTAATGATGAGTCATTCTAGTCAACATTTTGCATTCATTTACTGATTTTATACCCCTTTGAGCATGTAAGAAACATGAATCAGCTGCTGTTTTGCCAGTGACTGACATGAGAAGAGTTTAACAAAACATCCAGCAGGTGGAAATTACGGAGCTTTTATTGCATAGTTTGGATTTGTTGAAGCGTGATATCTTATTGTGAAGGACAGATCTACGGTCCGGGTGTGTTGACAGCATTGATGGTCACTTTAGTGACTCTGCTAAAAGTTAATATCCACACTCTGCTGGCTAGTTTGTGATATAGTCTTATCTTAACCTGTGATAATACAACATAATCTATCTCATTTTCATTTGTAATATCAATCTAAATTTGTAAAGTGATCAAATATATCCTGTAAAAAGCACAATATTCTCCTCTGAAATGTAATGGAGTAGAAGTATAAAGTCACAACAAAATGGAGATACTCAAGTAAGGTACAAGTACCTCAAAATTGTACTTAAATACAGTACTTGAGGAAATGTACGCCTCCACCCTTGATCCAAGAAAAATCCAACTACAGCCAACTTTCTGAATGAGTATTTTTATAAGACATATAGCCATTTTGATAATTCTGATACGTCATGTTTTGATCTGAACGTTCATATGTTCATATACATCAACATTTCTTCACTATGTTATCGCAAATTCACCTTTCATTATGCAATTAAATATTCAGCATCACCACAAACTACAGCCTCCAAAAGGACCACTAACTGAAATGAAGCAATTATCGCTGGTGAAAAACTGATATTAATCAGGACAAGTGCAGGATTCATCTTTCCCTACACATGTGCTGTTTGTTTTTTATGATGCAATGTATAATTTTGGTAAGTTTATATTCATAAAAGTATATTTTGATAGTAGAAAACCTATTAAAAATAGTGCATCCAAACAATTCAGTACTCAAACCAAACCAAAGCCTTAAAAATGGACTCTTCAGGAAAATTGTTCAAGATAATCATCTGAGTATATTGTTTTTTCATCAATAAGAAAAGTCAATTTCGCTCAACAGTCCAGTGTTTCACACTTTGTCAGACAAAAGTAAATACTCTCCAGCAGGTGGGGGTGGTGCGCCTTTATGTTGGGTTTTTATCCTCTGATAAACAACAGAAGAAGACAGTTGCCAGCTGATTCTTCCTGCTGTACACACCAAACATATGTGCTTCTGTTGACTAAACGGGTCGGGTCGGGACGTGCGGGTGGGTCACTTGGGTCAATGTTCATGGTCAGGTGCATTTTGGGAACTTCTGCAAAGAATTTGACCTCTCGTCCAGTTCTGAGACAACGGATCAAGCTGCAAAACAGGTGATCTTCTAATCCTGACAAGGGACTGTATTGTTTTGCTATCTAACAGCTGTCCCTCTAAACAAGGACCCTTTGATAGAACCTACATTTGTGTTGTGTTATGTTAATAAAGTAAAGCTGATATCTGCAAGTCAGTGCATGAATAGACTGCGTAGAGTTTTTAGTTCACATATTGCATTTGAAAGTCCCCATAAGACAATGCAATATTACACAATGAATACATAACAAAATAACCGGTGCCGTTAATGGTCAACCATGGTTGTCCTGACTTCTTTGCCAGTGCACTCAGCTTCTGTGCTCTAAGTATAACAGCAACCTCTCCTCCGTGCAGGATGTCGACGTCCCCTCGCCCGGTGGCTGCAGTGTGTCAGATGACAGCCACCCCGGACAAAGAGGCCAACTTCTCCGCCTGTCAGCAGCTGGTGGAGGAAGCCAAGGAGCGAGGGGCCTGCATGGTCTTCCTCCCCGAGGACTTCGACTACATCGGATCCAGTCAAGAGGAGACGCTGTCGCTGTCTGAGAGCCTGACGGGAGACACAATCTCTAAATACACTCAGCTGGCCAGGTAGACAAACAGTAGTTTCATTTTTGTTCCCAGGTTTGTTTTATTTATTTTTTACTCCGCGTCCCACTTTGACGGAAACGTCTGTTCAGTTCTGCTCTGAGAACCGATATTTTCCATTAGGCTGCTGGTTTAGAGCAAGATAAAATACTATTTTCTAGTTCTAAATTCATTCTGCAAATCTTAACTCTGTCCAAGCGAATAAAGACAGTCTATACACAAGATAAAAAAAGATACAGAGCTTTAGGAAAATGTGAAGAAGCAAAACGTAGTGTTGGCTTCATGAACAAGTAGAAAGAGAGACGTGTGCATTTAGAGCTAGAGAGCCAGTCTGGGTTTAATATGTTTATTAGTGTAAATATGTATTCTGTGCAGACGACTCTGAATCCATCAGCAGGCAGCTTCTCTACTATTGTCACACGTGAATAACTGTCACATGTTTAGGATTTCTTCAGGTATTTTAACTCGTCCTTCTTCCAGGAAGTTGGAAGTGTGGCTGTCTCTTGGAGGATTTCATGAGCGAGGACATGACTGGGAGTCCGACAGACGAATCTACAACAGTCACGTCATAATTAACGATAAAGGTACTGCTCCTTGAACAATCTCTCTTTACGCTCAGAAATACACTCATTAAAAGGGCTTCCTCACTGCATTGGAAGACCTGCCCTCCATGCTGTCCACTCCGTGACCCCTTTTGGGTCGACGTACTGACACGTTGTCGTTACACCCACAGGTGACGTCGTTTCAGTTTACAGGAAGTCTCATTTGTTTGATGTGGAACTGCCAGAAAAAGGTGTGTCCCTTAAAGAAAGTGCCTTCACCGTCCCTGGGCCGTCCCTCGTGTCTCCGGTCCAAACTCCCATCGGCAAGGTGTCATTTTAAGAGATAATAATTATCACCAAGTGGAGCTGTAAATGCACATTAATGATTTATTATTATTATTAGTTGACAGAAAGATGTTGGGGGGGGGTATAAGAATATGTTCAGCTCTTAAACTGTAATGCAACATGCTAATGCTAAATGTCTTATGTTTACATGCAATGTATTTATTTTTTTGTCCAGTTTGGAGTGACCTCACTGGAAAGAAACACACATTTTTAATTTAGGAATTTTAAGTTTTGGCTGTGGGTTTTCAAAACGGTAGGAGATTTTTAAAATGTAGAGAAACAAAACGACACATTCTTCTTGCTCAATTCATTTGTTTAATACAAAGAAAATGTTCAGGCATATTTTAGATCCACTTTGGCTTTCCAGCTGTAAAGTTTAACACTAAGATCTGTTGGTGTTCTGAGTCTTTGTCTTGACTGTTTTTATTCTGTCGCCACAGGTTGGCCTGGGCATCTGCTACGATGTGAGATTCCCCGAGTTATCTCTGGCTCTGAGACGGCATGCGGCAGAGATTCTGACGTACCCATCGGCCTTCACTGAAGCAACGGGAGCTGCTCACTGGGAGGTGGGACGAGTCATGATAAGACCAAAGAGAACAGGGAAGGGAAAACCATTTTTCAAAAACAAACAAACCAATTCCATGTATTCGCTCCCAGGTGTTGCTCCGGGCGCGAGCCATCGAGAACCAGTGCTTCGTCCTGGCGGCCGCGCAGGTCGGCCGGCACACTGAGAAGCGGCGGTCGTACGGCCACGCCTTGGCGGTGGACCCGTGGGGCGAGGTGCTGGCCGACTGCGGCGGGGTGAAGCCCGGCGTGGTGCTGGTGGAGATCGATCCGGAGAAGGTCAGCAGCACCAGGAAGAGCATGCCGGTGCAACAGCACCGCAGAGACGCTGGTTTCTATCACAGTCTGGAGAGCAACTGACCAGCTCTGTGGGCTCCGTCACGCTGCTTTATGAGCACTTTATGATGTAATTAATGAGAGATCAAAAGAAAAATGTATTTCTGCTGGTTTATTAATGAGAAACACCAGGATGGGATGGTGGAAACATGAGTTTACTGTGAGGAAACAAGCATATATTAGTGCCAAATGAAGCTGTTAATGAATAGAGTGAATTTTATCTGCTCGAGATAAAAGTAGTAGTGCAAACTAGATTATCTGAGCATATTATAAAACAATCTGCTGCATCTTCTTTTACATTCGGCTTTTCTGGTTTAACTTTTGAATCATTTTGTCATCACTGCAGTAGATGATCTCATTTATATTAGTAAAGCTCACTCAGGATCAAGAAAATCAGCTCAGACCGAATGAGTCTGTAAAACAATATTACTCGTTGGTCGATAGATGGCGCTGTTGGGCAGTAACAATATTAGAAACCGGAGGAAAATGGCTGTAAAACATTCCTGTTCTGGTTAAATTACAGATTTATTTATATATATATATATATATATATTGATATTGATATTGATTAGTTTGTCTTCTGTTTCCAGTAACAAAGTAAATAGTTCATTTTCTTCCTTCTGCTTTAAGGTAACACATCACTGACACTGAATGATATCAAATAATGAGTGAAATGGTGAAGGAAGGTTTAATCTCTTTTTAAATTAAAATATGTAGAATTATTCCTCTGAAGAGAAGGTTTCAGTTTGAGGTTGATCCTGGTGCTGAGAACGACTGCACTTCTTATTCTTTTCATGTTCATTTTTTAAATTGTCAGAATTTTCATATTTGGTTGAATAAGAAAAGAAAGTCTCTTTAGAAAGTGTCTGAAATAAACTTCTAGCATGATACTCATGTTGATGTTCATCATTAGTATGGGTTACTATCATCATACATGTACACAACAAAACTAAATTACTACATAATAAAAACAATTATTGTAAAAATAAAGTAGAATCATGTCACTCAAACAGGACGAGGGTTGAAACTGACCATTTGTGTCATCAATTAATCGGTGAAATGTGTTTCTGATTGATTTATTAACCATTTAGTCTTTAAAATGTCCTCAACTTTGTTAAGTGTTAATGTTAATTCTTAACAGCAGTTAATTAACCAACTTGTTTTCCAGAGCTTTCAACCATATCTCACAGTCTTCTTCAGACTCTGATTTCTTTTTTTGTGCAACCAACGGTGATGCAAGAAGTATTAACATTTCAGAATGTCTATTGAATTATATATATACAGTATATTTATATTATTATTCTTAACATGAATCTGCAAAGCAACTTAATGGCGCAAAGAATCGTAGTGGAGTAAAAAGTAAACACTTGCATTCGAGGGGACAACACCTCCTACACACAATATACAATCAAACTATCGTTAACATGCATAACACCAGAACAAAGAATATCGCACGATGCCCAACACCAACATATTGCATATTCCTCCTAATAAAAAGACGTACAGTTTCACCAGTGAAAGGAGCTCCAGTATTTAGAACCTGTATGTCAGAGAAAGTTGAGTTAACATTCACCTGCTGTTGTCGTCCTGAGAGAAATGCAAAATACCAGCAGATTATATCTGTGTTCCCCTCCATCTGCTTCAGCTTTAACACCGTCTGAGGGAGTTTGCTATTAAATCCTCAGCTGAGATGCATAAACATTAGTCTGGCATAAGATGTAGGATATTCAAGGTGCTTTATAAGTATTATAAAGCACCTTGAATATCCTACATCTTATCCTACATTTTATACTACATCTCACTAATGTGAGCTGTAGTATAAGTAAGTATAAAAGAGTGCAACATAGAAACACTCAAGTCAATCTGATTTACTTGACATTACTCTGCTGTAATCCTGAAATGTCCCCACTGCGGGACTAATAAAGGAATATCTAATCTAATAAATACCTCAAAATTGCCATTAAGTATACTTGAGTGAATGCACTTACTTTCCCTCTCTGCTTGTTGAGTATTTTCAATGTTAGTACTAAGTACATTTACTAAAGTAGTACACTTGTTGATGCATTGCTGTAGACTAAACTACCCACTATGTATACATTAGTTAAAACCAGCAAAATGCAACATACACATTAATGCAGCAATAATAATAATAATCAAAAACATATATAAATAATAGTAAAACACTGATGGAGAACATTTTACTGCACAATGAGTGCACTTTTGATATTTATAATAAATGTAACTGATTAGCATATTTTTATTTATTTAAGTAGTATTTTGAATGCAGGACTTTTACTTGTCTTGGAGTATTTTTACAGCGAGGTTTAAGTACTTTCACCCACAGATATAAGTACTTCCTCCACCACTGCAGTAGTACAGTGTATTTCTCTCTTTACTAGTTAGCTTCAGGTAGCCGGGAGTCAGATCCGCAGCCTCAGCTCCGCGGGACTCGACCCAGACAGTGTTTACTACGAGGATAGAAGCTAGTCAGACTCCGGTCAAGAGCAGCGCACGGCTAATTTACCAGCGTTAACGTCCTTTTACCGGCTCTAGTAAAAGGCTAAGCTAGCTCTAATAATTAAATCAAAATCAGCAAAATCAAATCGATATAAGCTTGAAATGTAAGAAGTTAAAGTTTAGTTTAACACCATTTAAATTCGCTGAAAACGGACGCTAACAGGTGCTAACGCCGGAGTTAGCCGAGCTTCTCCGGACAGCTTGGTCACGTGACATGAGAATGACGCGTCACGTCGCTCTGCGTTTCGAAGTGCTGGTTGCGCAATAGTTGTTTTTTAAAATTGGCAAAGATAAATATAGTTCCAAGTTCTACATGATCGGGCTGCACGGTGGCTTAGTGGCTGAACACTAGGCCTGGCATACACTCGGTCTATGGGTTCGACTCCCGCTCCAAGCTGGACTCCGAGTCCCCTTTGAGAGCACCCGAGACCCGATGCTCACCACCACCGCACGGTGGTGAGCACCGGGCCTCGGCTAGGGAGTTAGACCCGCCCCCCCGAATGTATGTGTGAGTTGGCATTGACCTCCCCGTGCAGTGTGGGTTAAGGTTTCCTCCCACAAGCCAAATACAATGCAACAGGTAATAGAATTGGACAAATTCCAAAGTGTCACATATATGCAGTACTGCATAGAATACAGCATATATACCCCGTTAAAAACTCTATTTTATTTTTTTTATAGATAAAGTCTTTTCGCCCAAGCCGGATATCCGGTTACTCGTTTTTATTTTATTTATTTTTTTACAATTTCAACTGTGAATAAAAAACGGCAAAATACATTGAAATACATTTTATTGAATATTTATTGAATAACAATTTTTAAAGGATTTTTGAATGGATGGTTCATTTTAAATATATATATATATATATATATATATATATATATATATATATATATATATTTAAATCTCACGTACACCCAGGGGTCCACATACCCCAAATATATTTAAATGAGCATCTGACATCGTAGACAGTCTCCGGTTAAATTGGTGGTAGAGCACCAATACTCCCAATATAATGAGTTTATGCAGGAGAAACACGCTGCTGTCTGTAAACATGTCACTAAACCTGAAGGATTTCGTGTGACCTGAATTAGATCGATTACACATCGGTGTGTAGGAGGGTACACACTCTTGAACCCGGTGTGCTGTATTTTATCTTTTACATGCTCCGTACTGCAGGAAGAAGCATTGAGCATCCTAGTTTAATCTGAAATATGCTTCCTTTCTCTTTGCACACAATTTAATCACATTGCCACCTTTTATTAAAAGGTTAACCTTACACCGAAAAAACGTTGAGTGACACTAAAAGCCAGACCAACCTTCTATTAATGATGAGTCATTCTAGTCAACATTTTGCATTCATTTACTGATTTTATACCCCTTTGAGCATGTAAGAAACATGAATCAGCTGCTGTTTTGCCAGTGACTGACATGAGAAGAGTTTAACAAAACATCCAGCAGGTGGAAATTACGGAGCTTTTATTGCATAGTTTGGATTTGTTGAAGCGTGATATCTTATTGTGAAGGACAGATCTACGGTCCGGGTGTGTTGACAGCATTGATGGTCACTTTAGTGACTCTGCTAAAAGTTAATATCCACACTCTGCTGGCTAGTTTGTGATATAGTCTTATCTTAACCTGTGATAATACAACATAATCTACCTCATTTTCATTTGTAAAATCAATCTAAATTTGTAAAGTGATCAAATATATCCTGTAAAAAGCACAATATTCTCCTCTGAAATGTAATGGAGTAGAAGTATAAAGTCACAACAAAATGGAGATACTCAAGTAAGGTACAAGTACCTCAAAATTGTACTTAAATACAGTACTTGAGGAAATGTACGCTTCCACCCTTGATCCAAGAAAAATCCAACTACAGCCAACTTTCTGAATGAGTATTTTTATAAGACATATAGCCATTTTGATAATTCTGATACGTCATGTTTTGATCTGAACGTTCATATGTTTATATACATCAACATTTCTTCACTATGTTATCGCAAATTCACCTTTCATTATGCAATTAAATATTCAGCATCACCACAAACTACAGCCTCCAAAAGGACCACTAACTGAAATGAAGCAATTATTGCTGGTGAAAAACTGATATTAATCAGGACAAGTGCAGGATTCATCTTTCCCTACACATGTGCTGTTTGTTTTTTATGATGCAATGTATCATTTTGGTAAGTTTATATTCATAAAAGTATATTTTGATAGTAGAAAACCTATTAAAAATAGTGCATCCAAACAATTCAGCACTCAAACCAAACCAAAGCCTTAAAAATGGACTCTTCAGGAAAATTGTTCAAGATAATCATCTGAGTATATTGTTTTTTCATCAATAAGAAAAGTCAATTTCGCTCAACAGTCCAGTGTTTCACACTTTGTCAGACAAAAGTAAATACTCTCCAGCAGGTGGGGGTGGTGCGCCTTCATGTTGGGTTTTTATCCTCTGATAAACAACAGAAGAAGACAGTTGCCAGCTGATTCTTCCTGCTGTACACACCAAACATATGTGCTTCTGTTGACTAAACGGGTCGGGACGTGCGGGTGGGTCACTTGGGTCAATGTTCATGGTCAGGTGCATTTTGGGAACTTCTGCAAAGAATTTGACCTCTCGTCCAGTTCTGAGACAACGGATCAAGCTCAGCTGAGATGCATAAACATTAATCTGGCATAAGATGTAGGATATTCAAGGTGCTTATAAAGCACCTTGAATATCCTACATCTCACTAATGTGAGATGTAGTTTAAGTAAGTATAAAAGAGTGTAACATAGAAACACTCAAGTCAATCTGATTTACTTGACATTACTCTGCTGTAATCCTGAAATGTCCCCACTGCGGGACTAATAAAGGAATATCTAATCTAATAAATACCTCAAAATTGCCATTAAGTATACTTCAGTGAATGCACTTACTTTCCCTCTCTGCTTGTTGAGTATTTTCAGTGTTAGTACTGAGTACATTTACTAAAGTAGTACACTTGTTAATGCATTGCTGTAGACTAAACTACCCACTATGTATAAATTAGTTAAAACCAGCAAAATGCAACATACACATTAATGCAGCAATAATAATAATAATTAAAAAACATATATAAATAATAGTAAAACACTGATGGAGAACATTTTACTGCACAATGAGTGCACTTTTGATATTTATAATAAATGTAACTGATTAGCATATTTTTATTTATTTAAGTAGTATTTTGAATGCAGGACTTTTACTTGTCTTGGAGTATTTTTACAGCGAGGTTTAAGTACTTTCACCCACAGAAATAAGTACTTCCTCCACCACTGCAGTAGTACAGTGTATTTCTCTCTTTACTAGTTAGCTTCAGATAGCCGGGAGTCAGATCCGCAGCCTCAGCTCCGCGGGACTCGACCCAGACAGTGTTTACTACGAGGATAGAAGCTAGTCAGACTCCGGTCAAGAGCAGCGCACGGCTAATTTACCAGCGTTAACGTCCTTTTACCGGCTCTAGTAAAAGGCTAAGCTAACTCAAGCTAACTAATTAAATCAAAATCAAAATCAGCAAAATCAAATCGATATAAGCTTGAAATGTAAGAAGTGAAAGTTTAGTTTAACACCATTTAAATTCGCTGAAAACGGACGCTAACAGGTGCTAACGCCGGAGTTAGCCGAGCTTCTCCGGACAGCTTGGTCACGTGACATGAGAATGACGCGTCACGTCGCTCTGCGTTTCGAAGTGCTGGTTGCGCAATAGTTGTTTTTTAAAATTGGCAAAGATAAATATAGTTCCAAGTTCTACATGATCGGGCTGCACGGTGGCTTAGTGGCTGAACACTAGGCCTGGCATACACTCGGTCTATGGGTTCGACTCCCGCTCCAAGCTGGACTCCGAGTCCCCTTTGAGAGCACCCGAGACCCGATGCTCACCACCACCGCACGGTGGTGAGCACCGGGCCTCGGCTAGGGAGTTAGACCCGCCCCCCCGAATGTATGTGTGAGTTGGCATTGACCTCCCCGTGCAGTGTGGGTTAAGGTTTCCTCCCACAAGCCAAATACAATGCAACAGGTAATAGAATTGGACAAATTCCAAAGTGTCACATATATGCAGTACTGCATAGAATACAGCATATATACCCCGTTAAAAACTCTATTTTATTTTTTTTATAGATAAAGTCTTTTCGCCCAAGCCGGATATCCGGTTACGCGTTTTTATTTTATTTATTTTTTTACAATTTCAACTGTGAATAAAAAACGGCAAAATACATTGAAATACATTTTATTGATTTTATTGAAAAAATAACATTTTTTAAAGGATTTTTTTAATGGATGCTCATTTTAAATATATATGTATATTAAATATTTATTAAATCACTTTTTTTCTTTTTAAATATACTTTATTAGAGAATGTGCACAATATGATGACAGGGATCAGCAAACTGCAACATACACATTAATGCAGCAATAATAATAATAATCAAAAACATTAGTACAGTAGTATTTTGAATGCAGGACTTTTACTTGTCTTGGAGTATTTTTACAGCGAGGTTTAAGTACTTTCACCCACAGATATAAGTACTTCCTCCACCACTGCAGTAGCACAGTGTATTTCTCTCTTTACCCCCTCCGCCCCCCGCGAGGATGGGAAACAGGAAGTGGACGTCACTGACACAGGAATGGGACTGAAAAAAGAAAACACCATCATGATGAGGAGAATGTCAAATCCACTCGTGTGAGGAAACACACAAAAAAACTGTTTCAACCCAACAACAACCCTAAAAAAAAGGATGAATTGTCGTGTCCGAGCTGGAATTGAGGCGTCAGGAAGGTAACGCGCTTTCTTTTCTTCTTCTCCTCCTTCTTTCGCGGGTATAACGGTTAGCTATGTGTGTTTGAGGGGGGCAGACGTGTGTGTGTGTGTGTCTGTCTGTGCGCGTGTGTGTGTGTTTCACCACCCGAGGCCATGTCTCCATCCTCTTCCCGCTGTCACATTTAGTGAACTCGCGAGGTGGATATCGCGTCCTTCTTGCCGCACGAGCAGCAGAGCTTACATGAGAATATTTAGTGGATAAAATGCTCGTTTTATTTGTTGGTGGTCGCGGGCCTTTGGCCACACACAAGCCGGCGTTACGTGCACGCAACCCGGCTGTTTTCACCGCGACGTGTCGGGGGTGACGGCGCAGGGTGCGCGCGGGCTGACGGTTGGTGTGTTTTCCATCGTCGAGTGTTGGAAATCGCCGCATTCTTCTTCTTCTTCTTCTTCTTCTTCTTCTTGCTGAATATGTGACTTGTAAAAGTGTAGAAAGTTGGGCTGGATAATACACTCATTTTGATTGTGGTATTTTTTTTTAACAATGACACTTTCACACACCACTTCATATAAGTTTTGTTCAGGCTGATTTTTATTTAATTGTTTTAATGGCAGATGAACATGAGACAATATGACTGTTTGTAATCCAATTTAATTGACTATAAAGCTGATTTTATTTATAATACAACTTATTAAAAAATGTGATCAATCTTAAGTTGTTTTTTTCCCAACAAAATGTTTGAGTCTTTTCATGGCCATAATAAATCAGTTTAAAGATAATACAAAATATACATTGTAATGGCTGTTTTTCACGACAGTCAATGGGTTAATTTAGTGTGAATTTATGTAATGTTTATTTAAAAGGACGAGTAAAGCCTACAGCGTTCACAACTGCCACATGACACAGCATGTCTTTAGACTGCGAGATAATACAATTGTTTGTTGTCACTCTGATATTTTGTGCATTTAAATAATACTAGAATGTAGTTATTGAGTTGTTTTAGCTGAGGTCTGATAAGAAAAGGACACTTGACTTCCTGTATTCAGTTGAATACATAGATGCATTTACATTTAGTAAAATGTGAAGAAATGAGTGAATAGTGCTCATTGCATGACGTAAATTACTGCGAACCTGTCTCTTTACGACACTATAAAATATGAACGATTATTTGTTTCCTCTGAACAGGACGAACACATGTAAATACAAAATACACGTTTTCTAACCAATACTGTATCCATGTCGACAAAATGTCACACTTAAAGCAGTTCAATGTTCAACATGAACTTAAGTTAATGTTTCCCCACTTTGACTGTTTCACTCCATCACCGGTCAGTCATAGTTTATGTTTTAACCATTCGTGGGCCTGTCCTCTCTCCTTCCTCCGCCGCCTTATTGGATTTGCTGTGACTGTTGGTTTAATCAGCGCTGCTGATTGTGTTACGTCTGTCTGGAGTGTTTCGCTTCATTAAGCACGACCTCCGAGTTTCATCCACAGACAGACAGACAGTCGGGACGTCTCATTTAGGTGTTTATCTCCTTCCCCTCCTGATCACACACTGTTTTCTAGTTTGTCCATCTGGAAGATCAGACGACGACAACAACAAAAATCTTTCTAAATCACTTGTCTTGACTTCCATTTCCTTATGTCTCAGATGAAAACATCAGCCTGAACTTTGCTTCCCCGTGACAATCATTCTGTTTTGCGGTGAGTCATGCTCTTCCTGAACGATTAGTAGAACCAATGGCGGCGTAATGAGATAACTAATTATCATATCGGGAGTTTTCACTCCACAACGGATATTACTAGCAGTTAGATTTACATTAGACTCCTTTTTTAGTTCAGCTGTCTTCAGAATAAAATAATATTGTCAGACTAGCGTAGGCTTGATGCAATTGATCGCTGACAAATCCTTATTGGTCGCACACACACATACAGATATACACAAACATACACATACGTACACACAGAGAGAGAGAGAGAGAGAGAGAGACACACACACACACACACACACTGAAGGTTTTTTGAATGGCTGCATTTCTTTTACTGCATGGCTGCAGGCCATACATGTATTATTCATATTTCTGCATTCATTTTGTAAAAGTAGGAAGTTCCTCTGTCTTCTGTGAGACTTGCTTCTTGTTTGTTTTTGTTTTTTTTCCCCTTGACACAGCAGCATATAATGATTAATATCTAATCTACATGATGTGGACTAAATTATTAAATAAAAAGATCAATAGATGTAGTGATAATCTATTTAATATAAGTGAAATCCACTGAAAGCTTATAGTATCTGGCATTAATTGTAAACGGAGAGTTCTTCATGGTATTTGCATGTTTTCATGTGTAGTATTATTATTATTATTATTATTATTATTATTATTGGTTGCACATCTGCAGCAGCTGGTCAGTGTGAGGACTGAGAGCTCCAGCTGTTGTGTTGGAGCTGATGTGCGATCCATATATTGATCGCCTGTTGTCTTTTGAAGTTATTGGCCTCCGTCTATTGGAGGAGGTGTGAGCCCGTCGGTTGGAACCGCTGAGTCACGTCCCGGCAACGGTCGCCTGGGCAACACCTCCTTAGTGACCAGCTGGAGGAAGATAACGGCCCTTGCTGCTCATAGTTGTGTAGCATCAGCAAGGCAAGTGTGTTTGTATAGCACATTTCAACAACAAGGTGATACAAAGTGGTTCACATAAAACCGTTAAAAGCATCAAAACATAATGCAGAAGAAAACAAGATTTAAAAACAATTGAGAACATTCATTTTAAAACATAAAAAAACAGTCAAAAAGCGAAAAATAAAATGCAGTCCACAAACATTAACAGTCCCCGCCACGTTTCGTTCCCTCACTGTTGAGTGTGCTGCTACATACATATGCTCACACACACACACACACGCGCGCGCCTCCCTCTCCTTCGCTTATGCACGTCCTCAGACAGCAAAATGAAACCTGACTCGTAGGATAGTAGCTCCTCAATGATCAACAGACTCTCGGCTCTCTGACATAATTACTGTTTTGGTTGCCGTTGCAAAGATTGAAGGGGAACACAAATGAGTTTTCGTGATTATAGCTTTCTATTCAAATGCCACCAGCGGAGAGAAAAGGGGACAAAAGACGACACGTCTAATGAAAGCAGCCATCGTCAAGAGCTGTCCGTCTTGCTGCAGAGTCTGAGAACCTGGAAATGATTTAGCGTTTTTTTTCCTTCCGGTTCCCTCGTCTCTAAGTCAATGTTTTTTTGTTGTTTTTATGGGTTTTTGGTTAACTGCCAGAAATACAGTCTGTGGGTATCACAAGCTTTACAGATTTTAACGTTTTATTCTACGTCATAAAATACATTCCCACTTGTGAATTCTGTATCTTAAAAAAGCCGCTTGCTAACACACATGAAGAGGAGATGACTGAATGTCGTCATGCTGAACAATATTCCGCCTGAAGCTTAGTTGTGGGAATGTAAAGTCATTTTTAGCACAACATTTACACTTAAAAAAATCATAAAAGTAAAGTCCATTTGTGACGATCATCTTGCTGAACAAAACGTAGAAGTGTCATAAACCTGCGTTTGCACGCATAGCTTCTTCTTTTTTTTTACAACAACCAATCCCATTGGCTGTTTGTTGAGGCAACCAACACATAGCTGAGATTAAATGTGTGTCTTTACATCTCAGAACTACCACAAAAGCTTAGTTTCAATCCGATCAAAATAGTTTAAGGAGACTAAAGAATAAGGAGGATTTAAAGATAATCTTTCTCCAAATCATGATGACTCTGCTCGATTCTTCCGTGCGTCTAGAGGTCAAAAGGTGACATCACACGAGCGCACCGAGACGATCCCTGCCTCCAGATAGACTCTACACACGAGCAGAATTGAATTTACAGCTGATGTGATCTATCTCAGAGGGAAGACCTGTCTGATGGTGAATCATTGCGGTTGTTGGCGCAGGGAAAGTTTCTCTTCCCTCTCTGCCTCACATTATAGACTTTGTGCCAAAGAGGATTAACGGGCGTCAGTTTCACCGCTTGGCGCTCGCAGAGGGCTTTTTGTTCTTGATAGCTCTGTGCCCTGATGGGGGTATTATAACAAAGTGTCTGGATTTATTTGTGAGAGGAGAGTAACTTTCACTGCACCGCCCGACATCTAAAAGGGAAAGGGACGTTTTAAAATATGGAATAAATCCAAATTAGAGCTTGAAGTATGAATTCTTCGTGGAAATATGCAGTGCAAAGCAGCCAAATAACTGTTTTTTATCAGTTTAGAAACATCCCACAAGTGAAATAATGTCTGTTTCACCTTGAAACTCACTGTTTTTAAACATTTGTACTTTACGTCCTCTTTTGCCTCAATCTAGCTGACTCCAACTTTCCTTTTTCTTCACTTCCTTTTTTTTTTATTGTGGCAGTACACAGGAGAAAAAAACAGAACAAGTAGAAAGTGAAATCCATTCAGGTCGATATGAAGGCAGCTTAGAAATCTAGGCTCAGGTTTTTTTTTTTTTTTCAGAGATATAGAGGAATATGGAGCCGCCTGTCAGAGCGTAAAGGATTAGTGAAGGCTGCAGCACCGGGGCACATTAAATGTCTATCTTTCCCCTAAACTCTCTTCCTCTTTTTTACTTTGTGACCCATCACGCCTTGAGACGGATATTCTATAAATATCTTCAGGCTATCTTCTAATTCTCAGGAGTCATTGGACTGTCCTTGTGCCCATTGGGCTGTTGGGGATCCTTTCAGGTCACGTTTGGTCACAGGTCGTGGTGTAGTTCCCACCTCCTCCACAGGGGGGCGATGTCTGAGCACCGGTGAAGCGCTGCGTGTTGACACCACTCTTCTTTGTTTGGCCCACCACTTTTATTCCCATAATCATCCTCTCATTTTAATGGGGGGATGTCCATGTGTTACTGTAATCCCTCCTTCTATAAATACTCCACTTTATGTGCAGCAATCAGAACATTACAACGTCACTGCTGAAAAAAATGTCTTTAAATCGTAACTTTATTATTTTAAAGGAAATAAACAAATTATGAAACAAAGAAATACACAAGCTGTAAAGCTCATTCCTGGCGAAATGCATTGCTACCAACGTAGAGGTGGAAGTTGTCATTTGGTGTTTATTATAGCGCTTATGAGGATTTAATAGAGAGAAAATCATTCCAATGTAAAACTAGGTAAAATATTTATTTATGCTGAATAGTGTGCTTGCCTATATTTCACTTTTTTCCCTCTCAGGGTCACGCTAGAATAACTTGTAATTGGTTCCTTTCTTTTTAATTAGTATCAGATGAGCTGAGATATTGACTTTGATGATGAATCGCAGGTGTGCCGTCTTCTTGTTCCGCTCCTGGCGTCTCCGGTGAAGGGCTCCAGACATTTGTTCCCGATCCTTCCACCTCGTGTCTGGAATGGCTGACGGCCCGCGTCCATCCTTCACTCTGACGGACGTCCTGCGTCCCTTCCCCTCTCGTTTTCCGTCCACACCTCTTTCCCTTTTTAGTTTGACTTCCTCTTCCATCACCGAGCGCTGCAGGGTTGATCCCTCAAGGTTGTCTCCGCCGCGATAATATCATCATTTACCATTTTGTTGTTGCCAAGAACACTTGGACGTGAAGGCACATGTACCTACTAACTCTATTTATGGATACACAACACAGAAAAAAAAGATACAAAAATCTGAAATTGAGGACTTTTAAAATATATATAATATTCAATTAAATTTTGTTTATTTTGTATAGCCCAAAATCACAAATTTCCCTCAGCGGGCTTTACAATCTGTACACACCGGATCAGGAAAAACTCCCCCAGAAAATAGAAAAAAAAACTTTCACAGGGGAAAAATGGGAAGAAACCTGTGTGCTGGGTTTATGAAAGGCTTGCAGAAATGTAAACCAGTGATTGAAAACAATATTGCATAGTGCATATTTTGATCTTGTGATAATTTCTCTAGTAAACAAGTAAAAACTCTGTGTTTGTCGTATAGGAAAGTACTTTGTATATTTCTTAGTGGGCACATCTCATGGCCGCTTGCTCTTTTGGTTTCCAAGTGAAACCACCAATTGCCTCATTCTCCAAATATAAGTGGACAGACATGTGACGGATAACATGATCGATCATGTGACCAGATGATTGTCTTTCAGCTCTGGCTTTTGTTGTTTGGCTGAGAAACGACTCTGGAAACTGGTTGTTTCGATCCTTTTGCCGGACCCTAAATGTATGTCCGACTATTAATCCCTCACTGAGCGCCGGTCCGTCTTTGTGTTTTTTTTCTGTGAGTCGATTTGCACGTTGACATCCCACCCTACTCATCCGTGTACCTGACGGACCCACCTCACCTTGCAGACTCTTTAACTAGCGTCCTCACAACACAGTGTGTGTATCTCCACCCCCCTCCTTCCCTCCTTATCACCCAGGGCACCGGTGCGTTGCTAAATGGAGTCGGAGCAGCTGTACCACAGAGGCTACTGCAGGAACAGCTACAACAGCATCGCCAGCGCCAGCAGCGACGAGGAGCTGCTGGATGGAGCCGGCGCCGTCATGGACTTCCACACCACCGAGGACGACAACCTGCTGGATGGGGATGCTGCCTCCCCAGGTAGGGAGAATAGGACACCTCCAAATACACTCCCTCCCTCCCCCAAGCTGTTTGATTGGTCCTGGACCTTTTGCGCTTCCGCTTCATGACCCGGGCTTGATGAAAAAACCGTCACCCTCCAATCAGATGGGAGCTTTCCCACCGGGCCCGATTTTCTCTCTGTTGCTGCGTCTTCGAGTCCAGAATCGAGTTTGTCTTCATGACTAAGCTGACACGTTGCTGCGCTGGTTATGAGTCAGCCCACCGCTGATGTCAAGACGCATCCAGTGTGTGTGTGTGTGTGTGTGTGTGTGTGTGTGTGTGTGTCGCTCTGCCATCTGCCCTCCATCCACACCCATCAGCTGCTCTCCATGCCGTCTCGTCACACCCTGCAGACACCTGCCGCCGTCATGACCCTGCCTCACGAATGGTTATAAAACTATGAAATTATATTTAAATGGAAAATGAACATAGTTATATTCCAAAGCCAAAGGCTCTTCTTTATAACCTGCTGAACACAAAATGATCTGAGCTCCTGAAGGTTTCGACCATATCTCATGGTCTTCATTCAGGAAATGGTGCTGGCTCCGATGACCTTACTGTGACCTCTAACTCACAGGATACTGTGTTGAGGTGATAATGAGAGTCTTTGTGACAAAGTAAACAGACTAGCTTTTTCAGACCTTTCAACCAAATGTCATGGTCTTCGTTGCCGTATTTAAGTGGTTCAGGGACTCAATAACTAATGAGATGTATTGTTTCTGCCGAAATAAATGAAGGAGCAGCAAAATAAAAATGCAAACTAACTGTAAACATGTGTTTGCCCATTCGAAAGCTTGGTGCTCATTATTTGTTGTGTTTATTTACAAACACATTTGCAGTTTAAGCTATTTCCTAATTAATTGATTAGTTTGTGAAGTCCTTGTAACTTTGCATTATCCAGTAAAACATCAGTTAACTCACTGCTTTATAACCATTTGTACGGCTCTCTAAGGACTCTTTATGTTAATTTAATTTTTAGTATTTTAAGTTGTTTTTGTGTTTGCACGTCTCACTTTTCGTCACGGACAGTGACTGTTCTTGTACCAAACTTTACTTTGCATGGTTCCAGGGTTTCGCCTGCTCCCAGTTTCCTGTGAATTCTCCTGTTTGCATCCGCTACCTCGACCCGGTCACCCTCTAAACGTTCCTGCTTCCTGCAGTTTGTCTTGTGATCTGCCTCCACTTTAATGTGCGCTCGTGGTTCCTCCTCCGCCTCGTCTCTGGGCTTACGTGGCCTGGTCTTTCCTGTCCGGCAGCAAAGAAAGATAGGTGGGTGTTAGTATAAATACAGTCACGTGGCAGAGCCTCTGTTCTTTTTTTTGTTTTTCTGTATTCATCAATACGTCATCAGCTGGCTGGTGGTGTACAAGTGAGACTCAGTGATTTAAGCTTATTTAAAAAGACTTTCTATAGAGTGTGTCCCGATAATAAGTTCAGATCAATACTTCATACATAGTTCGCCGGCCCAAGTGATCTCTGCCTATCTGGCTGCCATCCATGCGCATTGCTCAGTGATTACAGTCATACCTGTCATTCCACTGCAGTCACCGGTTTCTCATTCATTCACAAACTCAGTGGCGCTCTAGACTGATATATATCTGGTGTCCCATCGACATCCGATCTGCTGCATCCTGTTGGTTCTTCCTTGTCTGAGTGAAAGCGCTGATTCCTCTCGTTTTTGTTCTGGCTTGCGGCTGATTGGACAGAAAACACACATGCTGCTGGGGGGGGGTTGTGTCCAAAGATTAACGATTTGGAAATGTGCTGGTTTTGTTTTTGTGTGAAATCCGTGTGTTCTTTGAATGCAAAACGTTATCAAACTAGTGTGTGTTCTGCATAGGATGAAGACGCTGTGTGTTTGCTGTGCAGAGAGGAAGGTCTGTCTTTTTGAATCGGTTCATTAGCATCACCTGCCTTCATTCGAGTAGGTTTAAAGTTAAAAAATTAGTTTGAAAGGTTGTTGTCAAAGTCAACTAGTTGCTTGTTGCTTGTTGCTTATATCCCACTAACTTATATCCCACTATGACCTGCCACCTCTCTTTACTTTGATGCAAATGTTTTCATTGTGTGCATGATAAGCCTTATAATACATGTATGGTGGGCATAAACCGAAATATTTCTGTTAAAGTGAACATCTAATGCTCTCTTTAGTATTCAGTGTTGCCCACGTAAACACTTCTGTTTTGTCTTTGCCACATCAGTTTACCTAAAGAGGGAGCATGTGTGTGCGTTTAAGAGGGATTGGCTTTCATTTCAGTGTCTCCAGCCTCTCCTTCTTTTGAAACTGGACCTCTGGCCAGTTAACTATAAGGTGAAAGCAGGAGGTAACCCTAACCTGCCTCCACTTATACCGTCACCACCACTGCTACAGCGAGCTTCAGTGAGACGCAGGACACATCGCTGATTAGTTCCTTTCAAATATTAAAAGGACAAGGAAAATAAAAAAGGAAAAAATTAAAAGGAAATGACAGCTGTTGCTTTTAACCAGTTACTTCATAGCTACTTCTGTATTTGCCCGGGGCGCCACCTTCCACTCTGTCACTCCCTGTGAGCGACACCCATACGTGCGCCGACATTCCCGTGAACCAGTTTGCCTGCCAGCCTTTCAGGAAATCTCCGGCAGCCTGCTTCTTGCTTGAAGCCGGTGCGCTGCCTGCTGTGCTATTCCTGTGTGGTAGTGAGGGGTGGGTTAACTGGAGCGCTCATAACGCCCTCCTCCGGGGGCTGGCTCGCTCTCTGGTCCCGTGGAGATTGTTTTCTCAAACTTTCTGTCTGCTTGGAGGAAGGAAGTAAAGCAGAAACATGGAGCAATGCTTTGGGGAATATGGGGCCGTGAATTGAAGTGGATTAAATCATTTTTTTCTTTTTGAACTCACTGGATTACGTAGACTTGAGAGGTTTTTTCCCCCACCGGTTTGACGTCCCGACCGGGACGTGTCGAGCAGGGAGGTAGCAGACTATGGCTGGCATCACCTGTGTCATTGCCTAGCAACAGGAGCCCCGCTGAAAGGTAAGGGAGCCCGGAGGTCTAACGTATGACGGACTGTTTATTTCTCTATTATCGTGAAAACAAAGGTTTAAGCGTGTGAAAAGTCAGGAACCTGCAAGCTGCATTGTTTCATTTAATGACAGACAATCACACCAAGTTTACAAAACACCTTCTGTCCTGAAGCAACGACCAACTTTGTGATCATTTAACCCATGAAGTCCACTTCAGTTCAGACGGGTTGGAAAGTAGATTGAAGACACAATTTCTCACAGTAAGTAAAACATGATAAGGATCGCAGGAATTATTCACATTTTTGGGTCTGGAGCCAGTAACCTTTTCACCTAAAAATTATAATGAATTGATAATCAAAATGTTTTTTTTGCTTATCAATTAATTGACTATTTTCATTATCCTTAGTATAACTTCCATTACGTCTTACTTCAACCCCCCCCTGCACTGCTCAGAATAGAATATTCCATTTCAGAGCTTGCCCTATCAAACACACACACATGCGCACACACACGCACCCCTCTGTCCCGGCAACATGGTCTCTCCCACCCAGGCAGTGCTCACTGATCTCCCCTAGCAACCAAGCAGGCAAGGCTGACCGGGCTCGTCTTTCCCCTTTCAGTGTGTGTGTGTGTGTGTGGGGGTGTGAGTGTGTGTGCGTGGTGACATCATCAGCTCCAACAGTCAGCTGCTGCAGTGGAGGGAGAGCGAGTGAGAGAGAGAAAAGGATGGGGGAGGGAGAGAGAGGACACACTCACACACACACTCTCTCTTCCACTCAAACACACACACACACACACACACACACACAGCCTCGCTTGTCTTCCTCTGGTAAACATGGCAGCGGCAGCAGCGACTAACACACGCAGCGAGCAGTGCGTAGTGAAGCCTAGCTTAGCTTAGCCTAGCCTCGTCTCAACTGTCAACATGGAGGAGGAGGACGCAGCGGCCGACCCCTACTTGCCCTACGACGGGGGAGGGGACACCATCCCGCTGCAGGAGATCCCTAAAAGAGGTACGCCATGTCCCCTCTGCTGGTTTTTTCCCTCCTTTCCTCACGCTGCTGTGATGACAGAGGCCATCCTCCTCCTCCTCCTCCTCCTCGTACAGAGGGTGCATGTGGCTCCATCATGTTGTTGGCGAGGCGTCTGAAGGAGTGCTAGTATGGATTTGAAGCTGCCATTGCTATTGACTGCATGTTCACTGGGAGCAAAACAGCCACCTGCCCAGCTCCCTTCAGCATTCCACTCTGTAGATGATCAACCAGCTGTGTGTGTGTGTGTGTGTGTGTGTGTGTGTGTGTGTGTGTGTGTGTGTGTCCATCAGCCAGAGATAATGAGATAAAGAGGGAGTTGGGTTTACTGTGAAGGCTTGTGCTCGGGCCTGTAAGCACAGGCGACTGAAGGCAAACACCACGGGCATCCATTTTAATTTCCCCTCACTGAGAGGCACACTCGGGCTTCGGCTGCTGCATACGTGATACTGGATGTTGTTAGACGTGTGTCGTCGAAGCGGTTCACAATGTTCCCGCAGTGCGAGCAGTCGGACACCTGTTGGCGTCACGTCGTGCATAACGAGGTCCTCGGGGTGAAGCCACGCAGTCGCATTGTGCCAGCTTGTTTTTCCCCCACGACACAAATTCTGACTTCTTGCGCCGCGTCCTGTTTCTCTTCCCCGGTGTGGCCTTCGGGGGAGTTTTCTCTCAGTCGGTTCCTTGCGGGCCGTGTTAGATTCTTACGGTGAGCGAGCAGAAACAAAAGGCCCCTCGTGAGTTTAGGACTGCCCACATCATCTCTGTGCAAAGGGATGTCCCTAAATCCAAGCTCAAGCGACGTCCTCTCCTTTCTTGAATTCCTCGCCTCTACATCTACCCCTCTCTCTTATATTCTGTCATCTCTTCACGTAGAAGCTCTACCCGTGTGTCTTGATTACAGGAATTATAATCCAGATTTGCTTTTGTGACAATTTCCTGCTTTGATAACCCGTCAACTTTGTCGGAGCGTTCGTACAATAAATGGAGCGATTTGGTTGCTCTGAGGTCATTTACACTGTGTCCTTGTCTCAACCGTCCTGAAACCAACACGTCATATGTAAACACACACACACACACACACACACACACACACACACACACACACACACACACAAAGGGGGAGGGGCTTTTCAGACTTTGATCGATTTCTATTTGTCAGCCTTTCCGTGCGCCTCCAGTGTTTCCTCCAGTCTGGTCGACAGGCTGCGGTCCAGGGCTGTAAGGAGGCTGTCGGGTCAGTTCATGATGCTGATCACATGACCGCTGAGCAGACTATCCCGACTCCAACCGGGCTGATCCAGGGTGTCTGAGCCAGCGGCCTCTAAAGCTCTCTGATCAGATTTACTCGGCAATAGTAGAGTACCGATAGGTCAAATACAGAGGAGTGCTGGGGCAGTGGTTTCACTGGAAACCTGGAATTTCTCCACCCAGTAGACACTGAAACCGCTGACTAATCCACATGCGTCATAATAACTAAGAAGTAGTATTCTTGACCTGCGTGTGCACCGCTGTGGCTTTTCTCCATGATGCAGGCTGAACTGAACCGCCGTGCCGCTGTTCTAAAGCACGAGGGGAAAAGAAACCGAAGCTCTGCCTTCACATGTGTGTCTCCTGCTGGCAAAGCGCTCGTACGCCATCTCTTTTTGGCTTTTCTGTTTCCCGAGGCGTTGTCCTCGCATGGCTCGACTCCTGACTCGACTGACGGGTGCCAGTAGTGCTGCATCGTCATCATCATCATCAGCCGCTCTCAATTATCTCATCAGTCAAATCTGTTCTTGTTCTTGCTGGAAGCTGGAAATGTTTCCTTCTCAGTCAGCCATTCGGCTTGTGAGCTGTTGCCGCAGTCTTATCGTTGTCTTCATAGAGCAACACAGCTGGGTTTCTGCCAGTGAATGTGTTTTTTTTTTTCTCTCCATTGAATTAGTTTTATAGCCCCCTTAATCTGCATTTTAGTTTGTCAGGTGCACATTTATTGAAACAATGAAATCATACATTCGCCTTTTAATCATAAAGCACGTAAGTCTCTTACGTAATATATGTCTGTGTCTGTGGTCAGCATTTCTGCAACTACTGTATGTGTAGTGTGGAGAGCTATTCTGTTGGTTTTCAATCAAGTTTTTTGCACTTTCCTGCTGAGTCGAACCATGAAGCAGCTTCAGGCCAACGGTGGCCAGAAGTGATGTCTTTTAATGAACTGGTCTGCCCTGAAAGCTTGAAACCTCGAGTACTTTGCATTGAGAAGTGCATAATGTCAGTCAAACCCTTGCTATGGAACTGTGCCAGTAGTGGTTTCTACTATAGCAACAAAATACTCAACTAAAATATGTATAAATAGCAGTTTTCATTAAATGAACCAGAATCCAAAGCAGCCACAAGGTCGTGCTTTATTTTGATACGGCTTCCTCTCGGGTGCTTACTACGCAGGTGGCAAACTGATGACTCAAAGGAAAGTCGGTCTTAAAACCACGTAAACAAACATTTCCTTTGAAATAGTCAACGGGAAAGTCACACGCAGCTCTACTTGAGTTTGTTTTGGGGTGTTTTTTGTCCTCAGATGGCCAATCTGTTCAAAAAGGGCACATCTCAGTCCTGTCCAAAAATACAGACCTCCATGTCAGACTTCAACACACACACACACACACACACACACTATCCCTGGATGTATCTACCCAGCGCTCTTACGGCTGCTGACTCTCCATCAGTTCTCCTCTCTGAACAGGACTTGTATCTGCCCGTCAGATAAAAGCTACACTTTTACCATTTTGTTCCTGCCTCTTTAGGAAATTCTCCCCTGAAGGCTCTTCAACTTATTTCTGCTCTCCCACATCCCGTCAAACATCAAAGCGCCCGATTAGAGCCAATAAGCGGCACTTTCTTTCAGCGGCTGTGTCGCTTCCCACATTCGTAATGTGGGAAACAGGATTTATCTTCCGCTTATGTCTCCGTTATTGAGGATAACAAATATAAAACGTTGCTTTATCCCCAAACTAATATGTATTTAATCTGATACAAAGCATTACCTGATTCTCTCCTGTTGTGGATTCATTTTTTTTTGGGTGCATTTAGTTGTACAATGTATTAAATATGGTAATACCTTTTTTGTATTGTTATATCAGCTGCAGTGTAGAGATGCAGATGCATTGATGTAATTTTATGGCTCTGCTTGTGAGGGATTTATAATGTTCAAAGGGTCGTTAGCATCTGTGAATGAGGCCTTGTTTGCTCGACGTGACCCTGCCCCAGTTGTAGTTGTGCTCAGGGGATTAAAGATGAATTGTAGACTGGAATGTGTATGTTCGCTGTTCAAATGGCCGCAAGAAGTAATATCGCTGGTGTGTCATGACTCTCGCCCCATATTGTTACAGATCAGAACCCGTCACGAGATTACATGCAGGGTGCATTTTAGCATGACTTTTTGTTTGTGTTCTCTACTCCTTAAAGTGGTTCTTCCAGTTATAGTCATCTGATAAAATAGTTGAATTTCTACCCTCCGTAACGCCCTCTGCTGTGAACCGTGCCTAATGCTGGAAAACAGGCCTGACCCATGTGTGACTGACCGCATGGCATTGAGCGAATAAACACGGCAGAGGAAGTCGAGATGGAGCGTTACAAACTAACCGTATAAAAGCATTTGAGTCTGGTTTCATAAGGACAACCGGAAATATTAGTTGAGGGAAACAACATTTGCATTTGCAGTTGTTTTAAGAATTACTCTTAAATTGTGTCCCTTCAATATTGAAAAGGTCATGTTGTAAGAGTTACTTTTACATGGCATGCAAAAAAAAAAAAATTGCCTCGCTCGTATCTCTTCATGTGGTAAATGTTCAAAACGTCAACATTGTACCTCATCCTCTGACTTCTGATCTCTCCAAGTGATAAACTACCCATGTATTTCCCTTTTGAGGTACAAATGTGCAACATTATTATGCTTTTTACCATATTTATAAGGCTGGGTACTTATTTCCCAGCAGCATTTGTCACTATTTAGCTTCTGTTTTGTGTCGTTTGGTCAGATTTACTGTTGCACCCATTTTGAATGCATCTGATATTTCTGAATAAACACAGACGAGGAGGAAGAAGTTGTTCTCGGGATGTCGTGATGCGCCACATAATCATTTTGACAGTATTCTCCAACTGTTGCTCTCTTGTTGCCTCTCTTTTGTCCTCGTTACACACTGAACTGCCTTTGTGTCGCAGAGAAAGAAGTCACAAGTGGGAGGACTAGGCTCCGCTTTTCTGATGATTTCAAAATGTCAGAGGACCGGTTCTCCCTAATTTATTAAGCACACTATGTGCCACATCAAACATGTGGCACAAAGTGCATTTTACAGATGAGACGGACCCTCTTATACTTGACTGTCGGACCATGGAATGAATCATGAGGACGATGGGAAGGTTTTGAAGGATTTAGCTTAAAAATATTGCAGTTTTTTTACTTTCTTCTATGAAAGAAATTTCTGATCATGAAGCCGTGAAAGCTAAGTGGGAGCCACGCAAATCCTGTGAGGTTTTCCAGATAACAGGCTGAGAGAATGCTGCTTCTCCTCGCTCTCTTAGTGTGTGTGTGTGTGTGTGTGTGTGTGTGTGTGTGTGTGTGTGTGTGTGTGTGTGTGTGTGTGTGTGTGTGTGTGTTGTTCACCCTTCTTTTCTTGAATCTGTGCATCCAGCCAGACCAGATGTGTTCAACCAGAGGCATTTAGTGTCTCCTGTCGTTATGAGCGTTAGATAATAATCTATTTATAGCATCGGGACAATCTTTTAAACAGCAGTGGACATCGTTTGCATTGTGTGTTTTGTTGTTGTATGCGATCTGCCGCCTCTGCTGCGACTGATCCTACTCATGTTGAAGTCAATACTGAACTCGCTGCCTCATAACCTAGAGGCCGATACAATCACACCGTCGCTAATGAGACCGCCAGACGTCTATGAGTCTACGCTTCATAGGACGGGGGAGAGAAAAAGCCAACAATAAGATTCACGATATACTTAAGCTGTTGTTTACTTAGTCTGGCTTGCACAGAGAGCACGTTTAGTAGAAGTTGCAGATAGAAGGCTTCAAAATGTAAAATGTAAAAGGCCACCAGAGCAGGAAAAATGAACTGCCGTTAAGGTTGAGCAGCTAGCTTAGTGTGCGGGTGTGACTGTGTGTCAATGAGGATAAAGGTTGACCGATACTTCACAGCATAGTTAACTCATCCTAACGTTCAGGCGGTGCAGATAAACCTCCACTCCCTCCGTGTTTTATGATCCAGATGAGGCGATGGAGGGTTTTCTCGGCGTGGCCGTGTCGTTAGCGCTCAGCGGTGACCGCGTGTTTTGCTCGGCGGTGTTTCTGATGGGCCAAATAATCCAGGAGGTGTAGCTCTAATGCACCGCAGGCAGCACCGGGATGGATCTCTCTTTCTTTTTCAGGAGCATTTACAAGGATAAGATGTACGGCCAAAACATTACATCACGAGCGTTTCTTTTTTTGTCTTTACACAGTCAGATGTGATGGTACTTGTTTCTTATCTTTTATATCCTGCATGCTCTATCGTATTGTATTTTTTGACATGATGTGCTTCATCTTTTTGACTCGATGGAACTACATTGCTGAACCATGAACTCGCCCTCATGACCCTTTTCCTTCTGTCGTTCCTCTTCAGGCTCTAACTACGTCATGTCTAACGGGGGCGGGGCACCCAGCAGCACCACCCACCTGCTGGACTTCCTAGAGGAGCCCATCCCGGGTGTGGGGACCTACGACGACTTCCACACCATCGACTGGGTCCGTGAGAAGTGCAAGGACCGAGAGCGACACCGGAAGGTGAGGAGACGTGGCGAGGCCGGCTAGCTAAGCAAACCTCTGTCCTCTGACCCACGTCTGAAGGAAAAGGTCTGCGCTGCCAATTTGCTTTAGAGAAAAAACATTCTCAATGTCCTCCAAAATGTTCGTTATCCAAAAGCTTTCAACAACAATGACAGTCGGCTTTTCACTCGGCCTTCGATTGTGGCCGTTCATAACAACACACCTTCTCTTGTGGAGTATGACCTCGCCTTGAAGCGTGCAAAGGCATCCGGTCTTCACACCTGGGTTTAGTATGTCGAAGGGTGTTACTGCTCAGAAAAGTGCTCCACAGGAAGTGTGTTTTACATCACTTCCTGTGGAGCAACAGTTCGTTTTTGGTTGCACAAAAGGTGGGTAACTGGGTAGTTATGCAGGGTGAGCAGTTTTAGCCTGAAGGGCTTATCAGGGAGGGGGAATAGTCCGATCAACCTCCAGAAACTGCAACAATCAACGGAAAATCCAAAGAAAATGATTTTAATATCAAAGATTTTGCAATTATTTCTTTTTTAAATTGAGGTTTTCTGCAAAAAAAGAAACATTTTATTTCAGCCAAACACAATTTTTTAGTGTTGCATTGCTGAAACGTAGATTGACAAGAAAAATAAATCCTTGTTTTGGGGCGTTCACTAGTGTGAACTCATGAATGAATCGGAGTGAA
Source organism: Taurulus bubalis (assembly GCF_910589615.1). Taxonomy (NCBI): domain Eukaryota; kingdom Metazoa; phylum Chordata; class Actinopteri; order Perciformes; family Cottidae; genus Taurulus; species Taurulus bubalis. The sequence continues at coordinate 35,665,381 of NC_136591.1, read as the reverse complement.
TGGACACTAATAGACTGCTGTCTTCCTGCCCTTCATGTCCAGGTCACAACCTCCCTGTGTCAACACTTTTAACCAAATATTGACACGGCGTTACAGCCTCCTGGAAGCGATAACTCTGAGAATTTAAATGTTATTTGAATACTTTTTCAAACCGTTTTTTTAAACCAGGTCTCACCTGCTTTACGGAGGTTTTATTGTTTTATTGAAGCAAGAGTAGAAACACAGCCTCTAGAGGAGATAACGGAGTTGCTTATCATCGGGGACGAGTTGTAAACCTTTGACCTACTTGCATTACTGCCACTTTAAGTCATTTGATAATGTTCGAAAAAGATTCTAAATGTAGTTTTCTGTGTTTTTATGCATTTGATTTTGCTTTTGTTTGCTAACTGTTGTGTGTTTTTAGATCAACAGTAAGAAAAAGGAGTCGGCATGGGAGTTCACAAAGAGCCTGTACGACGCCTGGTCTGGGTGGCTGGTGGTGACGCTCACCGGCTTGGCCTCAGGTAGCACACACACACACGCACACACACTCGCACAAACACACGCACACACTCGCACATGGCTGTTATCTCCTCTGCTGGTGACTCTCACGTGCTTTTCCTTTCTCTTGGTCTCTCTCTCCGTCTTTCGCTCTCGTTTAACTGCAAGCGGAAGCATTTTCTTTCTCCGGCAATGATCAACACAAAGGTTTTCTATTTATTTGAAACGGCACAACCAGAAACCCTTTACGTGAGGACCAGCTAATCAAAGATTTAAAGTGCATGTAGGAAAGCTTGTCTAGCATCCAGGTTACAAAGGGAGGGGAATTGGCACAATCCTCATGTATATAACACTCACTCCCCATGTCTCATCCAATGAAGACTCATCTGACCTGGAACAAGGATTTCAGTTGTTTCTGATACATTATAAAATAATAATAATGCAAAGGAGGGTCTCCCCTCTGATGTGGATATTTCCAGTATAGAATAATGCTTCTGTAGTGAATTGCTTTTGAATGAATGTAGGTCAATGTTTAGGGTGCATGACGCTCTTCGGTCATCAGGATTAGAGCTAACTTTAAGGTTTAGGATGCAAATTAAAGAGTCTTATTAGAGCAAAAGGCCTCCGTGTTGCAGCCTGAACACGGCGTTGTCAGGTTGAACTTTGTATTTTCTTTTTATATTGCGACTTTTACAGACTTGAGGCTACTTTGCTGTTCTAAATTAATATAATAACAGGCAAATATATATACATGGTAGCATACCTAGTATGCTAACTCCCTCTGCTTCTTCTTTCTCTTCTTCCTCCCTGCCTTCGCCTCTTCACCCCTTCCTTCCTCCCTGGTTCCCTCCTCCAGGTGCTTTGGCTGGCCTGATTGACATTGCTGCTGATTGGTTGAACGACCTGAAGGAGGGCGTGTGTCTGAGCGCCATGTGGTTCAACCACGAGCAGTGCTGCTGGACGTCCAATGAGACCACCTTCGCTGAGCGGGACAAGTGCCCTCAGTGGAAGAGCTGGGCTGAGCTAATACTGGGGCAGGCCGAGGTAGACTAACACAGGCACATGTTGGGTCTCATGCAACCTCAAAGCATCCTCCACGTTTACATCAAATGTACTTTTACATGTTAGACGCACCACTCTGCTGCTTTTGTTATTCACTAATTACATTGCTATCATGAGTGAATCTCAGCCTTGTGGTCTTTTAATTTGAAAGATGCAGGAAGTATTGAGATTCATTTTAAATAGTTTATCAGAAATACCATGAAGAAAAGAATAAACACAGTAAACAGAAAACATATGTCTGTTTAAAATTGATTAATGGAGAAAGAAACAGTGGAGAGAGATTCAGTTTTCCCGACTTGCTCTAAGTCACACGTGTTTTAGGACTTTGATGCTTTGGTCCCAGTGAGTTTCGTGGATCTGACTCCTCCTCTTCCTCTCCTCTCTGCAGGGGCCCGGCTCGTACATCATGAACTACTTCATGTACATCTACTGGGCTCTGTCCTTCGCCTTCCTGGCGGTGTGTCTGGTCAAGGTGTTTGCTCCCTACGCCTGCGGCTCGGGGATCCCTGAGGTGAGGAAAATATCGCTTTTGGAGAAAAGAAAACCTTTTCAAGTACACTTGAAAGAGATGCTTAAGCCTCTCCTTGGTGGTGCCAAGAGAGTTGGCCTTCATGCAACATTTCAAACATTTATTTTTCTTGACAGATATTCATTTGGTAAAAGATACTTTGTCTTTGCTAAGTCACACAACCCAAAGATACTTTTAACCACAGAACGTATCAGTTTCATCAAACTAATGGAGGTTAGCGGGCTGCCTCTCTTTGTGCATGAGTGTCTTTCCTGTCTCTCTGTGTCAGAGTGAGTGAAGCAGCTTGTGCAGATTATTGATGTTCTTTTGTATCTCTCGTTTCTTCTAATTTTCCTCGTGTGCAATCAATTTGCTCTGGCTGTCAGGAACTCAAAGAAGCACATGAAATAGAAAGCCTATACATCTCTGCAGCTGCCTCCATGAAAGCGGTCTAATTAGTTATTCGCACCCTTAAGGCGTGTTTTCATTCGTATGGGGTTTCCCTTTAATGTCATAAAAAGGCATAAACTTGTTCACTCAGTGGGCAGCAGGGAGGTGACAGGTAGGGCCACCATGTAAAAAAAAAAAAGAGATGTATGACAGCATCTGTCTCCTGATTTTACTTATTAAATGAAATAATTACCTGTCAGCTCTCTACTACCCACTGAAACAAAATTTAAATTGATTTGAATACTTCTTTCTCAATCACTAAATGAATAAGAAATGACCAAATCTGATTACCTTTATCGAGACAGTTAATGTCATACTAGTTTGATAATAGTTTGAGTCAATTAACAAAAGAATGCAGTACATATGCTGGTTCTAGCTTCTATAATCTGAGGATTTGCTTCTGTTTTCCATGGACTACAAAGACCACACTGCGTGTTACCTTTGTTCTGCACCTTTTAATACCTCGCTCTGCCATGAAGGTGTTTCCTGCCCTTTTAACCTCAGTGGAGAATCAATTCAACCTTTACCTTCCTCTTCGTCTCTCCCAGATCAAAACCATCCTGAGTGGGTTCATCATCCGGGGCTACCTGGGCAAGTGGACCCTGTTGATCAAGACCATCACTCTGGTCCTGGCTGTGGCGTCTGGCCTCAGCCTGGGGAAGGAGGGGCCCCTGGTCCACGTGGCCTGCTGCTGTGGGAACATCTTCTCCTACCTCTTCCCCAAGTACAGCAAGAACGAGGCCAAGAAGCGAGAGGTGGGAGAGGAGACGTTCAAGTCGATGTTTTTGATTGTAACGTGAAATTGTCTCACGGTCTTTGATTCATCCCCCATGTATTTCATCATTATGACATACGTGTGTTTTCAAACCCGTCCCGTCAGCTGAGGTGCGTTTGTTTTGTTCTCTCAGGTTCTCTCGGCTGCGTCGGCGGCCGGGGTGTCTGTTGCTTTTGGCGCCCCGATTGGAGGAGTGCTCTTCAGCTTGGAGGAGGTACAGTTACTGTCGTTAACTACTCTCAAGCTTCACTTCCTGCTCAAACTCACCGCATCCTCTAGACATAAATGGCCGGATAACGATTCAAAGTGAACGCCTCCTCTCTCTCTCTCTCTCTCTCTCTCTCTCTCGTCCAGGTGAGCTACTACTTCCCCCTCAAGACGCTGTGGCGCTCCTTCTTCGCCGCCCTGGTGGCGGCCTTCGTCCTGCGCTCCATCAACCCGTTTGGAAACAGCCGCCTGGTGCTGTTCTACGTGGAGTACCACACGCCGTGGTACCTGTTCGAGCTCATCCCCTTCATCCTCCTGGGAGTGTTCGGAGGCCTCTGGGGCGCCTTCTTCATCCGAGCCAACATCGCTTGGTGCCGGCGGCGCAAGTCGACGCGCATGGGCAAGTACTTCAGATTGGGACGTGGCCCGCCAGCCCGGAGGTGGAAGTCGTTGGAGATGATGAAGCTGTCAGAAAGATCACTGTCAGCGGTTTGCACTCGCAGACTTCAAACGACCAAATGATTTAAACGGTTCAGGATGACGGCTTTATCGTTTCAGTCTTCTTTAATGTTCTGAGCGCTATGAAGCGAAGATGAATGTCTCAGGGTGCTAAAAGATTCTCGCAAGCAGCCATTAGAAACACTTAAGGTGGCAAGAGAGGGTCATATGGACGGGTGCTTGTCGATATTAAAGGATAGATTCATAAGTTATACAGAATTCCCTTTGTTTTGTTTCCATAGATCGTTACAAGAAGGGTGATTTTGACATTAAAAGCATATTAGGAACGGATCTATTAATGCCATTAATAAATACACATCAGGATTTGAGGTCCTGGTTAAAGGCACAACATGAATGAATGAATATATACTTTATTAATCCCCAAGGGGAAATTTGGTGTCGAGTAGCAGCCATTTACACAGAAAATAAGATAGTGTAAGATAGTGATATATATATATATATATATATATATATATATATATATATATATATATATATATATATATATATATATATATATATATATCTATATCTCTATATCTTTCATCCCTGTTGTTTTTATATCTTATCTTATTTTCTGTGTAAATGGCTGTGTGTGTGTGTGTATGTATGTGTGTGTGTGTGTATATATATATATATATATATATATATATATATATATATATATATATATATATATATATATATATATATATATATATATATATATATATATATAAATAAAAATAAAGATAAAAATAGCTGGATGAAAGAAAAAAGAACGGTATTAATTTAGGAATTAACTTAAACAGTAGAAGTGCAAAAGTGCAAGAATTTATGTGTATATTAAGTGTGTGTGAGGTGTAAATAAAAATAACAAACAATATGAGAGTGCAAAAATGCAAATTATGTATGTAATGTAAACATTTTATAACGTGTTGCATTGTCCCCGTCTTTAGGCAAGTACCCGGTGCTGGAGGTGATCTTCGTGGCGGCCATCACAGCCGTGGTCGCTTTCCCGAACCCGTACACTCGCCAGAACACCAGCGAGCTGATAAAGGAGCTGTTCACCGACTGCGGCCCGCTGGAGTCCTCGCAGCTCTGCCAGTACCGCAGCCAGATGAACGGCAGCAAGGCCTTCACCGACAACCCCAACCGGCCGGCGGGGCCCGGCGTCTACGCCGCCATGTGGCAGCTGTGCCTGGCGCTCATCTTTAAAATCATCATGACCATATTCACCTTCGGACTCAAGGTGACGCCCCGGGTGTTTTTTCTGTTCTGCAGATGCTTCGCCCTGCATGTCTTCATCCACGCTAACACCACTTCCTGTTTTCGTCGTCCTTAAGGTACCGGCGGGTTTGTTCATCCCCAGCATGGCCATCGGGGCGATCGCGGGGCGAATCGTCGGCATCGCCGTGGAGCAGCTGGCCTACTATCACCACGACTGGTTCATGTTCCGAGAGTGGTGCGAGGTGGGCGCCGACTGCATCACCCCGGGGCTCTACGCCATGGTGGGGGCCGCGGCGTGTCTGGGTGAGTCTGAGAAAGACAACGTGATCGTGTATCGATAGAAATGGCGTTAGTTGGTCAGAATGTGAGACAATATTAACGTTTTGAGCCTCACATATGTTATTATACTGTTAATACTGCAATCCTTTTAAAACTGCTTTAATTAGAACGTGTTTTGTATTCTATGTGATGCATGATTACAGGATTTTTGCTATAGTCAGATGAATTACTTTGTTTTTGCAGGTATTTAATTAACTAGACTAGACAAAAAAAAACTCACATCAGGTTATTTAGCAATAACTTTCTCATTTGGCTTTTTTTTTTTTGTAGGATAGGATATATACTTTATTCATCATCATCGTGTGGCTGGAAAAACTGAGGGGAAACTTGATTGGGCCGCCGCAATCAGAGTAGACATTTGAGAAAATGAAATAATAAAAATGCAAAGTATATGAAGTGTGTAAATAAATATATATACAGTGAAAGCAGTGCTAATGTTAATGTCTGATGATTCCATTATATATATATATATATATTCACTAAAATTCAGATGTCATCCTCTTGGTTTCCAATGCTCACTTTTCTAGAAAGTAAAAGTTTTTTTTCTTTATTAAAAGAAAGTAACAAATGTTACAACTATCTCACTGCAGTGGTGACATAGGATTATATACAGTATACTCTGGTATTTAACTCTCTGGGTATTTTCTGTCTTAATGTTCATTCTGGTAAATATAAAAGTGGGATTTTTTCCAGCTAGAATCTTTGTTTATTTCTGTCTCGAGGTGTGTTCATGTCCGCGTCTCCCTCTCCTCAGGCGGTGTGACCCGCATGACCGTCTCCCTGGTCGTCATCGTCTTCGAGCTGACCGGCGGCTTGGAGTACATCGTCCCCCTCATGGCCGCCGTCATGACCAGCAAATGGGTGGGCGACGCCTTCGGCCGCGAGGGGATCTACGAGGCCCACATCCGTCTGAACGGATACCCCTTCCTGGACGCCAAGGAGGAATTCACTCACGTCACGCTGGCCAGGGAGGTGATGAGGCCTCGCCGCAGCGACCCGCCGCTAGCGGTGCTGACGCAGGACGACCTGACGGTGGAGGAGCTGCAGAGCACCATCAATGAAACCAGTTTTAATGGTTTCCCCGTGATAGTGTCCAAGGAGTCCCAGAGGCTAGTGGGCTTCGCTCTGCGCAGGGACATCAATATCGCTATAGGTAACTGTGTGCAGAAATGTGAGGGAGCACGGGAATGCTACTCGGTAATCCCCAAAGTGACAAATTAAGACATTTTCTCGTTTCTTTCTCTCCAGAAAATGCCCGTCGCAAGCAGGAGGGCATCATGTTGAACTCCAGGGTTTACTTCACCGCGCACGCACCCACGCTGCCGGCCGACAGCCCCCGGCCCCTCAAGCTGCGCTCCATCCTGGACATGAGTCCCTTCACGGTGACCGACCACACCCCCATGGAGATCGTGGTGGACATCTTCAGAAAGATGGGGCTGCGCCAGTGTCTGGTCACTCACAACGGGTAAGTAGGACATTTAAGATTGTCTCAAGAGGAAGGATGTGCCGTAAGAACAGAAAATCCTTCTCGCATCCTTTTTTTTTTCTTTTTCTGGTGCTGTTATGATTGACCCCGTCTAAGGTCGACCATTTTGCACAAACATGTACACACTGTCCGGTGTTGCATGGGCTCTAAAATCCCTGGATTTACCCTGTAATCTGCATGGCCAGGCCTAACCGCTGTGCTGCACCCCCTTTACCCCCCTCCGCCCCCCCCCCCCCACACACACACACACACGAGCTGCCGAGACTAACTACTACTACATAACAGGTGTCATGCTGGGAAATGTAGTCTGTCAATAAAGTCTGTGGATGTGTGCTCTGACTCTGAGAAGTGAGAAAGACACCGTGAGCATTTAAATGATTCATTTTAGTGAATACAAATGTCTCACGGGGGTCAAACTCACGAGGTCCAGGTTCTGCATAAAGACACCGAGTTCCAGGACGGGTTGGGTTCAATACTCCTCTATTCACGGATCACTTCTCAGTTTGCTGCGAATCACCGGAGAGGAGCTGTTTGGCTTCATCGACATCTTTATGTTAAACTATTTTTATTCACATTTTGAAGGATAAGGCAAGTTTTATTTTACATTTTTACTTATTATTATTATTATTAATAATAAAAAAAAGTGACATGTTTTTGATAGACAGACAAAACTTACTAGAATTAATTCATTGTTGTTGTGATTTATTGGCATTAAGAAAAATATCACCAGACTTATTTTTTCACATTTTCATCCAAATTTTGTGCCAGAATCTGCACAATATTTCACAAATGAAAGTTCATCCTGTTGTGTGAATATTGGGATTCCCGTAAATCATTGTAGAAAAAAAGAGAGTGCAACAAAATGACTGTAGTAATTCAAAGAGTGGCAATCAAACTTAATACCTTTTTAAAATTACGCTTTTTTTTTTTTAAATTTTGGGTTAGATTTTCTGTTCCGATTTTGAGTTTTCTGTTAAACGTTTTAAGTTGCAACCTGTTGTGTATGTTTCTGTGCTGCTGCTGTCTTGTTCTCTCTCTGTCTCTCTTCTGTTTGTTGTTTTTGTTGATTTGTTGTTTTCGGGCAGTTTACCGAGTAACGAGTGTGTGTTACAGGATTGTTTTGGGCATCATCACAAAGAAGAATATATTAGAGCATCTGGAGGAGCTCAAGCAGCACAAGGAGCCCCTGGTGACTAGCCCCACCCCTTTACACATGTGACCCCTCCCACACTTTCGCACCTGTCTCTTAGGCCCCGCCTCTTAAGAGGGCTGCATGACACTGTTGACAGTTCCCGGCTACACATAAAGCCTTCCTCCTCTTCTTTTACTCGCTGTTTGCTCTCTGTTGTCCATGGGTTGGTTTAGTGTGGATTCACCTCTAATGCAGCCGCTCATCGTAGAGAAACATCTGCAGATAGACTTCCTCTGACCTCCATCTTCACCGCTAGTAGCAGTCTTCACGAGTCATCGTATTTATAGAAGTGCTTCCTTATGCTTTTCTGGGTCCTGCAATGTTGGACCTCTACGGGAACTGTCACCCACATCGCCCCAGAGCCCCTTTCAGACGTGCGCCTCATTACGGAGATATGCCGGCAATTTCACACTTTGATGTTAAAGTTATATTACTGTTAAAGTTGTGGCAGCGCTCTCTTCTAGCAGGTAAACAATGAGTCTCGTTACGCTCTCTAGGACAACAGCAATACATCATCGTCTTTTACGCGAAACTTTCAACCACATCGAGGCCAAAAAGGATCTTTAATGCGTCACTTTTAAGCCTACGTGTTTGTTTGTGTGTTTGTTTTATTCAGTCAATCATTACAATACAATATTCTATATAATATACAAAACAGAAAGACTGAAAAGGTATAGGTAAAAGCAAAAATGCTTATTTATTCCTATCCTAAATTATTATTATCAATTAAATCAGATAATTAATTTGAAATAAAGAAAACAAAAAAAACATTCACACTTGAAACCCTCAAAAAATGTTTTATAAATAATCCTTTTGGAAAACCAAAAATGAGTTGACCGCTCTTACATCCATGTTAGCGTTGTTCCATAACTGAACTCCTACAATAGAAATACATCTTCTTTTAATCCCTTCTTTAGCTTTTTGTACAATAAACTTACAAACATCTCTCAAATCATATTTACACTCATGTATTGAAAACAACCTTTGTGCACAGTCTGGCAGTGACTTTGCTTTAGCTCTGTACATTGTCTGCATCATTGTATAATAAACCAAATCATGGATGAGAAGACATGCAAAAAGCTGCAGAAGCCTCCAGACAAAGCTTTGTGTTTCTGCTTCACTTTAAAGTAAAAATAAATTCAGTGAAACATTGAGATTAAGTGTCTGAGCCATTGTCAATATGTTGTATTTTCATCTCCTCATGATGGAAAAGAGAAGAATTAAAACAAGCATTCTGCTTTACAGGTAATTCATATACAATACATGAGTCATAATGTAAACGTTTAGCTTGAGCGCTGTCCCATCGTAGGCTGTAAACATCTTTATTTGTGTCCCATAAATACTGGATGATAAAATGTCCGCAGTTGATAACTTGATGGCTAACTAAGAGATTAACTAAATACATTTTTAAAAACCCATCCCTGGTGAAGCCGATGAGAGAACTTGTCCAACTCGCTGCTGAACATTTCTGTAAAGCTCAGCCTCCACGTCTGAAAGGGGCTCCGCAGCTTTGCACCTCATCCCATCGCCTGTAGCTCTGCTCTTGGTGTCGTGTGCGCTGCATCCTGACGTCCACGCGCCTTGTTTGTTTCCACGGTAGCGTAGGCGTGTTCTGCTCTCATCCTGAGTATATTCTGTGTCACTGAGCTTCACCACTAGAAGTCATTTGCACGTCTGCAGTCATGTGACCATGCCCCCCCACCCCCCCCCCCTCATCTTCCTCCTCACGACGGTAGTCGATCATTTCACAGTGACGAGTCACCCGCCTTCAATTCTCTACCTTCATTAACAACTGCTTTTTCTTCTTTTTTGTGTGTGTTTTTTAACTCTTCCTCTCCCCCGGTTCCGCTCTGGGTCTCCACAGATTGACGACATCTGACTCGTCGGCTTATCAACCACTTGGCGAGTAGCTAGCCGCCTTGGGAAAGCGGACTACTGTTGTGTTGATACCTTTAGAGGGAGTGTCTGTTACTCTTTCATGACTCGATTCATTCCCGTACGTCCCTCATTCTGTAGTGAGCGCTGTGGTGCAGTGACGTTGTTGTGCTGCTAGTTAGCGTGTGACCTTAAAATGACCTTAATGACGTCATTACTAATCTTGCTCTAACCTGCCGATGTTTCCTCTTAGCCAGCCGCGTCCCGTCCTCTTCTTCAGGAGAGAAAACAGATGTGTGTTCTCCTCAGTCGAGGGCCACAACAAACACAAACTAGCTTAGCCTCAGTGGTTACGGATCTTTTGGTATTAATATCGACTGAAGAGCGCTTCATCGGGCTCATAGCTAACCACCTTGTTTAATAATAGAGCACATTGATACGCAGCACTGATTACTGTGTAATTTACTGATCGTGTAAAACAGGTTTACCTTGACACAAACGATGAACATCATCAGTCTGTCTCCATATGAGGAAACGGAACATAAATAAGAGAATAATTAAAAGAATAGTCCAAATGTATTAAAGAGGATGTGGCAAGTTAGTGAAGAGGATTTGAATACATTGTGAAATATAAATCTGCTACAAAAACAAGAAGCTGAGGCGGCGTTTGAGTCGATTTCCCTTCTTTATTCTGGAGATAACTCTAAATATATGTCAATACAAACCGCTGTGGACTCTGCTGGCTAACGGGGGATATCTGACCCTTCACTCCCCGATCGGCCCCCGGCACCCCGAGCGCCTGCGCCTGCTGATTTCACTGGTTTTAAAAACCAGTGACGCAGTCGTGGATCTCAGCAGCTCCGCCGGGTTCTGATCCGAGTGTCGTCTCACCGGTGTTTCTGGTGTCTCCTGCTGCTGTAGCTCCTGATCCCGCCTCGACTCCCCTCACTCAGACCTGAGTTCAAATGTTCCTTTTTACGCACTTTTATTCACTTTTTGTATTTTAGGGTTCAAATGAAGCTGAACAGCACATGACCATGCCTCCATGTGACAGTATTAAAACTCTGCACATGCTTCTCTCTACTTGACCTCAGACGACGCTCACGGCTGCATTCAAGAGCACAAGACTCGTGTTTAGACAGCTGGAGGAGTCAAAGACATTTAACATCCGCTCAGCCTGCGCTCTTGACTCAGCAGGATTAGCCGTGGATATTTAGACACGTGTGATTTATACGGACACAGTCTTGTTAGTGGGGTCGATCAGATAAGTGTGCTTTATAGGAGAGGGAGGAGGAGGAGGTCACATGGGTCAGAAATCGCTCGCATCACCGTGGAGGTGTGGATAGACCTCTAGTGGTTTTACGGAAAAGGATTTAAAAGACAAATTTACACAAGGCAGCTTGTTAAATTCAAGTTTCTTCAATACATTAAGTTAATACATACAAGTGTTGACTTAAAAATAACTTTTCAACCAGCTTGTTACATAGTGAATGATATTTAAATGGTTTGGGGTTTCCTATCTTTTCTGGCAGCTGTGAAGCAGATTGTTAAGATTGTTCATCCTTAAAGATGAAACATCCGTCTCCACATCCATCCTCCTAAAAGATGCCTGACTCCCGTGACGAGGTCGTCTCCTCGTCTCCTTCTCAGAGGTCCTAACTCTTCTCCACGTCCCCGTTCACTACTTCCTGTCTCCTTGTAGGATCCAGGTTCTCCTTCCTTTCAGCTTTGTGGACCGATAACATAAACCGGCTGGGGCGGCGTCTGAACCGGCCCCCGGCTCCCTGGTGGTCGGGTCCCGGTTCAGACCTGCTTTCACTCCTTTCCCCCTCTGGTTACTCACTCCCTCCTCTCCTCCGGCTCACTTTTGCTTCCTCAGGGACTCGTGTTTTTGTTGGCTTTCCAATCGATCAACGTCCAAAAATATATTGAATCCAATTGAAGTCTCTCTGATGGAAGACCAACAAAAGCATGATGTTTTCTCTCCTCCACTCCAAAGCAGCAGCACCTCCTCACTCCTCTAACCCGCCTCCTCTTCTCTCGTTCCTCCCTTCTTCCTTTGTCTCCCTCTGCAGGCGGCTTCTTGGTATTATCACAAAAAAAGATATCCTTCGTCACATGGCTCAAATGGCAAACCTAGATCCCGAGTCCATCATGTTCAACTGATCCGCTCCTTCCAGGACGGCCGGGGAGGAGCGGGAGACGACAGCGAGGAGGAGGTGCACCTCCTGGACGGCTCCAATCTCTGACACTCGGACCCCGCTTTCTCTTTTTAGTTTCCAGCTTTGTAGGCGGAGCCTTAGCGGGACTGACTGTGGCCCCCAGAGACTTACCGGCCGTGAGCGATAACAGACATGATGTACGACTTTTGTTGTCCTGCTCCTGGCTGCTGAGGGCACACGGAGGTCACGGGGTTGACGGCGAACACATGAGGAAAGCACTTTTTACACACACACACAAAAACCACACACTTTTGCACCTGCAAGACACCTCAGACATGCATGCTCTCTCTTCACATACACATAACCTGTAAAGAAGACACCCATTTTGCACTCTTCATGTGCCTCACCCTTGTCTCCGCTGAAGTCGTGGTAGACGTCGCCTGGCAGGGGTCAAAGGTCAGAATGAACCGCCGATGAGGGACGCGATGAGGGACCTTGAAACCCGCAGGCGTCTGTTCAAGTAAACTCACTTTCCTCGTCCCGCTGCACTCACCAGACCTGTCCGTCCTCCAGAGAAATACATTGTTTACCTGTGATTTAAATGTGTGTGAGAGAACGTGTGTGTGTGTGTGTGTGTGTGTGTGTGTGTTTGTGTGTCACCAAGCGCCACTACATTCCAGCCAGGATACCGTGGGAACTGAGAGGACGTGCACCTGCTCCTCACCTCACCCGACACCTGTGGCAGAAGGCCAGGATCGCATGGCTGCTTCTCCCGGGTGCACGTTGGTCTAAATGGGACGGCTTTAGCAAGTGTGTGTGTGTGTGTGTGTGTGTGTGTGTTGGGTCAGACCTTGATGGGTATTGTATTTCAAGAGCAGAAATGTTCCCTGTAAGAAGGAAAAAAGGGGATAAAAGAAAGACCTTTGTGAGCATGTGATTTCCTTTCTGAGCCAGCTTTGTGTGTGTGTGTGTGTGTGTGTGTGTGTGTGTGTGTGTGTGTGTGTGTGTGTCCTTCTCGTTGATTCATTCAGTGTGAAGGCAGGTCGAGTGTGTACGTAAAGGAAACAAAACAAAGAAAAGAAAAAGTGTCCACTTTGAGTTCTTCTGTGTTCTCTGTTACAGGAAACAAAATATATCACATTTGTTTTTTCTTCTCAGACTCTGACTCTGTAATCGGTTACGCTTTTATGGCTCGAAGCAAAACAAAACTGGAAATCTAAGTGAGTGGTGGTGACTTTTCTTTTTCTGAACTCTGTCCACGTCTTCTGGTAATAACTTCTGTTACTTTCAAGCAAGGATTGGTGTGTGTCATGTATTATATTCCCCTTCTTACTTTATCAGAAGAAACGTTCTATTTAACGCTCCATCAATAAAAAAAACAAACAGATTTTCCACTCACTGAAAAACAAAGTTCAAAATGTAAAGCGATCTTGTAAAACCACACTTTGATTAAATGGCATTTCCCAACAGCTGATGGTGTTTTGATTTGAGCCACAGCGAGAGAGATGAGTGGAAGTTAAGAGTTAAATTGATAACACTTTGCTTTAAAATGACAGAATACAGGAAATCAAAACCAATAAAATGTTCAAACAAGATTAAAAGATTTAAAACTAACAATTATTAGGTTTCTTTTGGTCAATTACTCAAGCCCAGGTTTGGATAAATACCCCAAATGTTGTTCAAGTCCAAAACAAACGTATTCCAATCATAATGACGCTGTAATTCTTCACATTATACAAGCTGTGGTCAGCAAATACCAACTTTTAATACCGACATAAATAATGAATAATTAAACTGACGAGTTGAAGAGCTTCTTTCTTCCAGACGTGATGACACGACGACGTCAACCAGCGGTCTTTTTTTCATTTTAATAAATTGTTTTGTCACCTGCTGTTTCCAAAGTCAGGAATGATCTTTCAGGCTTTAGTTCATTTTAATGTTGAGCAACATGTATTTTCCTTTTTAGTGTCATATATCCTGCCGATCATCTGCACGTTTCAGTTCCAGCAGGTTGCGCTCAGTCTCTCTACGTCTGCCAAGTGCCTGGCAAAGGTTGTTGTTTTCCTGGCTTTACACACCTGTATTGTATCCCCCCAAAAAACTCCCAGCTTCTCCCAGCAACATTTCCCACTTTGCCCTCAGAGCGCGCAACGTGTCGCGCTCCTGTCTTTGTGCAAAAGATGAAGGGAATAGAAGCGATGGAGAGATGAAGCGGGGACAAGCGGCAGCACTTTACCTGTAAAGTGGCGGCTGCAGAGAGAGAGAGAGAGAGAGAGAGAGAGAGGAAAGTCGGGTTCCTCCTGCTCCTCGTCTGCAGGCAGCAGATCATTTAACCAGTGGTGTTGCCTAACATTGTATTTCATACTGATCTCGATGTTTTCTCCTTTTTATTTCTTTTTTTTTATTTATGGGTAGTGTCGATAGAGTTGTGCATTATTATGTATAATTTGATGTATGATTACATTGATTGTTTGATTGTACATTTAAAACTAAATGTTATATAAAAAGATTACATTTTGGTTTAAATTAAAAGGAACAAAACGTTGGTCTTGGTGCTTCACGGTGCGGTGGGATCTGGTGGGATTTGGCGCCACCTGGCGGCGGGATTGTAGATTGCAACTAACGGGGCTTCTCCTGCGGGCCGAGCGTTTCGAGAGAAATAAAGTCGCCGACGTCAAAACGCAAATGGCCCTTTTGTCGTGCCAGTGTTTTTGTTTGTCCATTCTAGGTTACCGTAGGAAAATGGCGGCCCGCTCCGTGAAGAGGACCCGCCGTGTGTGTGTGTGTGTGTGTGTGTGTGTGTGTGTGTGTGTGTGTGTGTGTGTGTGTGTGTGTGTGTGTGTGTGTGTGTGTGTGTGTGTGTGTGTGTGTGTGTGTGTGTGTGTGGATACTAACTGCTCATTCTAAGGTAACCGTTATTTTTAGGTGATTACACACTAAAGAAAACAAACATCCAACAAAAGGTTCGAAAATGTGTGTTTGGTAGATTATTTCTCTGTTGTTGTAACAACGCTTCTTGGCAAAACATTGCATACCGTTGGAAAGCCCGTTTATTCACCTTTCAAGCGGGCTTTCCAACGGTATACAATTTATTGCCAAGAAGCGTTGTTACAATAGAGAAATAATCTACCAAACACAAATTTCCCAACTTTTTGTTCGATGTTTATATTCCATAATATTTCATCTCTGCCAATCGATTCTTCTAAAACCGCACACTGTACCTTTTAATTGTTTTTCCTGACCTTTTTATAAATTATCATTTCTGTGCAGCTTCATTTCTCTCGGGTATTACACTTTTACAATACTAGTGGCAACAAGATATCCATGATTCCATAACGTAAGGAAAATAACTTGTTGTATTTCCTTGGTCCAAAACTATTTCCACTCAAGGTTCACTTGTTCTGGAGCTTTTGACCGTATCTTGTGGTCTTCATCAGCAGATACAGTTTGCAGCGCTTTCCAAGGTCAAGAATGTAAGATCAAGCTCGACATTTGAGTCTTGAAAGCTGCCATGAAGGATGAAGACCGTGTGATACACTCAAAAGCTCCGGAACAAGCGAGTGAGTGGACCTTTAGTGGAGTCTTGCATAAACTCTGCCTAAAATGATATAATATAATTAATGAGGTTCAACATTTTTATAGACAAAATATTGATGTTTTAAAGACCCATAAAATGCACACTTCCTGAAAAAGTCAATATTTAAAGGAACAGTTAACCAATTTTATACATGAAGACTAGTTTAATTCTCTGTGTTTTAAAAAGTGGGAGCGTGGCAATCGAAGGAGGTCAATCTAAGATTCAGTATTTATTTATATTAGAGCGAATATTGTTCGTCAAAACAGATTCTCCTGCTTTTAATTTTGACAGTAGTTTACCAGTGAAGTGCATCTTTAACGCAGACATCCTCCTCCACCAGCAGGGGGCAGCAAAGCTCCACTGTTCTTTCAAATCAGAAAGCCTTTCTCTTCTTAAATCATTTATAATCCAAAGGTTTCAAAGGGAAATACTTCACGCATTAAGGAAGAATAGACTGTTGGAAGGCGTTTCTATAATTTTGTCCAGCTCCTGTGCTCATAAACACATTATCTGTCTTCAGTCTTGCTAAAAGCTCAACAGTGTCTGCATCGTCATTAGCGTTAACAGTGCTTTACTGTTGGCACCCAGGGGTGGGAGTGAATTAGGAGGTTGAGTCTGGAGGTGACAGGGGGGGAGGGGGAGGGGCTGCCTCTTCCAACCACAGAGCAGCCTTTGTGAAAAAAGAAAAGTTCACAGAGTTTTCAGAGTTTGACTGCAGCACGTGTCTCCTGGTGTCCCGTTACAGAACATCTATCACTCATGACTCAACCTGAGACTTTGGGGTTTTTTTGGTTCCCCATGTCGGCGTCAGTGAGCCTCCTCTGCGTCTGCCTTTATGAGAAAAAACAATACTACTTTCACACCAAACTCCATATAAAGGTCACTCATTTTAAAGTCTTTGTCGGCGGAGTTAAATAAATGTTTTTTAGGGAATCTTTTGTTAATCTCACATTATTTCTTTCAACAATGAGCTCTGTGTTGTGAGCGGTTTGAGTCCTTCAACGAGACGTTTTACCCTCCGGTCCAATAATTATATACTCAATAAATCTGGGTTAACATTTGAGTTATTTTTGTTTCATATAAGTGTTTTAAAGCGACAGCCTTTCACCTCGCGCCCGATCTTTGCCTCAAGATTGAGAGATTTCTCTTTACAACATTTAAACGGTTGATTAACTATCAGAGGACAAGTTTTAACAAGGATGAGTGTAGGAAACAGTAAATACACTTTTACAGAAGGATGACACACTAATGGTAATGCCTGGGTGATACTAATACTAATAATACCTTTTAGAAAACACACATTTAAATTAATTGAGGTATAGCAGACATTTCTGAGCAGGTTTATAAAGCTGTGTGTGTGAAACTGATGGAGGAAAACACAAGTGACCAAACGGTGGAAACAATGTCGTTGTTTTAGTTTTTTTACACAGCACTTTCATTTTATTCCACTACAAAAAGAAAAAGCCATCTCAAGAGCACCAGCAGAAGCAGAACAGAACCCAGTTCTCCTCCACCAGCGGAGCCGAGCAAAGAAAGAGTCCTTCGGTCCCACCGTCCACCGACACATGCAGCAGAAATGCAACCCTACTGTAAAGCCTCTGCAGAAGCACGACGATGCCAGAGATCGGGCCAGGAGTTAAATTAAAAACCTAGAACTGCACACGGCTACTCTTCTATACTGAGGAGAAAGAAGACAAAATATAGATAGTTTTTAAACTAGCCGAGAACAAAAACCACAGCACAAGGGGTAATAATAATACTCTTCAAATATTTGAAAGGTAACAGACAAAAACTCTACCGAGAGGTGTGTGTTTGACCCAAGCAGGAAATATACTGTACACACACACACATTTATCTGGCTTACTTGTTGGTTGTTTTATAGAAATACAGTCGCCGTACAATCATGAAATGGTGACCAAACTATCTTGTTTTTTTCCGTCCAGCATGCATCTCTCGGTGAGCAGAGTGTTGTGCGGTGACAGCGCAGCGGCTGGAGCTGGATGTGAACTCTGGAGCGGAGGAGGGAAGCGTTCATGGGTTTCAAAATAGCGGCATGAAGAGCAGCTTGAGGCAGATTTCTGGTGTTAATCATAAAAACTATCACTGTAAGAAACTAAAAGTGGAAAAATCAGCCCCTCCCCTTTGAGTGAAGTACCCTTGTTCTTTAAATAATAGTCTGAGCTATGAAGATCTTTACAAATCACTGCTTATTACATTAATAATATTATTGATTACCTCTCGCGTACATTCAAGCATGATAGTCCAGAGTGAACAACCTGCTCAAGTGTCTAAAGACATTGTGATTTATTCTCCGAACGGCCTATAAAGGCTTCAAGAGATCGTTCCGCTTCAGATGAATACAAATGTGATTGTTTCTCTCCAAAATGTCAAATTAAAAATGTTTTGTTGACTTTTGTTGTTGTTGTCTTCAAGTGGAGATGCATAGCAGGATAACTCTCGGCTCCCCCCGGGTTCAGCTCGTCACACGTGGCTCTCGTAGAACACCTGGCAGGGAGGAATTGCTTCTGTCGGCTCGGGCGCCGCCGGCTCGATGTCCGGATCTTCCTCCGCCTCGGGCTGCTCCTCGTGGTCAAGAGGAGCGACGGGTGGCGGGGAAGGGGGAGGCGAGGAGGAGGAGGAGGAGGGAGGAGGAGGAGGCGGCGAGTGAGGACGAGGCGAGGAGGGAGGAGGCGAGTGAGGGGGAGGCGAGCAGGGTGGAGGCGAGGAGGGCGTCGCCTCTGGCTGAGCCGGAGCGTCGATGCTGCAGTAGTTGGTGATGGCGAGCTGCGGGTGCACCGACACCTGGATGGCGATGTGCTGCGGCTGCTCCTGGACCGACGAGTTGTCCGAGTCGGCGGCGGGGGACTCGCTGCGCTCGCGCTCGCGCTCCAGCTCCCGCTCCTGCAGGATGGTGAAGACGTCCCTCCCGCCGATGGCCCGGCACACCGTGTCGCGGAAGCCCTCGGGCGCCTGTCTGACGAAGGTGTGCCGCATCTCCTCCACGCCCACCACCTCCAGGATCTCCTCCATGAAGGTGCGGCAGTTCATGATGAGCGGCGGCAGCGGGATGCTGCGCGCCAGCTCCTCGATGTACCGCGCGAACTCCATGGTCTTGAACTGCGTGACCTTGGCCAGCTCCAGCGTCTTGGCCGAGGTGATGATGGGGATCCGCTTGGCGATCTCGAAGGCCTTCTGCAGCTTCTCGGCGCCCTCGGTGCGGAAGAATTCGTTGATGGCTTTCTCCGTCTTCTTCAGGTGGCTGCTCATCATGCAGAGGCGCGTGACGTTCAGCGCCATGATGATGGTGAAGGTGACCAGACACACCACCATGTAGTACACGCCCATGTCGCCCTTGGTGATGACCACGCGCAGCGTCACGGTGCAGTTGGCGTTGCCGTGCACGTTGGACGCCATGCAGGTGTACTTGCCGCGGTCCGCGAACTCGATGCCTGTGATGTTGAGGACGCCGGTGTCCATCAGCCACCACTTCTCACCTACGGAGAGAGACGGAGGAAGGTCATGAGGACGGAGAACAACCAACCGGCCATTGAAGGAAACTGTGGTTTATTACACCTTGGGGTTTTGTTTATGTCGTTCTTCTTCTCCTGTTTATAACCTGTATGATGGTCTGACTCACACTTGTGTTTATTAGATAGATGGGATCTGACCAATTACTTTAGTATCATCATAACTGAACCAAAGCTATACATTTAAACACATTTTCCTTGAACAAATTCTCAAAATCGGTGTGATCAAGTGGAACAAGTACTAAAACCAATCCATTACTTTGCGGTAAAAAACATTGGTGGGACTTGCTGACCTGCTTTTTTCCCACAGATGCTCCATAACCCCATTAATATGCAGGTTGCCCACTAACTCACGGTTTAAACCCTGAAAATCCTCTTAATGCATCTGTTCCTCTGCCGTGTGACTTGACAGCCCGCTCCCCTCCGCGGTGTTTTTGCAGCTGATGCTGCGCTTTACAAGAGGAACTCGCTCACTCAGATGTGCTCACGTTGTACTTCTGCGCTGTTAAACGTTTTTTTTTTATGGCGTCTGACGGCACGAGAGAACAGAATGTTTTGGCACACAGATTTATTAATCGATGGAAGTCTTTAAACAGAAGTGTGCCCTCAGATCTTCTGTATCAGCTTCTATCTGTGAAATGTAGAGATGTTCAGGATGTGCCATGTTGATGTGCGATGTATATTTGGATCAGATTGTGAGGGCAGCCGTGACCTTATTATTCCTGCCATATTTCAATATTTAAACAGGTGGTGTGGCTGCTCTGTGCGCTGAGGTTTGAGTCATCAAAACAGGACGGATCTATTTACATGTTCTTGTGGTTAATTCAAACACGATTGAAGGATCAGGTCTCTCAAATAACAAAAAAAACAAAGACATTTTTTCAGTGTCACAATTTTAACAAACGTTAAAGCGCACAACAGCTTTCGGTCGCAAAATGAGTTAACGACCAGTGAAACATCCGTCCGTTAACGGCCAGAAACGTTTGAGAAAAGTTTAATAAAAAGTGAGCTGGACACCGGTAGAAGCTACAACATCTCGCAGTGATGTCATCAGCAACGGCAGTGTGTACAGTTTATATGACTGGCGGCAGTATATTTGCTTTGGTTATCGGCTCTTATCAAAGCGACGAGGTAGTTATTTCGACTGATAAACTGATCGACCTATTAGGTGAAGTCACGGCCTTTGTGCGGTTCAAACAAATAGTCCCGACATTTTGGGATATATAGGCTTATTTGCTTTCTGGTGGGGAGTCGGTTAGATAAGAAGATTGAGGCCGTTCTCATGTCGGTCTGTTGAACATAAAGCTGAGGGCAGCAGATGGTTAGCTTCTCTTAGCACAGAGACGAAAAACAACGCAAAAACACTTTGATTCATGAATGGAATAAACAAACGAGAAATAAAGTGTTAATTGGTGAGCTTTAGAGTTGCTGGAATGCACATTTTGTGACCCTTGTTCAGTTTATGCGAAGCTAGTAATGAGTAGAGTCTGTAAATCTGTAGTCGGCAGTCTGGAAGAGAACACAACAACATTTTCTACCGCCTTTTACACTGCTGGCACGATCAATTTCCCACACTGGTTTCCACTGCCGATGAATGGGACGGTCAGGAAATGAAGCCTGGCCGACGACAGCGTCCATCCGCCTTTTCATGCGAGAGCGAGATTTCTATTTTTACCTCCACCACCGGATCATGTGCTGTGATTGATGTGCTGCCCAATACTACAAGCTACTTTGCAGGAGATAAAGAAGAAAAAAGCAGTCTGAGTCACAGACAGACATCTGCAGAAGAAACAAGCGAGGGCAGGTCGTGACGCCGCTCTGCAAGGAAGTGTGTTTACTGCCGAGTGAAGTGCTGCCTGCCTGGTGAAAGTCTCCCCTTCCCTAATGATATTCCTGTGTGTCGCCCAGGGGAGCGGCTCTGTGGCGCTGCAGGCGCTGCTCTGGGTTTGTGGGTCGTATTCACAAAGCTGCCCGTCCTCTCTGACGGCAGGTTCCAACAGGAGAAGCATCCGAAACTCCCACTTCTTCTTTGGCGAATTACAAGATTCAAAAACACAAGACGGCACGGAGCCTCGCCTTGAATGGAGATCAGTAGTAGAAACTTTCTGAACGATTTCCTGACACTAATTGGTAAAACAAACTGTCATTCCTGTGAGAAAATAATCACGGCCGCCAGACGAAATGTGCAATAATTGAGCGGACTTTCCCTCTGAATACTGACCACGAGGACTAAATATTTTAAGGAAAACATCTGCTGGATGTCAGGGTGAATAAAATCAGCTCCGTACACAAAGTCCTCAGTTCCTGACGTTTCTTTTCCCTCTCGGCCTCTCTTGTTGAACGCCATCATCGTGATCCAACATTGAATATACAGTATAATTACTCTTTGCACTGAAACAGAAGATGGCCTCTCAACACCTGCAGGTATTGTCTTCCATGTGAGCTCACACACTTTGTGTGCATCAGAGCATCAGGATGCACCGCCGTCATATTTTCCAGTAAACGCCCCCAGAGAACGATCTTTTCCACAATAATGTTGATAACGATTCGCACACATTATCTTTATATTGTGAACTACATTAGGTCTGCCAGTAATCCCAATGGCATCAAGCTCTAAACACAATCACTGGTGCTCTGGGTGAGTGATATCCAACTGATAGGTTTCCAGTTCTGCTGATTCATAACCTAAACTGCTTCAGGGCCATATTAGATTTTCATTTTAGAATGATTTTTGCATCAATTGATGAAGTTTCTTTGTTTGTCAATGATTTAATTCGCTGGATTAGTCAAAAACAGACATTCGGTTATGTTATTCATTGACGGTTTCAAAATATTTTTCCAAAGAAGTATAACTATGTGCGGACTCATCAAGTCTTCCCATAATTCAAGGCTTCTGGGTTCATTTCTGAAACACAAACTATTGCCTCTATCTACGACACATGGAAATGTAACTGAGCAAGGCAGCAGGCCAGTACGCACTTGAGTGGCGAATAAGATGGATGCGTGGCTATTTTTAACTAGTGTACCCGTATTGTAAAGTTTTTAAATACAGGATGCGGACCATGAGCTGGCTGAAAGGAATTTTAAACAACAAAATCAGAAGGTGGGCAGGGTTTCCTTCAGTGGTCATTTGACTAAATAAATCAATTCTACTGGGCAAGACTACTAACTAACTCGCTCCAATTGCTCCTAAATGTCTACTTGTTAAAGCCTTCTTAATAGTGAATAATAAACCTGAAACTCTTCTCCATTTGCTGCTAACGAATTCCTCATTGAGTGGCGGTGCAGTGCTGCTGACAAAGAGAACAGGAAAGTCTCAGGAAGTCTCACCATTCATCTCCGTGTCCAGACGCTCTCCATGGGAGTTGAACCACTGGACACTGGGAAGCGGCTCTCCGGTGACATTGCAATTGATCACCGCGCAGGTTCCCTCACGGGCAATTATCTGGTGCACTTTAGTGAACACAACCGGGACGAATCCACCCTCTGTCGCGTTGCCGTTTTCCGTAAGGTTTCCGTCCGCGTCCCCCGAAAAGGCAGCGGTGGCGTGGGAGGCGATGAGGGACGCCAGGACCAGAAAAACGTATCCACCGGTCCTGTACATTTTCTCAAACTGCTGGTGTGTCATCCGAGAGGAAGGAGACTGTGTCATTCCTCCTGTGTCTCCATCCAGCGGACTGGCTATCTCTTGACGGTTGACGGCAACTTGGTATTCAGCTCTGTGACTTGAAACATCTCACTAGAAAACAGAAAAAGTGAGATTTATTAATCGGAGATGGTGCCGGTTCACTTGATGCTAAGCAGCTGGAACAAACTGATAAGGAGGCTGTTAAAATAAATACAGGATTGCGCCTAATCATCATGAAAAAAACAAGTGGAAAATTCCTCACACAAGTCTTCAAATTACTTGTTTTGTTTCAGCAAATGCAAAGATATTCAATTTGCAATGATATAAAAACAGAGCAATAAGTCCTCATATTTCGTCCTTAAGTTATTCTAGTGTTGTTGATTACTGATTTAGTTCAATATCACGCAAAACTACCCTAAAAACTGTTCTTTTGATCACTGCGATCACAATAATTGATCACCCCTACCTTTAGAGCCTGCAGGTATTAGACGACCACTCATGAAAAACAGATTACACTTGAGCGCAATCGCCCACGTCTTAGTCAGCACAAAAAAAGATGGCCTTTTCTATGGTACTGACGTACAGATCACCTTCATTCATAGTTTACTAACATTTATATAACATATTCATCAGATCCGTCAAATCCAGATAATACGTGTCTGCAGCTAAAACGCTGATTATAATAACACGTATTTAGGGCTCAGTAACGCTGCAATAGATCATTTGTAACGTTAAATGATGACGTAGTTTGCTCCTGCGTTATAACAACAACTATTATCTTGATAAACGTGGAAAGAAAAGACACAGCGCAACATAACGGAGCTGTGCGTGGGCTCAGTCTACTCCCTAGTTCCTCTCGTTGCACATACGAAGATAGCGTCGACACTCATTTAATGAGCGTCAACTATTACGTTATTATTAAATTATTACTTTATAGAACATGTTAGTAAAATGTGAGATTGCTTTCAAGATGTCGTCGCCTCGAACGGCGCCGTTTAGTCGCAAAACACGGGCGTGGGACACGGCTATGTGCTGGACGGCGGATTTTACATCACGGGACCCTTATTGAAAAAACGGAGGTGCCGTATTTAACTAAAAATAATGTACGGTTTAGCTAAAGATAAAGATGAATGTCACCGTAGACAATAGTCGGAATCATCGCTAAAGAGCGTGAAAAAAAGAAAAAAATGTATCCCGAGTAATGCGGTACCGTCCCCCCTCAAAAGCGAGACAACGGCCCAACGGCTCGACGTCAACGGCTCAATCGTCGATAAAAACCGTTGAAATGTCAAAACATCCCAGTGGATTAATGGCGGGGTTCATACTCACGTCATGGTCCGTCGCTGGTCACGTTTAGTGGGGAACAGCGAGGCTGTTACTCCGCATCTCCATCCTCCCCCACCCGCTAGTCGTCCGCTGTGTAGCCAGCGACGCTGCTTGCTTCAGACTAGACTGGGTGGCAACATCGCCCAGACAGTTGCTTGGGTTGCATTGCGATTATACTACTACAACAATGAATTTATTACAACTCTTTTCAAATAGAGCATCCATGTAGGTACTTCATGGGGACCCTCGGGGCTTATTGAGTACATTTCAAGAGGAAATACTTGTAGTTTGCCCTCTGAGCAGATCGTTAAAGGAGCTGTATTTAACGTTCAGTGACATGTTGAGAGCCGTTAGAGGCAATCAAAATGATCCCAATTACACATACTTGACTACTAGAGTGTTTCCCTCAAACATGTTTAAAGCTGCATTAATTTACATGTTGGCCACTCGGGTGCAGCAGAACAAGTCGTAAACACAATGCAGAAACATTATAGACATTAAAACATTCATGTTGTTTAGCCATCCGACCACTGTAGTTCATTATTGACTTTCTTTTTAGTTGTGTTTTTATCTTAACCAAGTCCTGACATTATTCTCTGCATTGTTTACGTGCATTAATGCTCCATAAAGCTGAGGACAACTGGAGAGTTGAGTGATTAAAAACCTGTGGGTTTGTCATCACCAGCCACGCCTATCATCTTACCACTGGTAATTAATAAGTGCAGCTTTAAAGTTGCCAACTCTCAACCGAAAAATTGAGGCTAACTAACACACTTTGTGTTGTTTTGTCATTTCATTCGTCGGCCATCTGTATTGCAGTGTGTTTGTGCAGCCTGGCCTTGAGGCTCCCTCGAGAACACAGCAGCAGGATCTGGGCGGCTTCCCAGTGTGCCATCGACCGCTGTAAAGACCGATGGGCTTGATACTCTGCTCACATATAGAGGTGAAGTGCAAGTACATTTCATTTTGTGGTGCAGGTCGTAGACCTTTCAGAGCACATTTGATTTTAGACACGTAATGGCAGGTGAATGGACTGTTGGTGAAATCCCATCCCCTCTGCATTTGGGATCAATTACAGCTAAAAGGTTGGACTACAACAAAGCAGCTTTAGGGGGTCTGTAGTGTTGTGGCGAGAAGATAAAGCAAGAATAGGATCAGGGGCATAAATGGCAGGAGGAAACACACTTTGAAGCAAAACCATAAATGAAGGCAGAACTAAAGCGCCTCAAAACAAAGATGAGTCAGAGTTATCCGAGCTGTTTTTGTTTGTGTGCCAGAGTTGAAAGCTCACTGACCTTGAAGCCGCAGTTAAAGTCTGAAATCGACACTCTGCACCAAGGCCTCCGCACACAGTCAATAGATAAGTCAATAACGCTCCGTCTATGTTTAGAAACATAGAGGGGATGTTCGTGTGCCGGTGTTTATCAAACATTAGATAATTCACTTTTACCGGTCGCTCCATTTTGTGAGATATTCTTCTTTCTGCACAAAATGTCACCAAATTGAGGTACATTTGTTGTTGTTTTTTACTCGTTCTTGTTGCGTCACAGTTTTACATGCAAACACGATAAGCTCATAAAATGAAGTCAAGCTGCCCAAGTAGTGCAGACTAAACACATACACACAGTATATGACTCCATAACTAAACACTCTGAAAGAGGTCACTCTTAGCGCTTTCATGCTTGTGTACATTTCACTAATATTTAACTTTAAAAAGCAACATTTAAAATGCAAGAGTCTCAGTTTTCTGAAGTATATTCACAGGGTGATGTTTCAGTCTTTACCAGAGGGGTTTTAAAACATCGCTTCACTGTAAATAACTGTCGCAAATACCAGATTTTTAAGCCAAACCTCTGACCCGGTTATCCCTTTACGGATGAATGCTTCAGCTTTACACAAACACGTCTGAGAGCTCGGTCACACGGCTCACACTGGGCCACATATTAACACACCGGAGGGAAAGTCTGTACAAAGGAGGGGAAAACAGTTTCCACCGACACACACAGACCCGATTGTTGTCAGCCGGTGTCGTTCCAGTTCGTGATCGGCTAACATGCAGGTTGTTCCTTCAGGTCACCATGAAACAAAGGGGGTCAACCCCCAGGACTCTGAGTGTTTACTCCAATCATAACTGTACAGTTTTAAGTAACTGTGTGGTTGAAACTATGCACAAACACAGATGTCTTTAATCTTCCGCTACCAATAAGAAACAACCCAAATTATTTGTGTACCGCGATTATCAGTAGCCTAAATCGTTGTTTATAAATATAACAATTTGGCAGATAAAGGTGACATAAGACAAGACTCTTTTTAGGTAAAAACAGAAGTAGTCAGAGTTTCTGGCACACTTTAACCTACTTCAAAGGTGCACAAAGAAAGGGGAAATGGCTTGTGGCACTTTATTGTGAAACAATTTGCGGCTTTTAACGGCACCAGGAATAACCCTTCTGTCTGTCTCACAATGCAGTTATTCCTGATATTAAGTATTGCTGGATTGTTTCCAGATTACAATAAAGCAACATTTGATTGAGAAAATTGTGCGATAATGAGAAAAAAAACATACTAAATACTTAAATAAAATAAAAGTTGATGTATTTTTTTAGGGTTCCAGCAGTCACACAAATTAAGACTCAAAAGACAATATGAAAACAAAAAAGGTTGTTTACTTTTTTTGTACATGGTAAACATAAACACATCCTCAATGTATTTTTCTTCTCTTGCTACAAACAGCTTTCAATGATCGGCACCAAGTACAGTACATCCATTGTAAGTTTCTCCTCTTGATATATGGACATAATCAGAGGTTACACAATAGCAAAATAAAATAAAACTTTATTAATATTTTTGAAAATAGAAGCTTTCAACAATAAGTTAGAAAATACAGCATCTTTTAGGGAAAAATAGATATTTGTTCACAAAGCCTCTTTGATGAGAGAAGAGAGTCTTCTGAAAGCCTGTTGAAATCATTGTGAGAGATTAGAATCATTATTGAGTGTGTGTGTGTGTGTGTGTGTGTGTGTGTGTGTGTGTGTGTGTGTGTGTGTGTGTGTGTGTGTGTGTGTGTACCTCATCAATCTGCTCTGGTGTGGAGAGAGAAAAGGCCGCTCTGACGTAGGGACAGGGGTCACTACTGTTGATCATGAAGACGCCTCCAGGAACCAGCAGTACCTTTCAACACACACACACACACACACACACACACACACACACACACACACACACACACACACACACACACACACTGAATCATGGGAAAGATAAAACACTGACAAAGACTCTCTACAAATCTAAAGTGTCGTTTAGCTGTCGACTCGGAGTTTTTACTATGCGCTGCTTGGAAGGAACTGCAGAACCATGGAAAAGCCTGATTGTACCCACTCTTGTTTATAATCGGCTAATCAGCTCTCCGCTAGCAGAGATTTATAAGTGCTGTGTGTGTGTTTGTGCGTATGTGTAACACTCAGTTGCTAAACCCACTCACAAGAGTGCACAATGGCCACTTTAAATGCAGCATCCCACACGCTATTCAGACACAAAACCTTGGTTCACACACACACAGAAATGCATTCTGGGTACCTGCTATTTGCATATTAGGTGTACAGTAGGTATGTGTTAACCTCCAGTGGACACAGTTAATTGGGTTTTGTTCCACATTAAGCCACCAGAAGGGATTCATATGTGAGGGCTTAGACTGAAATACCAGAGGAACAAATTGTGTGCTGACCTCTTTCTCCAAGGCTTTCTCCATAATGAGCTGTTGGGTATCGGCTATGCCCTTTAGTTTGATCCACAGGAACATGCCTGCCGACGGGGTGTGCCACTCTGCTACATCTGTGAACACACACACACACACACACACACACACACTATTGAAATAAATTTAAACAAGCCTGCGTGTTTGCTTCCTGACTCATATCAGGATTTCCCTTCCGTGATTTTTTTTGTCTGTTCCTCTCTTAAGATTATTAACGCTTTAACTACATCTAGACTATTAAAGTAGTTAACACTTTTCACAAATGTAGTGGTCGTTGTTCCATAAATCAACACGTTTATGTGGAAATGCCTTAACATGTAGTTCCTACAATGGCCACTAGGTAACTATACTGACTCAAGACAACTTTAACTTCTTACTACACATGTCCTTTTTTCTTCTTCAAAAAAAACTACATTAAGAGCCAAAATGTTTTTTCCTCTCGCTCCGTCTTCAAGGTGCTCAGTTGGACCAAGCATCATAATAATTCAGAGAGTCTGTATTAATCTACATTACTTTACTTTTTTAGCACCAGTAAAGAGTACAGCCAGTTCCTTTTTTTTTTAGCTGATTGGACAATCTATCTGACATAGGGCCATTTTTTTGTATTCAGTAAAATATTCAAAGGTTCCCTGTTGAGTTAACTTGGAAACAAACAAGTGTGTCTTGCCAAAACTTAGTGTCTTAAAATCAAGAATGACCAACCAAAGTGATGAGGGAATGTGTCTTTTCACTTTCTTCACAAACCTTTGAGCCACTTGTCTGCAGAGCTGATCATGGCATTGCGTTGTTTCCTGTAAAACTCAATCACCCTGTGAAAGGGAACAGAAACTGTGTCATTGCTTTTCTTGACCAGTCAAACCAGTCACGCAGAGCTGCAGCATTGTGGGAGGCGACGTACCCGTCTATGTGCTGGAGGAAACCCTCTCGGCCCCAGCTGTGCAGCAACTGAGACACCATGAGCTGAAAGGAGGCAGCGCACAGGTTATATAATGCAAAGGCCTGTGGAGCCAAATCATTTCACTGTAAAATGACCCTGCAGCAGAGAATCCACCTGCAAATCTGTGTTTCTATCAGCACACCAGTGCAGCTGCAGCACGACACACCTTCTAGAAAAGTTTGTTTTCGTCCCGTTCACGTCTCCAATTCTAAATCTTTCGGAGTTATTGTCAACGTTTGGTCTGGATTAGATGAGAAAGCAAAGGCGAGGGTTGAATCAGAGCAGATCTGTTTTGCAGATCCTAATTAATCTCCCTCGACTTCCTTATTTAAAACTCCTCTGCAGCAGCTGCCGATCCAGATGCACCACGGCGTCTGGTTTGGCTTTGGCTATGGCGTGACGACACGCCCCTCCTCGCTGCTGAGGTTATGCAAATCTGGCGTGCCTGAGGGACGGGAACAGAAGCTGTGTACAAGTATGAGGAAAGACTCCATGACTGCACCGCCCTGACGTGTGCCGACTGCTGCGCGGAGGTCTGCTTGGCTCAGACTGCTTTTTACAATCTTATATTGCGTTTCTGTTTTGCCTGTTTAGCGGCCAAGACGACGGAGGATTCCACAGAAAGCATCAAATCATTTCTACTTTAAATGAATACAAGGAAAAGAATACGTGACAAAGTTACTCAACACAGTTGAAAGCAGTTAACCAGAATTGTAGACTGAGTGTTTCATTCACCTGCGTGAAGGTACTCGTGTGCATCGTGGAGGCCTGGATGTGCAGCACCACCCGGTCCACCAGCGGTTTGGGACCGGTTACGAAACCGATCCTCAGCCTGGAACAAACAGGCACAGACACACATAAACATGCGGGTGGATTTCTTCATTATGTGGCTCAAAATTAAGCTGGAGCTTATGTGTAAAACAGAAAAACAGTTCCTGAGCACAAGTACACCAAACGTGAGCAGTGGGAAGTGGGAAGTTACACAATACGACGATAGGCTGGGAATAACACACACACCGTTTACAGGTCCTGACTCATTAAAGGAAACCGCAGAGCTTCACATGCATTCGGTTTAAACACACACACACACACACACACACACACACACACACACACACACACACACACACACACACACACACACACACACACACACACACACACACACACACACACACACACACACACACACAGGCGCTCACCCTGAAGACAGGATCTTGGAGAAGGAGTCTGTCCTGAGGATCCTCCCGTCAACATCCATGGAGAGGAACGTGGGAGCCCACGGCTGCCAATTAACAACACTATTAATCATAATAATGAATGAGTTCGGATCGTTAACACACTTCATGGTTCTCCAAAGTCAAAGTGCGAAGATCAGACCATAAAGTAATGAGACAAATGCACCATTTCACCTTTTTAAATGACAGAGAAGACGATGCGAGTGAACTCTTTGGGTACCTTGTCAAACTGCAGGAAGTAGTAGGGGTCGTCCTCGATGATGAGCATGTCGTACTGCCTGGCCAGCTGTTAAGCAGGTGGGAGGGAATAAAACAAAATGTAGAGGGAAAGCAGCCTCACAACGAGCTCTAATGAGCAGACCCAGATGTTAACGGACTGCTTTGCATAAATAAAATGCAGTGTGTGCATGCAGTCGTATTTCGGACCCCCTGAGTCAGGCGGGACAAACCTCGTACACTTCCTCCTTCCTCTGAATGCTCATGGAGGCGCCGGTGGGGTTTCCTCCGTTGGGGATGGTGTAGAGGATCTTGGGGGCGGTGCTGCCGGGCTTCTGGACCTCAGAGGGGTCCCACCGAGACAAGACCTCCTTCAGGGCTGCAGGTATCATGCCGTGCTGGTCGCTGGCAACGTTGATCAAGTTGCAACCGAGCGGCTGGAGCTACAGAGGAACGCAGGAGGCGAGACGGTCACAGAAGCCTGAGTCACTGTACGTGTGTGTGTGTGTGTGTGTGTGTGTGTTTTTAATCAAAGAAGCGCTCTCACCGCTGCCAGTGTGCCTGAATACGTGGGTGCATCCAGCAGAACGTTGTCTCCGGGGTTGACCAGCATCTCAAACACCTAAAAACACAAACGCATGTCAAGCTGATAAAAGTATGTTTAATAGATTATAATGTATGTATTTGATCATTTGAGCCCGGCTACACGGACAGCTGGTGGAGCCGGTACCTTGCAGAGCCCTTCCTGGCTCCCCGTGGTCACACACATGTCCGTCTGGGTCGGCGGCTTGTGGAGGTCCTCCTGCAGGCTCTTCATCCATGTCAGCAGCTCGGGAATTCTACGTACAAAAGACTTCTCTCTGTAATGTGTGGTGTCTTTATATAAACACAGTGCATTTCCCTTTTGCTACTTTCAGTAATTACATCTATGACAGCTTTTCCACATGCTGTTGCTGGGTATGTTTTCTGAGAAAAGTGTTGCGTTTTGAAAAAGCATAAAAATGTATCGAGACAGACAAAGCACTGTTTGATAAACTGCCGATATGTTGTTGGCTGCGAGCACCAAAGAAACAGCTGTATATATTTGGGCAAATGATACTCAGATTGGGTTTGAAGTCAAGATTAATCCTTGGTGTAAAATCTTGTTGTCTCGTTCTTTTTGGGCGGCATTTTCTGGATTTATTGGAGAGCAATACTCAAGAGAGATGACAGGTGCCACTCAAAGTGTCACTTACCTTAACCTTATCTGTTTGTCTGAGCACTTTACCTTATACTTAATTTAATACCCATTGCACTGTTGTTGTCGTTGATTGTTGTTTGTCTCGTCTAACGTCTCATGTCTAATGTACGCACCTTCCGCCTAGAAAAATTCCTCGTTTGTGTAAACATTCCTGGCAAATAAACGGTTTCTGATTCTGAAGTGTCTCTGTTTGTGTTTTAAAAAAACAAACAATCCATACAGGATTCCTGTGTTGATGCCTCACCCATTGGAGGCAGAGTACTGCAAAGCCCTCTTCATCGTCGTCTCATCGAAGGTGAGCGTCGGCCCGTTCTTCACCTTGATGGACGCGGACAGGAAGGGGAAGGTGTTGGGGTTGGGCGCTCCTCCGGCCAAAGAGATCAGGGACGCAGGAGACCGCTGCTGCAGCTCGGCTAAAATAAGGCAAAAATAATGTATTAATTGTGTTTGAGCACTTCAAAGATTACATCTCTGTGGAAATGTAAAAAAATATATAACTTTCCAATTAAAATATGGCCCATTTTAGCTTCCTACTGTGTATCAACTGGTTTGTGCTCAATAAATTGACATATGTTAGACATTATGCATCAAAGCCAAATATGAACTGACAGGTGCTGTATTGGCTGATTTCGAGTAGTGTCAATTATTTATTAAATATTTCTGCTGATATTGTGCATACGTCGCATGAGTTGTTTTCATTTGCATTTGAATAAATGAACTTACTCAGCATCCGGATAGGGGAGGGCTTTCTAGCTGCGCTGACAGCGGTGAGAAACCGAGCGTAATTCATGATTCCTGCGAAATTAAAAAAATCACAAACATGTACCCTCACGTAACAATTAATACACTGGGGTTTTGTTTAATATAGAACACGTTGCAACGTATTACATGAAACATATTTGACGACAAGACAACTTGACATTAGTCAATAATTCCCACGTTATTCCCTACTTTAAAGAAGACGAGCAGCTCTGTAACGTCGGATGTATGAACAATAAACTGTGTTATAGTGACACGAGAGAGCGGGGAAACGACAACGAGCAAGTTAACGTTAGTAAACTGGAAAAATGACAAAGCGACGACGTTCAGGTGTGTGTGTCACTGACCTTGCGTCTCTCGGCTGAAACACCCCGGTGGCTGCTGGGTAATGTATTTCTTAGAACACCAAGATTCATCCGCGGCGTTCAAAACGTGAACTACATTGCCCAAGACGCTAAACAAAAACAAAAAACTATGAAGAGCTCGCGATTAAATAACTTCGCTTACTTTTTTTTCACATTTTACTGTTGAAGATGATATCACATAACTAGTTTGATTCATTCAAGAAAGAAAACTATCGAAAGCTGAAGTCGCGTGACTCCAGTATCAGTCGCCGGTTATTTTATTTAGTTTTTCTCCACTAGAGGGCAGTCAACCGAATTTAACGACTCAACGCGACCGGAAATGACGAAGGAAATGAACTTCCGTGTTGTTGTTGTAGCTTGGTCGAGCTAACTAGCTACTCAAGACAAACTGTGTAACGATAGCGTAATTTTAAGTTATTTGAAGTTTACCAATTACATTCAACCTTGCGTCTTTTCCTTTCAAATCGCAACTTGAATCGTTTTATTCGGCGTGAGTTTTGTTCAGGCGTCGGCAGCATGCGAGAAAATGTCTAAATAAGGTAACGTGAAGCTAACGGCCTGGTTCAACTCAACCGTCGGCCTGTTTCATTTCATATATAACGTTAAATATAACAAATGTGTGGTTATGGCTGAGCTAATATACTAGACAGAGAACATTAACATGCACTTAAATCTATGTGTTTCCTTCGTTTAAACGCAGTGTTTAGATAACATGTGTGTTTCTCTCCTCCTCAGTGAAACTCGTTGAGATGTCTGCTGTAGACTGACCGTCCTGTTCTCAGCTTTTACGTCCCCGTCGGCGTTTCAATGGGGAAAAGGAAAGACATGATTCACCCCAGGTTCCTTGGTGAGTATGTGAGAGTATTGGTATTACATTTAGTTAGTTTGAACACATTTTAAAAGCTAACACAACCGCCCTGTCATAAATGTAGATATTACAATGTTGAAACTGTTTATTTTCAACTTTATGGCCATTTTGAAGGTTTGTGATGCTGTTTTATTGTATTGCAACTATGCTGAGATGTTTCTAATATTGTGTCCACCCCCTATTTATCATATTAGACTGTAGGCTATATAACAAACGCCTCTCACTGTATAATGCAATACAGTTTAACATCATCACAAACTGCACGCTATACAGTTGAATCAACCAACACTTGTTTAACAAAAGTTTCAACAATCATACATTTGGAAGATTGACTCTGAGAGAAAACAGAGACTGCGTGTTTGAGTCCTCTTATTTACTGCCAGGGTCCAGTTCTGACAATACTGCAATTTTTCCCTTTTTTGTAAGCACCAGACTAATTATACAGGATCACAAAAATGCCAGATCAGAAATATTCCAAATATCACAGAGGCTTTTTGGACTGATATTCTTGCTTCGTACAAATCTTCTTTGTCGACATCGATGCACTTATAGGATTGTTATTTAATAGTTCATACATGTTTATTGTATTTATGTGTTGCGCTCCTCTCGTCCTCTGCAGGTGAAGGCGGCTCCAGCCTGCACAGCATCCACAAACGGAAACACAAAAAACACAAGAAGCACAAGAGGAAGCACCACAGCTTCGCCGAGGCGCCGGAGCCTGTAGTGATTCCTCGTCCTCCTCCGCCACAGCTCCGCCTCAAGATCAAACTGGGAGGACAGACGCTGGGGACCAAGAGGTGAGGCGGGATGTCGAAGATGGTCGGTTTGGTCGTAGTGCCGGTGCTTCCTTTCATCTCAACCCGATGACTTCTGTTTCCTGTCTGTAACAGTGTTCCCACCTTCACCGTGCATCCCGGTGTGGCTTGTCCTCCATCTCCCTTGATGATTATTAATAATGTTAATAACAACGATGATGACGACGACGACGATGATGATGATGACGATGATGACGAAGAGCCCTCTGTGCCTTTGGAGCAGTATCGAGCCTGGCTAGGTGAGTTACAATAAGATAATACTAAGATTCTTTACACTGGAGCTTGATGAAAAGTTATAATCTGTTATTAGAGTTGATCAGGTCTGGTGATAAAGATTGTGGGTCATATACAGAGAAATACAAGCAGTCATGGGCCAAACTATTAGTGAATGCACATTACAGTGATTTGTTGTTGTGTCCACGTTACAAAAACTATTCTTCTATCTGCTGCTCTTAAATATAATTTTGATTAAGTAGATACTTTTGCACTCTAAAACGGTACATGTCCTAAGTGTCCCCATGATTTTATGGTTAAATAAGTCAAGTTAAAACCGGCTGAAATTGACAAGTTTTGGTTTTGTTCATGCCTTATTGGTCCACAAATGTAAATGTAAGATTCAAACGTGTAATATTAGGATGTGAAGAACGGAACTGGCAGTAAAGATAAAGGATTTGTTTCTGTGCCAAGAGGTTACAACAGAGGTAATTTTACTGAATTTAATCAACATCTAGGATGTGCAATTTGTTAGAAATCTGCCAATGGAAGTCAATGGATCACTAAAATAGTAGAAACAATCTCCCTCGACTTCCTTATATAGTAGAACAAAGAGCATTAACTATGAAAACATTTAATAAAGTTAACTTTTAAACATGCAAAAACACTGGTACAGTATTGAAAGATGTCTGTCTAAAATACCTCTAATACGACATTAATACTTAAATGAACATTCACTAAATTCTAAATACAATTTTAAAGAGCTACATGAATTATCTTTCATTCAAAATTAAGAATGCAAGTTAACTTCATATTAGTGTTTTTGCTGTTGTAACACGGTTAAGACAATTTTCTGGCCTTGGTTGGACAATAAATCCACGTTTGTTCTGTATCAGATGAAGACAGTAACCTGGCCACATCCCCTATGCCAGACATAGACTCAGACTCCATGCTGGGCGTTCCCGTGGACGAGGAGGAGCGGTGGCTGGACGCTCTGGAGAAGGGAGAGCTCGACGACAACGGGGAGCTGAAGAAGGAGGTGGACGAGTCTCTGCTCACAGCCAGACAGGTGAGGAAGAGCGGAAGCAGGAAACACGGACTTCATTGCCCTGCTGATTTAAAAATAAATAAAGTAGCGATAATCGTACATCCCTGAGTGTTTTGTGTGTTATGTTTAGAAAGCCCTGCTACACAAGCAGCAGTGCCAGCCTCTGCTGGAGCTCCCCATGGGCTACAAGGAGAAGGAGATGACCGCGGAGATGATGCAGAAGCGGGAGGAGCGAGCCCGGAAGAGGCGCCTGCAGGCGGCCAAGAAGGCGGAAGACAGCAAGAACCAGACAATAGAGAGACTGACGAAAACCAGCAAGGCCAAGATCAAAAGCATGAGAGAGAGGAAGTCCCGGCAGAATCAGTGTCCCATGATCCGGTACAGCGACTGCGCCCTGGGCTTGGCCATCTCCTTCCCCTCAGGGGTCACCGCACCGGCACCGACGGTTCCCCGTCCTCCACCGGCCGCCCCGGTGAACTGCGGGGTCACCGGCTGCTCCAACCTCAAGAAGTATTCCTGCTCGAAGACCGGGGTTCCCCTCTGCAGCCTCCAATGTTACAGGACCAACCTGCTGCTCGTTCAGAGCGCTGCGTGAACTTTAACGGGACGAGCAGATTCAACATGGACTCAAATGTAGTTCTGTTACTACATCGTGAAGGTGGGGACAGTCCACGTGGCCGGATTGATATACAAGTTGGACTTTACACTTTTTTGGGGGACAAAATATGTTGATTTACTTTTTCTCGCCATGCTTCTGCATGTAGCTGTGTCCTATTCATAATAATTATGGTTTTCCCAGCAGAGGTGCTGGTTACTTAATTCAATTATGTACATTATATAATGTTAAGAAGTAAAAACTATATGATTTCCTTTTCCACAGTGTCCGTTTGTTGAAGATAAAATGTATATTTTTGTTAAGTTTGGAGAAAGAGTAACATTATTGCTACATCCTTGGACTATTTTTAATTTTGTCAATAATGTAAAACTATGTTTAGAGATGCACGAAGGCCGTTAAAGAATACAAGAGAAACCGTTTGACTTTTAATCTCAATTTTGTAACAAATTACTCAATGTCCATACAAAACTGTACATCTTAAATTAAGTAACGCCAACACGGCAAACAAATTGTGACTATCAACACAACTTTATTTCTCTCGTCGACTTGGAGCAACAGCGTAGTTTTAATCGGTCCAGCTCTAAGCACAGGTTTACACTAAAGTGTTGAGTTATTCACCAACTGAGTGGCGTTTCATCGACACACATCTATGGTGAGCAATGACGCACAAAAATGACTGGTCTGAGGTCAGCAGTTGCTCTTTGCTCTGTCATGCTCTGTTGTCATGTTCAGGAAATCATCTGGGAACAGGAGGAACATTGAGATTCAGAGTCGCTTGTTAGAAACTATGTCAACCATCATAAAATCCCCACATTTAATCAGGTTGAATAGTTTTCCTGAGAGTGCAACAGAGCCCATAATAATCACAAGGCCAGTCCAAAGGAGAGTCTGAAGGCCATCTCTACAGGAACCTCTGCCACCGAGTCATGGAAACACACGTAGAACTCCTGAGGGACCGGCTCCAGCAACATCCGCCTGGAAGACGAAGGAAAAAACAAGATTGGCACTTGAGGAAAAAGTATGTCAATCTGAAAGTGACCTCAGTTACTATTCGTTGTTTCCTGTTCTCAGCTGCTACAATGTCACGTTTACTTACAAGGATTATTGGAGTGAAGGACTAAATCACTCCAGACGTGTATTTCCTCCCTCCCCAGTTTAAACAAATGTAAGGCTTGTGGATAGAAATATAGAGAGCTGACGTACCCTATGACCCAGTAAGTCATGGTGGGAGCCGGTTTCTTCTGGTCGGTCCAGTTCTCTGGTTTACACTGAAACAGGACCCCGTGTTCCTTCACGGGACCCAGACCCCAACCTCCGCCCTGAGGCCTGTCTACAGCCCGGCGACCCTGCAGGACAGAAGACGACCCAATCGGTTGATTAATTACATTACATTTAATTTAGCTGACTCTTTAATCCAAAGCGACTTTGAGGATGAGTCCAGATGCTGGAGGAGGAAGTGGAGGCTTGTTGACTTCATCTTCGACAGACCTGTTGGCTCTGTAGGCGAACTACAGGGGGTCCAGGAGTGGGTCGGTGAGGGTTTTGAGGTGGGACAGGACTAGGTGCTCAAAAGACTTCATGACCACAGAGGTCAGGGCGACGGGCCTGTAGTCATTGAGTCCTGTGAGCATTGTTTTTTGGGGACAGGGATGATGGTGGAGGCTTTGAAGCAGGCTGGAACGTGGCATGTCTCCAGGGAGGTGTTGAACTGAACACCGGAGACAGCACAATGCTTGAGGTGGAGGGAGAGAGTGAGTCTGAGCTGTATTGTGGTGGTGGGGGATGGGCGGACACTGGGATGGCTGAGAGGCATGGGCCCCTGCTGAGCTTGGGGAAGGGGAACTGGTGGTCTGAAGCCAGTGGAGGGGATCATGGGGGATGGGGTAAGGACTGTCCCCGCCTTGCTAAATCCTTCTCCCCACTCCTAAACGCCTGTTCCTTTATCAACCTTAGCCGTCTGACTTTAGCTGTGAACCAGGGCTTGTCTTGTTATGACTCACCCTGGTGATAGATAGATACTTTATTCATCCCCAAGGGGACATTTGTTTGTCACAGTAGCAAGACACAAACATAACAGGAATGAAAGATGCTCAATATATACAACAAAACAGCAGTGTATTAATTTGGGAAATTAAACAATAATAATGAAGTATATGAAGTGTATGTACAGTGAGTAACAAACAACAAAAGCGGTGCAAGGGCTATTGATGTTGAATCAATTGACGGAGGAACTGGCCAGAGGTGAATTATTCTAAAGTCTTATAGCAGTGGGCAGGAATGTTCTCCTGTGTCGGTCCTTGTGACGGCGGAGCTGCATGAGTATGTTGGAGAAAGCGCTCCTCTGTCCCTGCAGTAGGCGGTGGAGAGGGTGGTCCGGGTGCATGATGGTACACAGCTGTCTTCACAGAAGCTGATGTATGACGTCACATCTCTGTGCGCTCGTCCCAGTCTTTGCATTCCAAGCACGCCTGAAGATCCTCCAACAGACTTACAGAGCTTTAATTTCTGCCTGTATGCAGGAATCAGGTGGAACATAAAATGGTCAGAGTGCCCCAGTGCAGTGTGAGACGTGATAGGCCCCGCTTATTGTGGTGTAAGCATGTTGGAAATGTATAGCATATATATATATATAAAAAAAAAGGTATCAATATTTTTAAACCACAATGCGTTTTGTATATGGTGCATATAAAAGAGCTTCATATTTTTAGGGAAAGTATCCCTCCTCGTTAGTATAGTGGACAGTATCTCCGCCTGTCACGCGGAAGACCGGGGTTCGATTCCCCGACGGGGAGAATTTATTGCTGTTGGAGCAACTGGCACCGTATTCTTGTGCATATTAGCAGTTCTTTCTTATTGTGTTTATACGGTATGTTAAGAATTTACTTCTGAACACAAATCGGGTCATGGCGAGCACAAAGCTGGAGAAGTACAGCCCTCTGCCTCCAGCAGCACACACTGCATGCAGAAGACTGGGGTTTGACTCCCCGTCGGGGAGTATTCATTGCTGGAGGAGCAACTTACACAAGATTCATGAGCAGTGGCGGCTGGTGAATTTTCTTTTGGGGGGGGGGCGCAGTTGGGCGGCGCGGTTTAAAGAGCACTCAATAACACCTGAAGTGGCACCCCTCATTACACTGGCACCGTCATATGCCTGGCAGATGAGTTTACTTTTCTGCTCACCTGGGAGGATGGCAGCAAGGCGTTCTTTTAATGCCACGGCAATGGTCTCTGCTGTAGCTGACTGCAGAGGGATGAACTCAAATAATTTTTCCTCCACATTAGCACCATTGATGTAGCGAAGCACAAGCACAAGTTGGGTTTGTGTGCTAATGTCCATGGTCTCATCTGCTTGGATCGATAGAAAATCGCTGCTTTGAACTTCACTTATGATCTGTTCCCTCACAACAGATAGCATACAGTCAAGAAGCTCATTCTGGACTGTTTTGGATGTTCCCTTAAACACAGTCACGCTCTGGAGATGCTCTTTCAGTGCACTGTCAAGTGAGGCAACAACGTCCACCAAGCCACGGAATATCCCTGGGTTATCAGAGTTCTCGCTCTCATCATGACCACGCAGGGCAACTCAAATGCACCACAGAACTTCACACAGTCCATTATCCCAAACAGGCTTAGCTTCATGCTGTTAGCTAGATGGCTGCGGCAAGATTCGT
This sequence comes from Taurulus bubalis, assembly GCF_910589615.1. Taxonomy (NCBI): domain Eukaryota; kingdom Metazoa; phylum Chordata; class Actinopteri; order Perciformes; family Cottidae; genus Taurulus; species Taurulus bubalis. Next base: position 35,625,340 of record NC_136591.1, on the reverse strand, counting down.
GCTTCTTACACTTCTCGGTGAAGTGCTTTAGATCCCTCATCCCCGTTGTAGTCCAGAGTGTTTCAGTCCCAGGACTTTGGAACAACAGACAGGGGAAACAAAAAAACGCATTACTCACTGAGCATCCAGCTAACCAGCTCCGGTTAGCATATCGGCTCGAGGAGAAGCTCCGGTTGTACGTCCTCCCGTGGTCAGTGTTTTGCTGCTGAATTTTTAAATCCGGACGTTCGGGTCCCAACTCTTTCAGCCTCTTCTTGTCAACATCTGACCGTCGGTTGAAAGGTGTTTCGCGTAGAGATACCACAGAGTTTTCAGTCGCCATACTAACACAATCAAAGTCTCTGCTAGTGTTGCTCGCGTAGATACGTGGGAGCTGTATGGGATGTGAGGGAATGATAAAGGTCTCTAATTCGACAAATAGTCCAACCACGTTGCAATAAGAAACAATGTCATTGGCTAGGGCGCACTTTTGTGCGCCCGAGGATTCTCGTTTCATCCGCTAATGAGAAGCTGTCCTTGCCGTAACGCCCCTGAAATGTTTGCTGGCTTCCATAGACTTCCATTTGGCCGGCGCCCCGAGAGGGGAGGGGCTTTTCTCAGTGATGATGAACGGCGATATATTATATTTGGTCACATTTAAGTGGTTGTTGACAGGGGCTTACGGTCTCCCACACACATTTAGCGCGTCAACACGGTATATTTCTTATTCAAATTATTTGGTATATAATGTTTTTTGACAATATATATAATTTTTTTTTTCTTTTTTTTTTTTTCATCGCAAAAGTTTAAGAGGGGCGGCGCCCTAGCGCCCTCTATTGACGCACCGCCACTGTTCATGAGCATATTAGCAGTTGTTCTGGAGGCAGAAGTAACGCCTAAAACAAGAAGATATAATATACTAGTATGGATACTAGATACAAGTATCTTGTTTTGCCAAAACAAAACCCAACATATTCAATTTAAAACTTAAATTCCTAACATACCGTACAAATACAATAATCATCTATATCAGGGGTTTCAAACTGCCGGACCTCGGGCCATTTACCATAATTAAAATAATGGCAAAGGTCAAAGGTGACCGTGCCTGACCGGGCAGTTTTGGATAAGAAGCTAGCAGGTTACGCGGGGCTTTGTTTGGCTGCGAACAACAAAAATGTCTCTTTCCAAAGCAAAAAGGATAGTGGATGATGAAAACAGACGGTTTCAAGATAGATGGACATTGCAGTAGTTGTTTGTGGAGTTTAATGGAAATGCCATTTATCCATTTTAAAGGAATATAATCTGAAGCGTCATTACTCAATTTAACACGGAGAACAGTATGAGAAGTACCTGGGAGACGAGAGGAAAAAACGAGCCACGCAGCTTCAGAAAGGACTCGCGTCTCAGCAAAGTATTTTTCATAAAGTCATGTGGTGAGTGAGTTAATCGTCAGGAAAGCCGTTCATCGAAGGCCAGTTTCTGTACGTTGCATGACGCTGATATTCTGTGTCCAGAAATGAAGTGCTTGTTGAGCAATATCTCTCCATTGGCAAACAGTGGCAGAGTGGATTAACGAGCTGTTGAGTGACATCTATGTTCAGTTACGCGGAAAAGCCCATGGTTTCATTTCATACTCTGTGGCGCTTGACGAAAGCACAGACAAAACCGACAATGCTCAGCTAGCCATGTTCATCAGGGTCTTAATGATCAATTTGAAGCGAGTTTGTGTCCACAGCCATGGGACAGCTATTGACCATGGAATAAATAACCACTAGTTCTGCTTTATACTTGTTGTGGAAGTCCCAAACACGTCGGAACATGAAACGCCCTCGTATTTGGGTTCATAACATCATCTCTAGCCGCACACAGCTTGGTGAATTTCACCGACTCCTCCAGGAACTGCGTCTCGCGTATCTCCGTAAAACGATACCGATTATGCCATCCACCATGGAAATAACCACTAGTTCTGCTTTATACTTTTTGTGTAAATTCCACATATGTCGGAACATCAAACTCCATGGTGTCTGGGTAATATTATCCGTAGTCCCACAACAGCATGAAGCCGCGGTTCTGGCGGAGCAGCAGTCGTATGTGGTACATATAAAAGAGCTTCATATCTTTATGGAAAGTATCCCTCCTCGTTAGTATAGTGGACAGTATCTCCGCCTGTCACGCGGAAGACCGGGGTTCGATTCCCCGACGGGGAGAATTTATTGCCGGCGCAGCAACTGGAGCCGTATTCTTGAGCATATTAGCAGTTCTCATGTTTTCAGAAGTAAAGCTAAAGCCGCTTGACAAAAGAAGAAGTAAATATTGACTTTTGTCAAGTAGACGATCGGTGCGTTTGAATGGTATGTTAGGAATCCACGTCAACACAACCGGGTGCTGGAGAGCACAAAGCTGGAGGAGTACAGCCCTCTGCCTCCAGCAGCAGGCACTGCATGCGGAAGACTACAAATTCCAGCCTGACTCACTGAAAATTCTTCTTTTGCCTTGAGACTTTCATAATCTGGTCTTGGTGTGGAACACCTTTTTTTTTTTTTTTTTTTTTTTTAACTACCTCACGCCATTAACCATGATTAGTGTCAACTGTGTCGTGAGGTGAGATACGGTCTGAGTTGGAGATTACATAGGTTCATGAGTAAACTCTGACTCACCCTGGCTGGCAGGCTCTGCTGAAATGCGGCCCGTATGGAGAGGCAGCAGTGGTGGAAGTTGCGGATGATCTGTGGGTGGATGGAGCCGCTGAGCTGAGCCACCTCTCTTTGAGTCGGAGCGATGAAGATCCCCTGAACGGTTTCCATCAGGACGTAGTGGAACAAGGTGTTCTCTGCACCTGAAGTCAGTCTGCCACAACAACACAATGTAGGTTTTTAGCCGTGTAACATTAATCAGAATCAGAAACCGTTTATTGCCAGTAATGTTTGCACAGACGAGGAATTTAGTTGGGCGGAAGGTGCATACATTAGACATTAGACGAGACAAACAACAATCAACGACAGCAACAGTGCAAAAAGTCTAAATAAGATAAGGATTAAGTGCTCAGACAACAGATAACATTAACGTAAGTGTATGTTAGAGTGACGTGTGTGTTTAAGTTAAAGTTAAGTGTATGTATTAAGTGTATTAAAGTTAAGTGTATGTGGCATGTTAAAGTGACGTGTGCGTTTAAGTTAAAGTTAAGTGTATGTGGCATGAGTGTTTAAATATGAATTGTGCAGTGGAGTGACCGGTAGGAGGAGAGAAAGGAATAAAAATAAAAATAAATGGTCCGAAAGAAAGAATGGTCCGTGAATAGTCCTGTGATAGTCAGTCAGTGGGGAACCCGGGCTCTATTAATGAGCCCGACTGCCGACGGGAAGAAACTGTTTGTGTGGCGTGAGGTCTTAGTCCTGATGGACCTCAACCTCCTGCCAGAGGGAAGGGACACGAACAGGTTGTGTCCAGGGTGAGAGGGGTCAGCTGCGATCTTTCTTGCCCGCTTCAGTGACCTGGAAGTGGACAGGACCTGGAGGGATGGCAAATTGCAGCCAATCACCCTTTCCGCAGAGCGGATGATGCGCTGCAGCCCGGCCTTGTCCTTGGCAGTGGCTGCGGCATGCCAGACAGTGATGGAGGAGCAGAGGATGGACTCAACGATGGCGGTGTAGAACTGCACCATCATTTTCTTTGGCAGGTTGAATTTCCTCAGCTGCCTCAGGAAGAACATCCTCTGCTGGGCCTTCTTTGTGATGGAGCTGATGTTCAGCTCCCACTTGAGGTCCTGGGAAATGATGGAGCCCAGGAAGCGGAAGGACTCCACAGCGTCGACGGGGGAGTCACACAGGATGAGAGGGGCGGGTGGGGCTGCATTCTTTCTGAAGTCCACAACCATCTCCACTGTCTTCAGAGCGTTGAGCTCCAGGTTGTTCTGGCTGCACCAAGTCACCCGGTGGTCAGTCTCCCACCTGTAGGCAGACTCGTCCCCACCAGCGATGAGTCCGATGAGGGTGGTGTCATCCGCGAACTTCAGGAGCTTGACGGACTGGTGACTGGAGGTGCAGCTGTTGGTGTACAGGGAGAAGAGCAGCGGGGAAAGAACGCAGCCTTGGGGGGAACCGGTGCTGATGGTCCGAGAGCCTGAGACGTGTTTCCCCAGCCTCACGTGCTGCTTCCTGTCAGTCAGGAACTCTGTGATCCACCTGCAGGTGGAGTCGGGCACGTGCAGCTGGGAGAGCTTGTCCTGCAGCAGAGACGGGATGATAGTGTTGAAGGCAGAGCTGAAGTCCACGAACAGGATCCTGGCGTAGGTTCCTGGGGAGTCCAGATGCTGGAGGATGTGGTGGAGGGCCATGTTGACAGCATCGTCTACAGACCTGTTGGCCCTCTAGGCGAACTGCAGAGGGTCCAGGAGTGGGTCAGTCAGGGTTTTGAGGTGGGACAGGACCAGGCGCTCAAAGGACTTCATGACCACAGAGGTCAGGGCGACAGGCCTGTAGTCATTGAGTCCTGTGATCCTGGGTTTTTTGGGGACGGGAATGATGGTGGAACGTGACATGTCTCCAGAGAGGTGTTGAAGATCTCAGTGAACACCGGAGACAGCTGATCAGCGCAGTGCTTCAGAGTGGAGGGGGAGACTGAGTCCGGGTCCGCTGCTTTGCGGGGGTTTTGTTTTTTAAACAGTCTGTTGACGTCCCTCTCCAGAGTAGTGAGGGTCGTCACTGGGGAGGGCGGTGATAGAGAGGCGTGAACCCCTGATGGACTGGGGGAGAGTGGGCTGATGGTTTGTGGCTGGCTGATGGGCCTGTGGGGGATGGCGTCAGGACTGCTCCATTGTCTATCGAAACGACAGTAGAACTTGTTCAGCTCGTCTGCCAGGCGGAGGTCGTTCATGGCGTGGGGGTTTTTCGGCTTGTAGCTGGTAATCTGCCTGAGCCCTCTCCAGACAGAAGCAGAGTCACTTGCTGATAACTGTTGTTGCAGTTTCAAGTCCTTGTCCCCACTCCTGAATGCCTGGTCCTTTTGCAGCCGTAGCTTCCTGAGTTCCGCTGTGAACCAGGGTTTGTCATTGTTATAACTCACCCTGGAGCTGGTTGGAACACAGCTGTCCTCACAGAAGCTGATGTATGAAGTTACAGCCTCTGTGTACTCATCCAGACTGTTAGTGGCAGACCTGAATACATCCCAGTCGGTACAATCCAGGCACACCCGAAGATCCTCCAGAGTCTCACTGGTCCACTTCTTGAATTTCCTCACCACAGGTTTGCAGAGCTTTATTTTCTGCCTGTATGAGGGAATCAGGTGAACCATGGCGTTGGAGAGAAATATTCCTGGCAGCGCTGTACGAGCTCCCCGTTTACGGAGACGCACGAGCGCACCGGCACGTTTCCCTCTCCTGCGGCGTCTCACTGCGTGCGCCAAAGTGAGTGCACTTTTCAGAAGAATGTCCAGTAGTTCAACAAAAAACAATGAGCACCAACACACCGAGGCAGCCATCTGCGGCGCAATGATTCAAGTACTTATACATACAATTATACATGCAGTCAGAATGAAAGAAAATTATTATTTCCTATCACCCACTTCATGGTGTTGTACATCTCTTCTGTCTCCCTTTCAGTCAGGGTCTTCTTCAGGGTGCCTAGATAGAACGGGTTTGGGTGCTTCCTTCGGGGAATCTGATGTGAAAGCATGCAAAAAGCACAAGACAATAAATTACAATACCATCAATCCATTAGCTTTCGCTTATCCAGGGCCTGGTCTTTGCAGGATTACAGCAGCAAACGGGTAAAGTGCACACAAGAGACAAAGTAAAACAAAAATAAAAATACAAGTAATATAAACAGTAACGAATGCACAATAACAATATTATATATACAGACAGAATACAATACATTTATAATAAAATGTATTTATATTGCACAGTTAAGGTAATTAAAGTGACCAAAGTGATTGAAGTGTTTATTTGTTTGTGATCTACTGCGATCTCAGCTGGTTGTGCAGCCTGACAGCAGCTGGAAGGAAGGACTTGCGATACCTCTCCATCACACACCAGGGATGAATCAGCCGGTGGCTGAAGGAGCTGTGCAGAGCTGCCAGAGTATCCTGCATGGGGTGGGAGGTGTTGTTCATCAGGGATGAGAGCTCAGACTCTTCCTGCCAGTTGTCTTTGATGCTGCTGCTCCAGAAAACCACTCCATAAAATCTTGTGATGTTGCTCCTCCAGCAATAAATACTCCCCGTCGGGGAATCAAACCCCAGTCTTTTGCATGCAGTGTGTGCTGCTGGAGGCAGGTTGCTGTACTTCTCCAGCTTTGTGGTCCCTCGGACCCGATTGTGTTTCCAAGTAAATTCTTAACATACCATATAAACACAAGAATAAATAATTGCTAATATGCTCAAGAATACGGTGCCACAAATAAAAGGTGTTAAAGTCTCACTAACACCCGATTCTGTTAGTCCCAAGGCAAAATAAAAAAAAAATCAGGCCGAAACTTGTAGTCTTCCGCATGCAGTGCCTGCTGCTGGAGGCAGAGGGCTGTACTCCTCCAGCTTTGTGCTCTCCAGCACCCGGCTGTGTTGACGTGGATTCCTAGCATACCATTCAAACGCACCGATCGTCTACTTGACAAAAGTCAACATTTACTTCTTCTTTTGTCAAGTGGCTTTAGCTTTACTTCTGAAAACATGAGAACTGCTAATATGCTCAAGAATACAGCTCCAGTTGCTACGCCGGCAATAAATTCTCCCCGTCGGGGAATCGAACCCCGGTCTTCCGCGTGACAGGCGGAGATACTGTCCACTATACTAACGAGGAGGGATACTTTCCCTAAAAATATGAAGCTCTTTTATAGACACATGGAAATGCAATGTGGTTCTAAACTAGCAATGCCTTTCAAAATATTTGTTTTATTTGCTACACATTTTCGAGATGCTTACACCACAATAAGCGGGGCCTATCCGAATTCACTCGCACTGCACTGGGACACTATGGCTATGTAATGGTCCACCTGATTCCTGCATACAGGCAGAGAATCAAACTCCTGCAGTAGATTTTCAATAGCAGAGGCATATTCATCACCACTGAAGGCTGTGCCCTCATCCACAAGATATCTGCATAGTGTGAAAAGGCTGAGATTTCTTTTGCAGAAAGCTGAGTCTTCCACAATTTCAGTTTCGTGGAGAAGGCTTTCACATTTTCATAGGTTGCTGTGATTAGCTGAACCTGGGGGTCCAGGATGTTCAGCTCCTGTGTTACGTCCACTAGGATTAAAAAATCCATAACCGTTAACCTTGTTTTTTCTCTCGTCTCCTAGGTACTTCTCATACTGTTCTCCGTGTTAAATCGAGTAATGACGCTTGAGATTATATTCTTTTAAAACGGATAAATGGCATTTCCATTAAACTCCGTCTGCGTTCATCATCCATTTTCTTTTTTGCTTTGGAAAGAGACATTTTTGTTGTTCGCAGCCAAACAACCAACAAAGCCACGTATAAACTGCTCGCTTCTTATCCAAAACTGCCTGGTCAGGTGCGGTCACCTTTGACACCTGATGTAGATGATTAATGTATTTGTACGGTATGTTAAGAATTTCAGTTTTATGTTGGGTTCCCAAGATGGCGGGGTGTGCACAAAGCGAAGCTCTTCGTCTCTCCAATTGAATCTGATCTTTTGTTTTGGCAAAATATCTTGTATATTATATCTTCTTGTTTTAGGCTTTACTTCTGCCTATAGGACAACTGCTAATATGCTCAAGAATCTTATGCAAGTTGCTCTTCGAGCAATGAATACTCCTCGTCGGGGAATCAAACCCTGGTCTTCCGCATGCAGTGGGTGCTGCTGGAGGCAGATGGCTGTACTCCTCCAGCTTTGTGCTCTCCATGACCCGATTTGTGTTTACAGGTTCTAACAGGTTCAAATTTTTAACATACCATATAAACTGCCAAAAATAACTGCTAATATGCTCAAGAATACGGCACCATTTGCAACGCTGGCAATAAATTCTCCCCGTCGGGGAATCGAACCCCGGTCTTCCGCGTGACAGGCGGAGATACTGTCCACTATACTAACGAGGAGGGATACTTTCCCTGAAAATATGAAGCTCTTTTATATGCACAACATAGCAAACACAATGTGGTTTTAAAATAGCGATGCCTTTTCTTTTTTTTTTTAAAGGTGGGATATGCTATACATTTTTGCCATGCTTACACCGCAATAAGCGGGGCCTATCACGCTGTCACTCGTGCTGCACTGGAACACTCAGACCATGTCATAGTCCACCTGATTCCTGCATACAGGCAGAAATTAAAGCTCTGTAAGCCTGTTGGAGGATCTTCGGGCGTGCTTGGAATGCAAAGACTGGGATATTTTCAGCACTGTGACATCATACATCAGCTTCTTTGAAGACAGCTGTGTACCATCATGCACCAAGGTGAGTCATAACAACGACAAATCCTGGTTCACAGCTAAACTCAGACAGCTAAGGTTGATAAAGGAACAGGCTGAGGGAGCTGTGCAGAGCTGGCAATGTCCTGCATGGGGTGGGAGGTGTTGTTCATCAGGGATGAGCGCTTCGCCATCATCCTCCTGTCTCCCACCACCTCCACTGTATCCAGAGCAGTGATTCTCAACTGGTGGGTTTAATTAAACAGCCTACTGGTTATAACATTCACAACTGATGGCGCTGCCTGCATGACAGGAAAACACTCTGGGGTCGTGAGGAGAATGGATTGCTGCTTAATTTTCTGTAAAGCACAATGTTTTTCAGTATTTACCTACTGATGAGGTAATCACAAGAAGTTAATTTCGTATGAATCCTTTTGAATTTCACTTTTTGTTTAATTTGTTTTGAATTTGTGGAAAAGCTGCTCCTCAAGACAGTGACTTTTCCCATAGTAAAGTGTTTGTCATAGATTCAGTGAGTGTGTATTCTCAGTTAAAGTTAGGTAATTTGAGTATTTTTGAAACTATTTCTTGTTTGTGCATGAAAGCTGTTGAGTCTGTTTAAAAATGGGTGAAGATTCTGAATTGTTATGTTGTAATACCTTGCATCCTGAAGATGCGCTTTTAGTTTTTAATTAAAATGCAGCTAATTGAGTGTAAAAGGACATAGCTCCCTCTCTAGCATCGCCACCAGCTGCTCGTTTTGGTTTATCATTTCACTTGTTTGTGTTAGGATACATATTCTCTACTATCTCAGGTTAAAACGGCACCATCTTTTTATTTAATAAATTTGAGAAGTTGAGAATGTTCCTTGATTTGGTCGCGGCTTGTCATTCAGGGGATGATGGTGGGTCCCGGAGCCAGACCAGTTGAGAACCACTGATCCAGAGGACACCCCAGCCTTCTTTACCAGTTTATTAAGTCTCTTCCTGTCAGCTGTCGTGATGCTGCTGCTGCTGCAGAAGACCACTCCATAAAAGATGGCTGATGCCACTGCAGAGTCGAAGAAGGTCTTTAGGAGTGCTCCCTACACTCCAAAAGACGGCTGGGATGTTAAAGCCACCAGCCTGAAGCTGTTAGGGGGTGGGGTGCTGTGAGGTGTTGGAGTGGGGGTGGGTTGCTGGTCACGGAGTGCTGTGTATGAGGAGTGTGGAGGGGAGCCGAGTGTTGTGGAAAGGGGAGTGGAGGTGGAGCAATCCACAGGGGGTGCAGATGATGGGGGTTGCAGCAGCAGGGACGTCTGGGTGGGGGAGGGGTGGATGGCTGAGAAAATCTGTTAAAGAATAAGTTCAGATCATTCACCCACTTTTCCCCCCATCACTGTTGGTTGGGAATCTTGTACCCGGACAACACCTTGAGGCTCTTCCAGACTCCACTGGTGTTATTCTGTTGCAGTTGGTCCTCCATCTTCGTCCTGTAGATATTTTTCCCCTCCCTGATCTTCTTCTTCAGCTCTCTCTGCACAGTCCTCAGCTCTTCCTTGTTACCAGATCTAAAGACCTCCTTCTTCTCCTTGAGGTTTTCCAGAGAGAACCATGGTTTGCTGTTTGAGAAAGCAAAACTTCTGTGTTGAGAACACCGTACCCACCAGGACTGTACGGTGTTCTCAACACAGAAGTTAATATAGTCAGTAATGCAGTGAGACCGTTGATGTCCTCCCCATGGGCATCAGTGAATATGTCCCACACAGGTGACTCAGTCCTTCAGAGCTTCCTCGGCTCCGTCGAACCATCGTCTAACTGTGCGGGTCACGGCTGGTTGCCTGTGCACACGGACTCAGACTTGGAGATATTGACTCTCATCCCGACCGCTTCAAACTCGGCTGCAAACCGGTTCCAGTGTGCGCTGAAGGTCACGTTCTAAAAAGGAGCAAACAGAACCACATCATCTGCAAAAAGCAGGAATGCAATTCTGAGGTCCCCAAAACGGACACTCCTCCCCCCGGCTGCGCCTTGAAATCCTGTCCATGAAAACCACAAACAGGACTGGTGACAAGGGACAACCCTGGCGGAGGCCAACATGCACTGAAAACTTGCTTGACTTTAAGCCGAGTATCCGGACACAGCTCTCACTTTAGTCATACAAGGGCCGTATGGCTCGTAGCAACGACCCGGTACCCCGTGTTCCTCAAGTACCCCTCACAGGACTTCCAGAGGGGCATGGTCGTAGGACTTTTCCAAGTCCACAAAACACATGTGGACTGAATGGGCAAACTCCCATGACCCTTCAACAGATCTGCAAGGGTAAAGAGCTGGTCCACTGTTCCACGGCCGGGGCGTAATTCGCGCTGCTCGTCATGAATCGGAGGTTCGACAACCGGTCGGAGCCTCCGGTGTCTCGTGAGTATCCCCACACCTGCCCACTGCCACTCAACTTGGGCAACTCCGGAAAGGATGGAGTCCATTTTCCAGGCGAGGTGCAACAACATTTTTCAAGCCGATTCATGAAGGGTCAGTGAATACAATACATTAAATTATAATAATAAAACAATATGATAAGTACAAGGTCCAATAAAATCGTACGTTATCTAGATCAGTGATTCTCAACTGGTGGGTCGCGGACCCGTTTTCAGTGGGTCGCGTGTATGTGCCTGGGCAAAATAAAAATAAAATAAAAAACTGTGCTTTTATTTTAAAGGGCAGCGTAGTGCCTTCTATTCACACTCCTTAATGCTGCGTTCACACCAAAAGCGAAGCCACTTTTCTTTGCTGAAAACAGTTAATTTCCGCCATCCACCATGGAAGAAATAACCACTATTTCTGCTTTACATGTTGTGGAAATTTCACAAACGTTGGAACATCAAACGCCCTAGTGTCTGGGTGTATAATATAACATACTATATTATACGTAGCCGCACACAGCTTCTCCAGGAACTGCGTCTGAGTGACTGCAGCTTCAAGACTATCCACTTATATTTAACGACAGGAGCTCATCAAATTTGAGGCGAATTCTTGGCCTTGCACCATTCATGCCGCCCTGCGGAAATGTGTATGTAATCTACTCGTGTAAAAAAGTCAACTCGCATTTGGTGTGAACACCCCAGTTCCACTCGAGCAGTAAAAGCCATGCTACCATTCAGCACTACCTGTCTCTGTGGGTGTGGCTTCTCAGCTCTGGTTCAGCAGAAGACTAAACACGGGGATAGACTGAACATTGAGCATGACCTCACTACTCACGACTAAGACCTGTGAGGAAAAAATGGAATTTAAAAAGAATCTTCAAATTTCTGAGAAAATTCAAATGTAAAAAAAATGGAATTCAAATTTTCTCAAAAAATTTGAGAAAACGAAAATCCAAAAATATTTAAAAAAAAATAATGGAATTCAAATTTTTTGTATTCTCAAATTAGAATATTTTTTTGAATTCCATTTTTTTTCCTCAAATTTTTGAGAAAATTTGAATTCCTTTTTTATTTTATATATTTTTTAAAAATTTGAATACCATTTCTTTTATTCTCAAATTCTCAAAAAAATTGAGGGAAAAAAAATGGAATTCCAAAAAAAAAATTCCAATTTAAGAATACATAGAAATGGAATTCCATTTTTTTATTCTCAAACTTTCTCAAATTTGAATATTTAATGGCATTCCATTTTTTTTAATTCTCAAATTACAATTTTGTTTTGAATTCCATTTTTTCCCCTCACATTTTCTCAAAAATTTGAATTCCATTTTTTTGTATTCTCAAATTAGAAGTTTCCCCCTCAAATTTTCTTGAAAATTTGAATTTCATTTTTTTGTATTCTCAATTTGAGAATTGAAAATGTTCCTTGATTTGGGTCATTCAGGGGTGATGGTGGGTCCCGCAGCCAGACCAGTCGAGAACCACTGTTCTAGATAACCTGCCAACTAACAATTTAACAAAGAACCAATCCGGACCAAATTTAGACTTAATAAAAGACTACAAGTGTACCTTGAAGAGGCCTCCGCTGCCTCCACTCCCATCTGACCCTCCAGATCCCAGCGAGTCCCGCCGCCCCCCCAGCTTCCTCCCAGAGTCAGGGGTGGAATGTGGACTGAGGCCTGGAGCCATTGATGACCCAGACCCTGACCCAGCATCCATCTGTCCCTCACTGCCGCTGTCAGACAGGCTCCTCTGGGGGCTGGACCTCCGGGCCTTCTCCCCAAAGAGGCTGCGGCCTCTGGACCCAGATGAGGAGCCTTTAACAGCCCCAGCTAGCTTGCTGAAGACGGGGGAGGAAGAGGCCAGGCTGTCCAGGCGGTCGCGGGCTGTGGCAGCAGGGAGGAACCAGTCAGCACACGACAGGCATGGAGCAGGCGGAGCGTTGAGACGCTCCTCAATACCGGCTTCCAACACCTCCAGTTGCAGCAGTGTGGCCTTCACCTGGAGCCAGAATGAGAGAAAGCGATTGTTAGATGTAGTCATAATGCCTAAATTCACTTTGCTGCCCTGATGTCCTCAGGTAAGTAAGAGCCATAAACCCATTAGCTTAAATTTTCGGCTTGTATGTGTACATATAAAAGAGCTTCATATCTTTTAGGGAAAGTATCCCTCCTCGTTAGTATAGTGGACAGTATCTCCGCCTGTCACGCGGAAGACCGGGGTTCGATTCCCCGACGGGGAGAATTTATTGCCGGCGCAGCAACTGGAGCCGTATTCTTGAGCATATTAGATTGCAGTCGTAAAGCCACTTGACAAAAGAGTGCGTTTGAATGGTATGTTAGGAATTTTCTTTAAAGTTCAACAAGGGTCACCTGATCTACGTAAACACAATCAGGTCCTGGCGAGCCCAAAGCTGGAGAAGAACAGCCACCTGCCTCCAGCAACACACACTGCATGAAGTGTCTCTGAGATGGAGAAATAAAAAAATACAAGCAAAGAAAATATATAATTTGAACAATAAGCAAATACTATAAATAGATAATTGGCACGTGGACAACGAGAGCACCGATCAGTGATTCCTCTCCTTACCAGTCCCACTATGAGGAGGAAGTGACGTCCTTGAGGCTGGCTGTAGCCGAGCGCTGCGCTGCTGCCGTTAGCTCTCTGCTGGGGAAACACCTCCCTCCAGATGACCAGCTGACCCACCCGCTGCTCAGACGCCAGCGGCAGCAGACAGTAGTGCTGGCAGTACAGGCACACGTCCAGCAGGTCCTCTTTAGGCAGATGGTTGGCAATCAGGTAGGACTGGAAGGAGAGTATGTGGATAATGTAGAAACATCTTTGAGGGCTTGGAGCTAGCATTGTAGGTACAAAAAATACTTTGGGAGCAAATAAACAGCCCGTTTCTGATCTTTTTAGTAATTAACTACAGGGCATGACATCCGTCTTGCTTCAGTGCCTTGAAATGTGTACGGCATCAGGACCCGATATGATCTATGGAAAACCAATATTTCCAAAAAAGGTCCCACTTCGAATTCTTCTCGATGTGAAGTTTGAATTTATTTTTCCCACCAACACACTTGCAGACCGAGAACGTATATAAAAATAGACATCCAGTAAATGGTGATAATAGATTTGGGAGCATCCCAGGTAATATTCACACTGTCACTGTGACAACAGTGTACTGCTCACTGCCCTCCTCCTCTCCTCGGTTAATATTTTAACAGAGTAATTTGGTTGAATTGTCACTCAGCCGTAGAACTGCTCATCATGCCGTCATGTTTGAAAGGTCATATTCTGTCAGCCGGGTCTTCTATGGTTGACATTTCAGGTTAGCAGTGGGGTACCATCAGGGGAGGATGTACATAAGATGAGGCTGCTGGCACTGAGGTGTGTGTGTGTGTGTGTGTGTGTGTGTGTGTGTGTGCGTGTGTGTGTGTGTGTGTGTGTGTGTGTGTGTACCTTGTAGAACAAGCAGGAGCCAAGAATTACGTACAGACGCCTCAGGCCGAAAAAGTCCTCAGACTGTTAAAGGACAAAGATAAAAAGACTGAAAACATACAAAGACTTTGGAGGAAGATGATGGTGACAAAAAATGAGGGGGCTGAAATAGTTTGACCAATAAACTGTTGACTGAATTCAGCAGATGAGGAATTATTCAACTGGTTCGTCTGTATTATTTTAGGAATACAACGAACCAAAGAAAAAAGTATACTTAGCAAAGCTTGCCATGATGATCATTTGAAAACTCAAGATTTGAAATCCATTTGAATTCTGAAGTGCAGCTGTATGTGCGAAGGACGAACCAGACCCCATTAGCTTCTCATAAAAAATACACACACTTATCTAAAAATAGTCTAACCTTCTCCTCTCCCTGTTGAAAGCCGCTCAGCTGACATCTATCTTCACCCAGCTAATGAGCAGCAGAGTAAGAGGTCACAACGCAGCAGGAACCACTGATGTGACTCTTTAGCCCAACACCTGTCCCTCCATAACAAGTGACATACTTTAAAAAAGTAATTAATGCTTTCAAGACAGGAATGCTGAAGTGTTTTCTCACCATTTCTCCAAAATCAGAAGACTCGAAATCCGAGAGAACAGTATCCACCTCCATCTGGGAACAGAGGAAATTAAATAAAAGCTTAACAACATTGAATTATTAGCATGACAAAGACACAATATGTTTTATCTTTCAAATGTCCAATTTATTGTCGTGTTTTCGAGAGCCTTTGCACCTGCATTCGTTCAATATATTCATTGACATGGACACGATCCATATGGGATACATTGTGTAGTTTTCAACAGTGGACACTAGAGAGCACCCAAGCTCCATCTGTGACAACATTATCACATTCAACTATTGAGGAAGCAGGGACAAAATGATGTACAAATATCTGTTATTGCTGTATTTACTTCTGCTCCAACAGTACATTTGATCTATAAATAATAGTCTTGTCCCAGTCTTTACACGCACACACACACACACACACACACACACACACACACACACACGCACACACGCACACACGGACAGAAAATGTACCTTGATTTCTGGAGGCAGCGTGAGCCATCGGACTGCCGGCAGTCCGTCGAGAAAAAGGGTCCCTGAGACATCGTGGGTCGCCGCTGAGGAGCCGTCCCTCAAGCGAGACGGCTGGATGAGCTGCTGGAAGAACAGGCAGAAGAAGTGGTCCAACCTGGGAGCGTGGTCCACCTTACAGAACGCACTGCGGAGGACACGAGGAAGATTAAAAAACGAGCACACAGAACTATAGAAGAATGGTTAAACTTCAAGACTAAAGAAAGAGAGCAAGGGAAAGATATTTGAGAGTAAAGTGAGTTAAGAGAGTGAGACAATTAAAACGTTGTGTAAAATCCAGCTGGAACATTTGGGCTTTGAACATTTTTATTTCAATATAGTTTCAACCTTCTCTCAGCAGGACCACAGGAAGGCAAAGCCGACTCACTTGTCTAAGGAGCCGTACATCACTTTTAGTGTCCGGACTACGTCTCCCACCACCGTCTGCAAATACAGCAGAGGAACCCTGGAGGGAAATGGAAAAATGTCAAACACAGACATGAATAAACTTTGGCTTCAGCCGATCTTATCAAATATTTGGACCAACTGCCCGAAGCCGTGAAGCAAAAACATTTATAAGTTATTGTTTTTTTTCCTATAGGTGGGTGTTCCTCAAAAGTCTATCTCTGTGCTTTTAAAGGCATGAAGGGGATCATTTCTCAACCGAGATGATGATTGATCTGGTTGATCTGGTGGCGAAAAGTGAAAAGAATTTGGGTAATATGACTCATCTCATGAACAACCATATGCTCCTTAAAAAAGGGTTTCATCCAGCCAACAAAGGAGAAAAAGAAACGCGTGTGAACGTTGAAATGGTTTTTACAGATTGTGCTCTTAAGTATATTTCCTCCTCCACAAATAATAGTTCATTTCTCAGCCAAATGTCCTGTTCAGAGGATTTATCACCACACCAATATCAGTACCTTGATATTAAAATATCATCTCTTGAAAAAAAAAAAAAAAAATTCAGATGATGTCTGTTTTCCAGCTGCACTTCAAATGACATGTGGTGGAGACGGGGCTTATCGCACAGTGTAATAATCAGAGTGCAGCATGTGTGTGCGTGTCTGATGCTCCCTCTACCTCTCAGCAGGAAGACCGATGACCAACAGGTTGTTGCTTTCCTTCCAGTAGCCCACATGGACCAGCTGCTTCCCCAGCAGGAGAGAAGAGCTAAAGGGAGACGAGAGGGGAGACAAATAGAAAAACCGATGAGGACGGAGCAGGAAACCAGAAGACAACGTGACCGTTACATTCTTAACATCCAGTCGGCAACCCTTTTTTTCCTTCTCAAGCTCAGTGGTTTTTACACCCAACTGTGAATTGTGTTGATATTCAAAACATCCAGCAGGGAACTGGCAGAAAAGTCTGGAATTTGAGGGAGCTGTAATAAAAATATTTTGGGAATTCATCATCACCCCATTCATGTAGAATCCTCATTACGTATTTTTTTTTATATAAAAGACCAAATATATGAATAATATCTGCCTTTATACTGAACTTTTCCTAGTGCCTGTATTTTTTCAATGGCACAGAGAAGAATAGAAAGAAAAGCAAATTCCCGTAAATCCAAAAACTGCACCTAGTCTGCCTCTTAATGAAAGACCCAGCACTATGTTTGACAAAGTTAAAGGGTTTAGAGACAATGTGGATTTAAATATATGAGAAAATAAAATATTATACACATTTATGTTTCGATATTCAGGAAGAACATAGTCTGATTTGATAAAGAACCAGTTGGAACCAATCAGAGTTATAGATTGGTTATTAAAATCTCCCACATGTACCCCCAAAAAAGTTGCATTTCTATTTTTCCTCCGCGCTGCTTCCTCTACCTGAGTATTCGCCCTCCGGTGACGTTCTCCAGCATGTCACACAGAGTGAGGAAGATGCCCCTCACTCCTTTCAGCTGGCCGGACGCCTCAGACACCGGGTACTGGTACAGGATCTCCTCCTGCAGACACACATCCACACGGGAGCATCTGGTTCATTGGGTCATGACGGAGATATACTCAGCAGAAGGAAACCACTCTGGTGAGCCTCTCAACAGAAAAATGAAAATGTCAAAGATTAACACATGAATGGATGTTTTTCAATGTTAGTTTGGTTTCAGTTTTACTTCACTTTGGAGCAAACACAAAGATGGCCCTTTAAAGATGAATCTTACTCAAAGTATTTTTCATGTCTGACTTTCCAGAGTAAAGAAAATACAGGAATTTGACTGAAGCCCACAGAAACTCTCGTCTGGAAATCACTGCACACAGTTAGTGATTAGTGCTTATCTTTTGATGAAACACAATGCAAGCTACAAAGAAAAGACGAAAGAGGGCTCCGGGCAGATTCAGGGAATCTTTGGTGACATTAGTATTCCTCCCAGCATGTTGGAAACTTTGAATAATACAGGGCAGATCAGAGGCGCCGAGAGGATCAGAGGAGGTGGTGGGTGACGGGATAAAAAACATGAATGAACGGGCCCTTGTAGACTTGCCAACCAGAACAAAGAAACACGAAAAACAACCAACACAGTACAACGCTTCAGTTACATCTCATCTGTACACACAAAAGCAAAAAAGAAAGGCTCGGATCATAAAATCATCACACACCGAAGACTCAAAAATACCACCGCTGAACGGCTCCAATTTCTGCCACCCAGCAATCAAAGGACTAAAAAAATCAAAGTCAACGTTCATGCAGTGATTCTGTGATTGTGATTCAGAAAATAAATGACAGACAACCCGAACTCTGCTCTTATAAAGACAGGAAAAAAAATGTGGCTACACAAAAAGGAACTGCAGACCACGAAGTACGGCCATAAAGAAAACAATAACCTGCCAATCGTCGTCCGCAGGGGGAATGTGATTACAGTGTAGGAGGCGAGTGAAAACACACACTGTGGGATTAACACTTGAAAACAAGTGAATATGAAACAATATGAAACAGGTCTCTGTGCACGGATCCAGTTTTAAAAAAAATATTATTTTGTTAAAATAAAGGTCACAGCATTAAAATGACAGAACGGTTATTGACAGGAGGCGGTGCGCTCGGGGCAGAGCGCCTCAACCTCTCCCTGCTTTTCGGTCAGTGGCACCCACAGGCGTTGGACACCGTCCAGAGCAGTAGTTTTCTGAAAGAGTCTGACTCACATCAGATGAATTCAATGGAAGTTTTCCATTCCTGGATTTGGGATTTCCTACACACCTCCGGTCATTCATAACACTCAATTATCAGAACGCTCCTCCGTACTGCTGTATAGTTGAATGATTCAAATACAGTTTTTTACAGCTGCTCGGAGTCAGTGTGCTCTTGACCACAAAGTCAGTATCAGGTTTCCCCAAGACCCTCTATCTTTCCAAAAGGATGGAAAAACATGTGGTCATCCAGGGTTTAGATATCAACAACAGCCTTTATATTCTGTTTCTTCTGTCACTTCTATTTATTTTAAATTTACTGGAAATATTTAAGTTTTGTTTTTCCACTGTCAGCACCCACTGCACAAGCTCTCTTTTAATAACCGTTTCCACCGAGGAACTCTGTGAACGTTGCTACGTTTTGACTGTCTAAATGCAAATAAAGTACTTACACTCTTCCTCCGGGTGTATCTGACCCGAACCCTTGATCACGGACACCAAGTTAATTATTTACATGATGTTACCTTTTATATACGCACAACAAAAACTGAACGTCCCTGGGTGGGCTTGAACCACCAACCTTTCGGTTAACAGCCGAACGCGCTAACCAATTGCGCCACAGAGACTGCTCTGCTGATCCCTGCTGGTGGCGAACCGTATTTACTCCTACGGGTTGTGATACATGACAGAAACGAAGCATTATGGCATGCAGTGGAGGGCCGTCAGGGCCTGAAAGCCTTCTCTGCTGGCCTAAACAGAATCACAAAGTTATAGCTATTTTATAATTGAAATGTTTTATTGTAATTTATTTTCTTTATATAATTAAAAGTTATAACTGTTTTATAATTTAATTGTTTGCGCAGGTAGAAAATCCACGGCCCACCACTGCATTTATGACTTGTGCCATCACCAAAGCAGCAGCTTTGTGGGGTTTCCAGCATTGAACGTCACTGACTGGTCAAATACTTTCGACTTTTCCACAGCAAACACTGTTTTGCTTCAAAGCTCTTTGTTTTAAGTCCAACATTAACCATAAAAAAGATTTATGAGATTTTATGATCACAGACTGCATTTCTAACGTTTTAGATCTCTCTCTACATCTAACTTCAAACTCAATGGCACCATTGTTGTTGCTGTATTGCTGCATCTAAAATAGTGTCCAGTCGTCACTATTTGATATGTCAACAGACTAATAAGCACTAATCGGCTTCAGACACAATATAAAATGCAGAGAGCAGTACGGTGAAGCCTGGTGTAGAAGCCATTATATGATTTGTGTTTTACCTGTTTGTTTGATTCGTTATGTTTTGATGACGCAATGATGTCAGGGGGCGTCAACGTTATATATAGACGTCACCCGAGTGCAGCCAGGTGTGTGTTTTTGTTTAGAGAAGGGGAACCTATTTTTAACCGCATTAAGATCACATTAAGATATCGCCCTTTTGAAACGCATTTAGAGACAAAGCGGGTTTTTTCTGTTGAAGAGGAGTTTTCATTTATTTTTCTGTTATACAATAAAAGGATTTGAAGTGACACTACGAAAATGCGCATTCATTTACCGACCGCTCCTACACTTTTGTGGGTTTGTGATTGTTTTGTCATTCATCAATTTCTGCGAAGACCCATACTTGCATCAGACATTATATATCGACTGACCTCCTCCTGCGGTGATGCTGAGTTCAGTTTAAGCGAGAGGTACATGACGATGTGCGGGATGTGTCCTATGGACATCTGAAGTTCGGCTGTGTCCTCTCCCCATAGCAGACGCACCAGCTGGCTGACCGGAGGGGAAGAGGCCTTCGTCTTTCGGTGCAATAAAGTGTCGCTAGCACTGCTGCCGTCCCACTGAGCCACCGTCTCCAACGTCAGCCTCACCTGGAGAGGAGAAAAATAAGAAAAAGATAAGCCACTATGGACTGGTCAACAGTGCTCATGTGTCTGTTGTAGGAAAACAGAGGTGCGCTCGTGTGCCGTGCTGCCAAAGAGAAGAATTCATTCAGGGAAAGGCTGAAAAGTGAATAGCGGGATGGTGATTGTCGGAGAGAAAGTGATCCCAACATGCAGACATAACCGCAGCATAACAAATAGCAGGGATCTGTGTGCGTGTGCTTGTCTGAGCACGGTTGACTAATTTTAACCAGACGTCTGAAACTCAAAGAAACAGTGGCAGCACAACAAGGCCGCCAATCTGCTCTTGTTCCCGCAGTTTATTCTTTGTCACTACTTTCCATCCCAAAGTTCTCCATTTTTTACTGAAATTCATAGAAAGTCACCCACGCATTATTGTTTAAACATAACTGACGCAAACACATCTCTAATGAAAAACAATGTACATTGTAGAAACGCTACCTATACACACTGTGCTGACTGGGCTGAAACCTGTCAGTGGTAGAGAGGCCATCTATGATGCTAAACTGATGTTAATTCAAGGAGTCCAGATGTGAAGAAGAGCAGCAATGCATGATCCACTTAAAGAGGTCAGCATCTCTCATCTGGACCAGCAACCATCACTGCAGGTTTTATTTCTATTAGGAATGCTGCCACGTAGCCCTGACACAAGGGGAAAGCCCGATAAAGACAATACAGTAGGTTGAAGGAGTTTTCCTTCATGGAGACATTTAAACAGCAGAACAAAGGCAGAACCATTAAGGTTCTGCTGGGATTTGACCTCAAACCACAAGGGGCCTTGCTGATCCAGTTATCGTAACTGGACACACTCCAACTACAGTTTGGTATTTGACTGTTGGGACGACCCTCTCTGCCACTGGCCGTTGTCCCCGCAGGTATGCAGGTGAGCGTGGCAGAGAAGGTCGTCAGGAGAGTGGGGACGCTCATTAGTGGCAATGATTCGAGATCACGGTTTGTTTTTTATTTGTGCAAGTTAATAAACCCTTTTTTCCTGTTAAACCACTCATTTTCTATGTATCCCCCTTCTTTTGTCACGGCCCGGTTCGTGACAAGTGGGGGGGCTTGTCCGGGATTTGAACCCGGGACCCCGGTTCGTGACACTGTTAAGACAGAATGTGAAATATGGCAGTTATTAAACACCCTACGACTGCTCACATTGTTTACACACACACTGTTTTTTTATTAATAATGAATGACCCAAAGGGGAGTCCAGTTCCTAACCCAGACGTTGCTTGAGTCTCTAACTAACCTGAGAAAGCCATTTAGTATGCTGAAAGAAACAAATGAGGTGTTGTGGTCATTACTTTCCGAAAACGTGGGTAGTTCGAGATCATATGGTGCCCACCAAATATGTTGAAGAGAAGGGGATCGTATTCCCTGGTCAAAAATGTGGAAACTGTATTTTTCTAATCCTGCGAATGCTCCCAGAACCCTCCAAGGTCTGTCAGCACTAACCACCAGACGGCCACCCGTCTCCACAGCAGGCGCCTGCATCTTGGCCGCCAGCCACTTGTTAGAATGTTAGGGGTATTATTAAAGAAGAGCAGAGTAGTGGCGGGACACCATGTGATGTACCTTTCAATTGGCGACAGCGACTAGTTCACTCAGACGTAAATATTTTGAAATGCAGGAAGCGAGACACAGCCTCTGATTAGATTGAGCTGAGTGAATCGAATTCAGACGAGACAAACGGTAGACAACGTTCAGATGGGCAAAGCGTACATTTGAGAAATCACTGGGCAAAGAGGCCGAGTGGGCTAACTGCAGCACTTTCTCTCATCATAAATAATAAGGATGTGGTGAGACTGGAGTGTGCTCTCACTGGAATTCCAGTCTGTTGATGTCAGTCCTTCGGCACACTCGCTTGTAGATGGACACTCGCACTCAAGGACACTAGAGAAGGAGTAACGGAGGCTTGTTCAGCTCTGAGGGTTAGCAAAGGGCATGGTGGACTAACTTTGATACTAATATTTGTTTTTCAGAGCATAATAAGTACTGT
Source organism: Taurulus bubalis (assembly GCF_910589615.1). Classification (NCBI taxonomy): domain Eukaryota; kingdom Metazoa; phylum Chordata; class Actinopteri; order Perciformes; family Cottidae; genus Taurulus; species Taurulus bubalis. The sequence goes on along the minus strand of NC_136591.1, from coordinate 35,602,987 downwards.
CTGCGTTCCATCTGGCACACAGAAAAACCATCCTCCAACACACACACACACACACACACACACACACACACACACACACACACACATGCACTCACACATGCACTCACACACACACACACAAGCATGCACTCACACAAAACAATCATTCTGTCAGCAATACAACTCCATTTCCAGGTTGTTGTTTTTTAGAGTCACCGTGGTGCCAGAGGAAACTTGTGTTTTTAAAAAAAAAAAAAAAATCTGCCTCGCTCTTTCCCTACAATGTAATTTGGTTTCCGACTACATCTTCTAATCAGCTGAGCTTCCAATCCCACAACGGCTTCCTGTGGCACCGAAAAAGAAATCACACCGCAGTCCCGTCTATCCGCAGTGTTTGCCGTCGCCACACTCTGTCATTTGCAAATTCCTACTTTTTGATGGTCTGCTTTTTGGTGAAAACGCACGACTGAGGCACAGACTATGGATTTTTTGGTAACTGCTCAAAGGATCATTTCTCTAATTGAGAGTTGTCTAATGTTAAACAGCTCCAACGTCTGCTTTCTAGTCACATGTTAGCAGCTGAGAAGAAGCCCTTCCTTTTTAAAGTAGTGTATTGTCTACATGTACCGCCCTAGTTTGCAGTTTGTGACGAGCCAAGATCCTAAAGACGTAAATGCTACCTTATAAATATTGAAACATTCACATTGTGGGCCTCAAATGAAAAGAGGAGCTCCCAGTATTGGTGGCTATCAATATCAATACTCAAAGAAACTACAAACACCGACCTGCGTTGGTCCGGGGATGCATGACAGAACCCTCTCGATGTTTTCAGAAGTCACATCCACATCGTCCACCGCTACAAGCGCATCACCTGAACACAGCATGCAGAAAAGGCATATTTATCTCATTAATGCATGTTTAACCCTCTTACAGTCCCACATTCAAATGTGGGTTTGTCCCACGCATTAGGACCAATAAATGCATTAGAACAAGCGAGGAAGTGCTACGTGGATCTGAAAGATTACATTCAAACCAGGTCATCTTGATTCATAGCAGCACATAATGCTGTCCACAAGAAAGGGAATACATTCTTCCAAAATTAAATCTACTGGTGAAATCCAGTCACTGGGATGACTAAAAAGTTTAAATAACAGAAAGCCTATGTGGTCAGTAAGAACACTACTTGTGCTCCTGGCTGTGTAGACCCAGTAAAAGGCCATTTAAGAGCTTCACCTGCTTGTGTGCAGAGAGGCTGACCCCCGCCTCAGTAACAGAGCTATTTCAGGTATTTAACCACTCTAATTGTTTAAGCATGTAGCCAGGCTGAAATAAAAGCTTCTCTAAACAGTAACTGATGTGGGTAGTCATTTGTGGTGAGGCACGACTGGAGTTCGTCCGCCTGCTAGTAAAAGCTGTCCGGTCATTAGCCCCGAAAGAAGAAAATCACTTTAGAGAAACTGAGCCTTCAAACAGGCAGATTATCATTTTTACAGAACCAGACCTGCATTTAGAGTTTCGTTCACTCTACGAAACTGTGTGCTGAAAGTTTCATTCGGACTGAATATACTTTCAGCTCAGTGTTGGACGTGACTAGAAGCTATTAAAACATCGTACACACATTTATTTAATCAAGAACGTTGTGGTTTTACAACTGAAACTATGGTAATGAGTTGTACTTTGTCGCTGTGAAAATGGTTTTACTGCACTGAAAGCACACAACGTTCACTATTTAAGCTCTAGGCTCTTTTTCCCCTCAAGAAATCGGACTAAGACGGCGCTGTACTAATAGTAGCCCGTGCTTTGGCGGTGCGTTTGTGTGGTGTGGAAGTAAATGAGTTAGGAAATAAAGTTTTTATTTTAATCCAAAAAAAAAATGCTCCTCCTTATCTTCTCAGGTGAGGTGTGTATGTATGTCATCAGCCAACCCGGATCTTTTAAATTGGTAAGCATTGCCCAACATACCTAGTTAAAAAGGCTGATAAAATCAGTCCCTGGTTTATGACCTTGTAAAAATGGCCGATGTATTTTCAGTTCAACTGATATTGTGTTATAGGCCTTTTAAAAACTGTATAGAAAATACTGGAAGGCATTTAAGATGAATAAATACCAGCTAACTGTTGGATTCATAGTCTTACCTATCAGAATTTGGCCACATTTGATGGCCGGGCTGTTGGGTATCAACCCATGAACAGTCAGTCTTTCCTCCTGGCCGACCACTGCGGTGTCTCCTCTGCTCCAGGAGGGGCGATGCACCACCCCGAGCAGCGCTTCCAGCAAGCCTCCACTGTCAGACAGAGGTGTTGATGACCCTCCAAGGCGTTTAGGGTTGAGGTAGACACACACTTCCTTCAGCTGCTGCTGCTGCTGGACCGTCACACCCTGCCTTTGACCCGGCTGGTTCTTAAGGATGGATGCTGGAGGTGATGAAGCCGAGTTGTCTTTACCTCCATCCTTTCCTCCTCCTTTGCGTTTAGATGGCCGACGTTTTCTCCTCAGGATCCTGGCTAACTTCTTAAGAGTGGGCTCACCTTTCGTCCGCGATCCGCAGCGCTGCTTCTTGTTTTGCTCTGTGATGACCTCTGCCTCCTCTTCGCTAAAGCGAACATGATTAGTGGACACACCTTGATGGCCGGGGGCTTGGGCCAATGCGGCCTCCTCTTCGCCCTCACTCAGCTCTAGGTAGAACAGCTCGCCATTCTTCTGGATGTCATCAAGCCATTCTGGTTCCAGGTCACTGAGAGAAAAACAAAAAGAGCATTGAAAGACACCTAGTGTCAAAGGCACAGTGGTATAATGCTGGGAAGAGAGGATACAGTGCTATCAGACTGGGAAGAGAGGATACAGTGCAATCAGACTGGGAAGAGAGGGCACAGTGCTATCAGACTGGGAAGAGAGGGCACAGTGCTATCAGACTGGGAAGAGAGTTGCACTGGCATCAATCAATATGATGATACAAGACATGTGATAGAGCTGCCATTTTGTCTTTGTTAATTCATCTGGCCGTTTTTTTTTTCTTGAGTGAAATGTGCAGTTAATGTCTCTACTTGCTTGCCATCATATCCACATTAATAATTATTTCTGTCCTTAAAGGAATACAATATTATCCACATGCCCAGTTTAAGCTTTTGGGCAATTTTTATGACAAACTTGTATCAAAATACTGACTAAAATACTTTTTTCCTTTCAATATTTATGTTTACATTATCAGTTCTTGCATGTGTTCATAAGCCCACAGTAATAACTATTATATGTAGAAAAAAAAAGATAAAACCGTAATAACATGCTTGACCAGAAGGGTGGGACTAAAAAGAAGATAATTTTCCTTTTGGTCTCTCTCTCTTTTTAAATCTGCTTTGAAGAACCTGTGGTCGGCAGCTTTGACGTGACGTCCATAAATTTAGTGAGGTTGGCGAGTAGCATACAATTATTTAAGAAGGTTCACCTCCCAAATTGAAAACACTCAAGCTATGAAAAGCACAAGGAAGGAGTTGCAAACTGCGTGGGTGGGATGACACGTCCTCTGTGGCAAAGCTGGCCTGACATTTACAAGCACTTGCATTGAAAAAACAACTTAAAAAGCCTGCGTTTTATATCTGCAACTAAACCATCACAATGGCAGTGTTAAGTGTCAGGTTACAGCATCTCCTCCTCACAAACTTTTCTAGCTTGCTTGCTTGCTTGTCTCATACACAATATCCAGCAGCTTCAGGGGTCTCACGTCACCACGTGCAGAGGGTTTGTTTGTTTTCTAGTCACGCAGTCAAACTATCTTCTTACTCAGAGCAGTCGGAGCTGTTGAAACTCGATGATGTGGATTCACAGTCACTTTCGGTGCCGTGCTCGCCACCATCTTCTCCCTTCTGCCCGCGAGAAAGACTTTTTTCGGTGCACGTGCGCGCGTTTGCGAAGGCCATTTGTCGACACGTTTCTTATTTCCGCAAGTTATCACAAAGTGCGCCGCTAAACGTCTAACTTGTTTAAAAAAAAAAAAACGACCCGCGACGTTCACTCGCCATGTTGGAAGCGTTGACGAGCAAGCTGGGGGTGCTGTCACGTGACGCTGCCGGGCCCCAATCTGATTGGCGGACGCCGCAGTTGCCCATAACAACGCAGAAACTTTGAGTGGCCAGTTTACCTGCAGCACGAGACTCTCGACCCGGTGAATAATGCAGTAAACCGCACGGACTAAACAGCACACACCTGCTCGCGGATATTTAACTAAATAAACACATTCAATTGCGAAATCCCCCCCAAACATCAATAAATAAATAAAGTTTTACACAATACATCACAATAAGATGCCACAACAACGGCATTTTAAATTAAATGCACGTGTTGTTGCCCCGCCTCCCTGCAGACGTGCACGATTTATTTTTTTAAATCCCCTCCGGTATTTTGCAAACTTTTACACCTCTGACCAAACAAAAGCCTTTTTAAAAAAAGCTACGTGTTCCCGTAAAGGCGTCACTGACCTGTAAAGGAGAACGCTGCGAATAGAGTCGAAATCCTCCAAGTTTTTAGAAAACGAACCTCCATCTGCAGCAATGTTAAACATCATTTGTGTGTCATGTTTTCGCCGAACCAACAAAACGCTGCGTTCACCTAAATGTCCAGTTCATTAAAATTAAACTGCATTTTAAAACTCCAAGAGGTCCAAAAGAAAAGCTTTAAAAACAAGTTAATCCTCCACCAACAACAGATAATTCCTCTCCGCTGCCCCGCAGGAAGTTTCTGAGCGCGCGCGCCTCCTCCTGCAGTTTCTCACGTCAATCACTGAGGACTGAACGGTTCAACGCGACTCAACGGAGAAGAAACCCGCTGCAGCTTTCTTTAAGCTCTGAATGTTTCTCCAGGCCAGCAGAGCGGAGTTTGTCCCAGCGGTCTTCTTGGCAGGTGGACTAGAAACACGCCTACAAAAAGCTCAACTGACGTTTATTTCTAAAAGACTCAAAAGCAACTAATCACGCACTCAGAAACTCACGTCATACCCCTGAATACGCGCAGCAATAACTGTGATTTATATTGCGGGTTGTTTTCATGCCAGGCGTCTGCTACGTGGTCATTTACATCGTTTTTTTTATTTTTTTTTACATACAATATCCTGGAAAAAGTTATTATTAAAGCTCAAAAAAAGTTACTCCAGCTGTAAGATCAATGTTGTGGGGAGATGCATTTTAAGTATTAAAACCACACAAAACTCATCAAGCAACATGTTTGTAATTCTGTTTAAAGTAAAGTAGATGGTTCCACTTTTGATTGTATCCATAAGATTCTTAATAATGTGGTGTCAATGCAGGAAGTACCAATATCAGATTATACAAATACTGAATCAAAAATACAAATCCTGCATTCAAAATTAGTTCTTGTTACTAGTAACAAGTATAAAAAGTAAATGTTTGCCATAATTAAGTTTAGAGTAGTTATCAGTACTCTGAACTTAATTACAAGGGGGACAGTCCATATATTTATTACTATATTGTGAGTATATGGATTATTCTCTATCGTTGCTTTGCAGCTCATGATTGATCACATCTAGTTAACTAGTAATACTAAAGGGTAGAATAATGTGTATTTGCACTCAAACAACATTCTTCATATACAGTTCAAAGTGTGACATATACACATAGAACTTTTACTTAACTTCTTCTAAGTGTAACAGAATTAGTTTTTAACAGAATTGCACTACCACTCCGCACATACTCCTCCCCTCAAAGTCCCCAAAGGAGACAAAGAACGGTCATCAAAAGTAAACAGCATATGAACTGAATCATGACTGAATGCCCGCTTCACGCTCAGGGAAGAGTATCACCATCTCTTCATCGTGGTTAGTGAGACCAAACATTTTAGAAACACATTTCTCAAGTCAGAAACTATAGAAATGATCCCTGAAAGTATAGTCTTAACCTTTACACTGTGCTGGCCGGAGTACTAGTATGACGAACACACACTCCACTGTCATGGTGCATACATTCAACAGTGCACACTAGATGTTTACTGACAACATTATCACAAATAACATCAAAAAAGAAAGAAAAGAAGAAGCGTAAAACACTGAATAAAAACCACCCTATGTGTATATATCTATATAGTTCTTAACAAGCAATGGCAACATTTCAATGCATAATTATAACATAACAGTTTCTGCCACCGGAAATACATTTTAACACAGTTCTGCTGACAGTACAAAGTACAACATATACATGACGACTGTTCCAACGATAAAAACTTATATTAACTAATAAATGATATATACAATATATTCATTTAGAATACGCAAAATGCTGTCTTGTAGCAAACCCCTCCAATGAGTCTCTTATTGGGCTGATGTGGTCCTGCATGGTAGTGTGTTAGCTTAAATGCTAACAGCAACAGCATGGTAGCGTGTTAGCTTAAATGCTAACAGCAACAGCATGGTAAAAGTTGTTTTTAAAGCCGGTATGTTCAATAATCCTCAATATATGTACATTGGCTAAATGCTGGTGTCACATTGTTTAAAGCCACAGTGGACTAAAAACACGCCTATTATGGGCGACCAACAAAAAGCTCAGCTGTCGTTTATTTCTAAAAGACTCAAAGCAATTAATCACGCACTCATATCGACGGAAGAAACTCACGTCATTCCCCTGAATACGCTCAGCAATAACTGATTTATATTGCGGGTTGTTTTCATACCAGGCGTCTGCTACGTGGTCATTCACATCGTTTTTTTACGTACAATATCCTGGGAAAAACGTCTGAGCATTTCAAATGTTATTATTAAAGCTAAAAAAAGTTACTCCAGCTGTAAGATCAATGTTGTGGGAGAGATGCATTTTAAATGTAGTTAAGTCAAAGTATTAAATAGCACAAAACTCATCAAGCAACATGTTTGTAATTCTGGTTAAAGTAAAGTAGATGGTTCCACTTTTGATTGTATCCATAAGATTCTTAATAATGGGGTGTCAATGCAGGAAGTACCAATATCAGATTATACAAATACTGAATCAAAAATACAAATCCTGCATTCAAAATTAGTTCTTGTTACTAGTAACAAGTAAAAAAAGTAAATGTTTGCCATAATTAAGTTTAGAGTAGTTATCAGTACTCTGAACTTAATTACAAGGGGGACAGTCCATATATTTATTACTATATTGTGAGTATATGGATTATTCTCTATCGTTGCTTTGCAGCTCATGATTGATCACATCTAGTTAACTAGTAATACTAAAGGGTAGAATAATGTGTATTTGCACTCAAACAACATTCTTCATATACAGTTCAAAGTGTGACATATACACATAGAACTTTTACTTAACTTCTAAGTGTAACAGTATTAATTTTTAACAGAATTGCACTACCACTCCGCACATACTCCTCCCCTCAAAGTCCCCAAAGGAGACAAAGAACGGTCATCAAAAGTAAACAGCATATGAACTGAATCATGACTGAATGCCCGCTTCACGCTCAGGGAAGAGTATCACCATCTCTTCATCGTGGTTAGCGAGACCAAACATTTTAGAAACACATTTCTCAAGTCAGAAACTATAGAAATGATCCCTGAAAGTATAGTCTTAACCTTTACACTGTGCTGGCCGGAGTACTAGTATGACGAACACACACTCCACTGTCATGGTGCATACATTCAACAGTGCACACTAGATGTTTACTGACAACATTATCACAAATAACATCAAAAAAGAACGAAAAGAAGAAGCATAAAACACTGAATAAAAACCACCCTATGTGCATATATCTATATAGTTCTTAACAAGCAATGGCAACATTTCAATGCATAATTATAACATAACAGTTTCTGCCACTGGAAAATAATTGTTGTTATCAGTACTCTGAACTTAATTACAAGGGGGGCAGTCCATATATTTATTACTATATTGTGAGTATATGGATTATTCTCTATCGTTGCTTTGCAGCTCATGATTGATCACATCTAGTTAACTAGTAATACTAAAGGGTAGAATAATGTGTATTTGCACTCAAACAACATTCTTCATATACAGTTCAAAGTGTGACATATACACATAGAACTTTTACTTAACTTCTTCTAAGTGTAACAGTATTAGTTTTTAACAGAATTGCACTACCACTCCGCACATACTCCTCCCCTCAAAGTCCCCAAAGGAGACAAAGAACGGTCATCAAAAGTAAACAGCATATGAACTGAATCATGACTGAATGCCCGCTTCGCGCTCAGGGAAGAGTATCACCATCTCTTCATCGTGGTTAGCGAGACCAAACATTTTAGAAACACATTTCTCAAGTGAGAAACTATAGAAATGATCCCTGAAAGTATAGTCTTAACCTTTACACTGCGCTGGCCGGAGTACTAGTATGACGAACACACACTCCACTGTCATGGTGCATACATTCAACAGTGCACACTAGATGTTTACTGACAACATTATCACAAATAACATCCAAAAAGAAAGAAACAAAGAAAAGTATAACACTGAATGAAAGCCACCCTATGTACATATATCTATATAGTTCTTATCAAGCAATGGTAACATTTCAATGCATAATTATAACATAACAGTTTCTGGAAAATAAATTTTAACACAGTTCTGCTCACAGTATAAAGTACAACGTATACATGATGACTGTTCCAACAATAAAAGCTTATATTGACTAATAAATGATATATACAATATATTCATTTGGAATACCCACAATGCAGTCTTGTGGCAAACCCCTCCAACGAGTCTCCTATTGGCTGATGTGGTCCTGCATGGTAGCGTGTTAGTTTAAATGCTAACAGCAACAGGGGGATTACAGTTGTTTTTCGCCCACACATTTTAAATGTTATTATTAAAGAAAAAAAAAGTTACTCCAGCTGTAAGATCAATGTTGTGGAGGGAGATGCATTTTAAATGTAGTTAAGTAAAAGCATTAAACCACACAAAATGTATCAAGCAACATGTTAATAATTCTATTTAAAGTAAAGTAGATGGTTCCACTTTTGATTGTATCCATAAAATTCTTGATAATGGGGTTTCAATGCAGGAAGTACTAATATCAGATTATACAAATACTCAATAAAAAAATCCTGCATTCAAAATTAGTTCTTGTTACTAGTAAATGTACTCAAAGTATAAAAAGTACTCACTCAATGCAGAATAGCTCTTTCAGAGTTATGTCATTACTACCCACAAGGTAGCCGGTTCGATCCCTGGTCTCCCCGTAGTTCGTATGTCGAAGTGTCCTTGAGCAAGACACTGAACCCCAAGTTGCTCCCTGCGCACTTCTCAGCAGCCCACTGCTCCTAAATTGCTATGGATGGGTTAAATGCACAGAGCAAATTTCATGTATGTATGTAATATGGCGACGTAATAAAGTTGACTGAAACAATTATCCTACAGCTGGAGAAACTTTTTTATCTAACGTAGTATGATTTGAATTATTACTGATGTAAAACATATTTAATTAATAAGTCATACGATTTTACAGTTGGTTCATTTTTGCTACTTTGGGTTGTTCATTCTATTAAAATGCACACTATTTCATATGCCCTTCATCCTTTTTATAGATGTGATCATGATCTGCAATGCAACTATAGAGAATAATAAATAGATTCATAATATACTAATAAATATATGGAGTGCCTCCCTTGTCATTAAGTTTAGAGTAGAATACATTTTTAATAAAACAAACATTCTCCATATACAGTTCAAATTGTGATATATCCACATAGAACTGTGACTTAACTTCCTCTAAGTGTAACAGTGTTTGTTTTTAACAGAATTGCACTACCACTCCGCACATACTCTTCCCCTCAAAGTCCCCAAAGGAGACAAAGAACGGTCATCAAAAGCAAACAGCATATGAACTGAATCATGACTGAATGCCCGCTTCGCGCTCAGGGAAGAGTATCACCATCTCTTCATCGTGGTTAGCGAGACCAAACATTTTAGAAACACATTTCTCAAGTCAGAAACTATAGAAATGATCCCTGAAAGTATAGTCTTAACCTTTACACTGCGCTGGCCAGAGTACTAGTATGACGAACACACACTCCACTGTCATGGTGCATACATTCAACAGTGCACACCAGATGTTTACTGACAACATTATCACAAATAACATCCAAAAAGAAAGAAACAAAGAAAAGTATAACACTGAATAAAAGCCACCCTATGTACATATATCTTTATCGTTCTTAACAAGCAATGGCAACATTTCAATGCATAATTATAACATAACAGTTTCTGCCACCGGAAATACATTTTAACACAGTTCTGCTGACAGTATAAAGTACAACTTATACATGACGACTGTTCCAACGATAAAAGCTTATATTAACTAATACATGATATACACACTATATTCATTTAGAATACCCACAATGCAGTCTTGTGGCAAACCCCTCCAATGAGTCTCCTATTGGCTGATGTGGTCCTGCATGGTAGCATGTTAGCTTAAATGCTAACAACAACAGCATGGTAACAGCTGTTTTTAAAGCCGGTATGTTTAATAATCCTCAAAACATGTACATTGGCTAAATGCTGGTGTCACATTGTGTAAAGCAACTTAATGTGGAAACAATTTAACAACGTAAAAGATGAGAAAATCTAACTTTAACGTTGAGAAGGACTAGAAAATAACCTAGACTTAGTGTGCATCACCTTTTGGCGTCCGACCTCAAACGAGCTTACGCGACAGTTCCTTTACGTAACAAAGTAATACGCCTGCATGAGGAAACTGAGATAAATAAATGAGTTCAAAACGTTTTAATTACTAAATATTACAATAAAAATACAGAACATGTTTTACAACTTTTTGTCATTACAAGAACATGTTTGTAAAAATTCAGGAAAACATGTTCCTGCTCATTTGAAGTTTTGTTTAGAAAAAAAATGTATTTTTGTAAATGACATGCTGGGAGCAGATATACGGTATAATATGAATAAAATAATAACACTGGGCTCCGTAGTCTGCACAAGACGGCAACCACCGTGTTATCCTCCACAGTGAAACAAGCCTCGCTATCACCGGGCACGGGGTCCAGTTAATCAAAATCCTGATTGTTATTAGCCAAGGCTCTTTAACTGCTGGTAAAGTTCACTAACACATTTAATCCAGACACGTGCGTTAGAAAAAGTGTCTGCACCTTGATTTAAGCAGCAAGTCACGAGCATTGTTGACTTGTTTACGTTCCTGTGTTCAGGCCCCCAGCATTAATTTGCTAAACAAGCTAGTTACGTCATCACGTAACATTGAGCGCTATGCAAGCTAACGCTAAGCGAACCTCGCTAACGCTAACTTAGCTAGCAGTCCATCATGAACTATAAACATTATTTATAGGCAGCCTGTATATAAAATGTCTATACTTATATTCAAACCCCCTCCCGTTTTAGAAAGACAAGTGTCGTGACAAGACAACCACAGACTGGTGACGTCAATGGAGTATCTTTAAGGCAACGTTAGCTAGCTAACATCGTGTTAAAGGTCATTACACGGTAGCTGAAGAACCGTTTGAACTCCTTACGTATTTTATCGCCGTAAGTTACTTTACTCCACGGCTTAAAATACTATATACGTTGTTAAGTAGTTATACAATACGCATTTAAATAATGAATGACGGCATTTACTCACCACCTGTAAAACAATTATGGTAAAACGGCACTTGCTTCTTCGAGCCCCATCTGCGCATGCTCGACTCATGCAGGAAGAGAACGTCAAGTTAAAAGTGAAATTGTGTTATAATCTCTTCACTGCGTGCTTTTTGTTGTTGTTGTTTACGTACAAAAGTAGTTGAAGATGCCGATTGAAGTGTAATAAATCCGTTTTAGAAAGTAATACAAACTATATTTGTAATGATCTTTGAATATGCACTAACACTGCAAAGTATAAATAGTCTTTACCCTATCGCCTATATACTCTTTGACCTACAGCTTTCATAGAATAAAATATACATCTTAACTTCTAAATTGCTTTTAGGAAGTTAATGAGCATCCAAATAATGAATAAAGTATGATTGAATAACAGCAGTATGTGCTATAATAATTGTATAATTTATACAGAAGAAGAGTGAAACTTTGTTAATGAATGAACATCTGAGACTGAATATGTAGTTAATACAGTTTCATCTAGTGTATGTTGGTTTCGCAAATATCTATTAGTTAGGCTTATTAGGACATGGAGTTGTATCCACAGATATTGATGGTTATACCGGTATTATACTCTCCTCTTCTGGCATGTGGAAATGTAACTACACTGACCCCAAGTATATCTTGCAGTTATTTTAAACATCACACACAAACAAAGAATAACAAATATGCGATGGTTTGCTGGCTGCATGGACCCCTATTTTTTATTCCCTCCAAATTCATAAATTAAATCGTCTTGGAACCGCCCCCCTCCACTTTGTTTACTCTGACGTCATTCGCATGCGCCACTGTCGTCGAAGAAACGAAGCGACATCTTAAGCATGATGTCTCCCTCTTGGCATTTGTATCACTAATATGTTGAGTTTAATGTGTCATTTTGTGGATTTCAGAAAGAAAACACACGAACATGATTAAATAATTTACCGTTAGTCACAAATAACTAGAGAAATGTGCGGACTTCTACAGAATACATCATGTTGCTTGTTCTTTTAGGGGATGCATCTGAAGTCAGTGTTACAGAGGAGAGCAGCCCCAGGCTGAAATGGCACAGACTGGACCAGGTGTGTGTGAAACGCAGCTGAATGGAGTTTCAGAGGGGATGGATCTGCTTCAAATAGACGTGGAGACTGAAGTGGTAGAAGACAGGCCAGGGAGGGAAGCTGCACCTTTTTCTGTGAGTTTGATTACTAGTCCTTCATTTGAAATGCATCTCTTCAAGCTTGCATTGGTTTCCAGGATAGCAGAGTAGCTATTCATTATTTTATCTATAATATATTATATATACAATATTTTGTTAATTACATAATTATTGGTACTGTAAAATATATATTTTTTAAACAGGACTACAGCATAAAAGCAAGACAAGATATGAAAACAAATAAATTGTACAGGTGCATGATCTAAGATCTTCTAAATGATCTTATTTGGTTTCTAAAGCAGTTTGATATGCAGTCCAAAAACACCTAAAGTATTCGTATCACAATGGTTTGCAGATCAAAAAAGATTAATCAGTATTTTGTCATTTAGGGTTGTATTTAGGTAATAACCATGTTTTTAGACTACTTTGACTGATACAATGTATGATTATGTGTGATGTCAGAAAGTGTAGGCTGTCCTAAAATACTGTAAATGTCTTGTTATTGTCTGCTTTGTCTGTTTTACAGAAGAATGTGTTGAGGAAGCAGCGACGCTGGGAGAGGCAGCTGGCAGCGAGGAAAAGCAAGAGGAGAGAAGAGAAGCAGAAGAGGAAACTCAACCGAGAGCAGGAGTCGGGTACAGATCGAGTGAAGAGAATCACACACTCGTGTTGCTTTTGCATGGAGATCGAAGGTGAAAATCATTTACATTTTCACTCCAGAGCCTACTTCACCAAAACAGTCTTTCCTGTGTTTTTTTGTCATACAGCTCCCAGCGCAGATAATCCTCATTTTACCAAGCGGGTCATGAAAGCCATCACCAAAGAACGTTTAGCGGAGGCTCAGTCCACGGGGTTCAAACTCTGTGTAGACCTGAGTATGACAGACCTCATGTCTGACAAGGTAGGTGCCCTCGAAATGAGTACAAAACACCTGGTTCTGTTTCATATAACTGTTGAACTGATCTCCACAGAGATGCAGTCACCTGTCTGCATTCGTCTAAATACCTCACCTGTGCATGTTTGTCCCGTTCAGGAGGTAAGTCGCCTGGCTGGACAGTTAAGACGGCTGTACGGGTCGAACAAGAAGGCGACTCGGCCGTTTCACCTTCTCCTGACGGACCTGAGGGAGGACAGCCGGCTCTACAGAGAGTGCCTTCGAATGAACGAAGGCTTCCTCAACTACATGGTGATTATTGTCGTTCACTCTCTGAATCCTCTGGCAAATACTTCAAGAGAAGGATAAAACAGGAAATCTCATTAAGAGCTCTGAAGTTAACCTGCAAACAGGTATTTAAAGGGTTATTTTAGCCTAAAAGTGAATACATAAAAATTACTATTATTAGTAAGATTAGTTGAAATATTTAGCAAGAATTCCCTTTTGCATGTTTCTTTCAGATGGACATAACAGAAGAAAGCTGTCTGGACCTTTTTCCTCCAGAAACCGTCGTCTACCTCACTCCAGATGCTGAAGAAGGTTTGATGAACTTCTTAAAATTTTATATAAATATCTGTTTTCTTAAAGTACATGTCTTAATCAAAGCTATAACTATGACTGTTATTATTATTATTACCATTTATTACCTGTATTTCATGTTTTTTTGGGTGGGATATACAGTAGCTATTCTAAAGTTGTCTAGTGTGTGTGTGTGTGTGTGTGTGTGTATATATATATATTTATATATATATATATATATATATATATTATTTTCTAAGAGATAACTACTGTAAGGGGTTCACAATTCAACAAATAAAGAGTATGAAAAAAGAAATATGTTTTCAATGTGTATGTATAATATTTCAGTTGAAATGCATCTTTTGGCCAGCAGGGGTCGCATTCTGACCACATTCACGTGTCTATAAATGATCACAGAGTACTGCCAAGACCATTTTTACTACTGTTTCTATAAATACGACTACTAGCACGTTACTAAAGGATGTCTTCATACATAGACATTGTAAAACAGAGAGATGATCTAAGTTTTAAAAAATAGTAAAAAAATACATGGAAAATTAGACAATGATTTCAAAGCAAAGCTCCAACATATTCACATCATGTCCATATTCAGTGTCTTTTCCTATTCTATTTCCTTTGATACACTTTATAAATCTTTGTGTGTTTCAGCTTTAGCAACAGTGGAAGCTGACAAGGTGTACGTCCTCGGTGGCCTTGTGGATGAAAGCATCCAGAAGGTATTCTACATGAAGACGGATCATAACCACACAACACAGACATCACACAACAGCAACTCTTTCAATTTCGCTGAATAGATGGTAGTTTTCGTTTTGTTTAAATCAGTAAAAATACCTAATTTCAATTCAGCTCAAATACAATCTATTCGTTTTTGATACCAATCTGATTGCATTGCTGGTTGAGATTATATCAATACGTGTGGGATATGTAACTTATTTTCTTCTCTGCAGAAGTTGAGCTTGTCGAGAGCCAGAGAACTGAGCGTTCACACGGCGAGGCTGCCCATCGACGAGTACATGGTGAAGAAAAACAATAACAAGAATTTCCACTCCAAGATCCTGGCTGTCAATCAAGGTGAGTAATAATGTTTAGTTTGCAAGACAACTGAAGCAATTCTGTATTTGTAAATGGTCGAGTCTCTCTCTTTGTCCACAGTGTTTGACATCTTATTGGTTTTCTGCAACACCGGCAGCTGGACAGAAGCCTTGCAGGCCTGGTTCCCCCTGGGGAAGGGTTATGTTGTTGCGCCAGAGGATTGCCCACCACTTCCTGTCGCTCCATCTGAAACTTAGCGTGAGGATTCATTTTCCTTCATGCTTTATATACAGAACTCTTTCTCCATCCATCTCAATTACCGGAGACGAGGTGCTACGATGTGATAGGTGCCTGGTTTAAAAATAACTTTTGTTCTATATGTATATATATATATATATATATATATATATATATATATATATATATATATATATATATATATATATATATATATATTAATGCTGGAGATGTTTTTTTAGTTTTCATCTAAATTTAATAAAATAACTTTTGTATTTTTTTGACTTTCTCAGGACTACAATGTCAAAGCCATAATTATCTCCAAAGTGGGAGATTGTGTTTACATTTTTTTACTTTGAATACAAAAATGTTGCCTCCTAAGTCAAGGGCACACACAGAAGCTAATCTTAGTATTTTTTCTCTTATTTTTATTTTTCTAAAAGCTTTTTTGGGAGACCGTCTTTGTTTGGATCATTGTACATAAACTATTGTATATTTTAACTGTCTATTGCAATCCCTCGTTTTATGGTCTCGTATGCTTTACTGTAATACAGCGTCGTTGCTGCATTGGTTTTTCAGATTGCTGATAAACTTGCTCGACAAACACTTCTGCCTGATATCTTTTATTTTTGGTTAACTGCCAATCAGATATTTTAAACTAATTAGTGAACGAGGAATGTAAAGTACTGCGATAAATCTAAAGCTCATCGAAAACATGCTAATGAAGGTCGTTCTGCAGCTGCAACTCTGTCTCCATCAGGTTTATAAAGGGGGGATTTTTGCACAGAACCTCTTTTTTACGTGATATTTCACATTGTTTCAAATACTTTGTTTGACAGATTCACAGCTAGTATTTTCAAGCAAAGGCGGCACAGGAGAGAAACCACCTAGAGTGTTCAATATTGAATTGTCTTAATATTCATATATTTATTTAACAGGTTTAAAATATTACCATTTTCCACTGGGAAAGAGTCTTTAACGCCAGAAAGGTCTTTAGCCACAGCTTCACTGGCTCACCATTTGTGTTTATCTAAGTTCATGAGCCTGACGTTAAATTATGTTTTGTTTTACTGGAACAGATGCTGATGTCATGTTTAGTTCTTAAGAGTTTCAGACAGTTTTGTGTAAACATAAACACGTCCCCCGAAGGACCGATACGTTCTACTGGCTCCCATTATTTCCCAATTCAAATGTAAGCCCAGAGCCTATCAGTCAAAAGATACACTCACAGTTCTTCTGCATAAAAATAACATTTCCCTCTGGCTCCTGAGACAGAAACCAATGAGTGATTCCATAAACATCTGGAAGAGATCCCATCACTATTGTTTCATGAGGCTCTGTGCATTGAACCATATACGTGTGATTGTGAAATGTTGCTCTTTGGTAATAAGAACCCCATTTAACATGTTTCTAAACCGTTCACCGGCAGCATCCAGATGGCTTCACCAACATGCACACTGAACTACGACTGCTGCACAAAAGTTTAATATCAGGCATTCAGAAAAATATGGATTCTCTCTCGTTTCTATGTGCCTTGTGTGTAGTTTAATGTTTTAATCATTGATTGAGGTTTCGTTATAGAAAGTAAGCACCCATGTATCTTTTTATATGAAAAAATAAACTTATAAACTTGAAAGGGAGAGCTGCCAAAGAAAAGAAAAAAGTAAATATCATAAAAGAGTAAATATAGCATGTGGATGTGAAAACATTCTGTTTCCTGTGTATCATCAACTGATCCATTTTAAAGCAGAATTTGTCAGCTTGATTAAAACCAGGTGTAGACAAGTCTGTATTATTTCCGTGACCTGAGATCACCGACCTCCCTCTCGTGAAACTGTGATAACAGTTACTTCATATTCTGAACATATTATCCAACTATTTATTTTTGCCCTGGGATAAATCAGCGCTCTTGTTTTCTCAGGGAAGAACTTGGCTCAGGCAAATAGTTGCACATATAGTTTTATAGTTCTCTGGAAATCTCCCACCACCCAGCTGACCCTTACCCTGTGAGGGATGATGCTGATGGTGCACTCATAATGGCTGAATAGTGCAGGCTGTGTATTGCAGCATAGCTCCGGGATTCAAGTTGAAGTGGAATTGCAGCTTTGTTTGGATTAGGATTTGCAGAGTAAGCGCGGATGTAAGACATGATGCAAGAAAGTCTCATTTAAGTTTTTAATCATACATTTGTTTTCCTTTTAAGCCTCACATACTCAACACAGCAAGTGGTATTGCCTTGTTGGAGAAGCTCCACACAGTGTTACACAGAAATTATGTTACATATTTGAATATTCCAGATGTCATGCTACATACAGTGTCTGCTTTCAAAAAGGTCATACAAGAGTCACACAATGAAATACCTTCCTTCACACGCTTATCTTTCTAACGCGTAGACAATTTAAATCCAGAATCAGTGTTATTTAAAAAAAGTGGGATAACACTTATAACAAAAATAAGTTATTTAAATGACACAACATGTGTGTTATTCATTAAAGTGAAACAGCATGGCTCATAGTTGCAGAAAGGAGTGAAGTTTCAACAGCTTTAGTTGCGTGCATGTTTTTCATTTATGATATTATCCTTGCTTTTTGGAAAGGGCTCCTCCCTGCTGATGTTGTCTCTCAAGGACAAATTGGATCAGCTTCTTCACCCAGGAAGACCGAGGGTTCAGGCACACCTTCTCCCCGTTGGTCAGTCCAGCTCTGGTCACAAGAAAGAAAAAACACATTTAGAAACACTGATATCTGTGAGCTAAAGTCCAATACAAGTGTTTTTACTTACATGACTTCCATGTCCGGGCAGTGGGGCCCTTCAGGGACGAGCTTGATGCTCCTCAGGTTGTCCGGAGGGATGATCCTCGACTCCACCTGAAGGCACCGGCAGTGTGTGTTGTAGTCTCTGCTGATCGGCGGCATTCCTGTCATCGTCATTGACACTCAGTGAGATTTTACCACTTCAAACACTTATCACATCCCACTTGACTCCTCATTCTTGGCAGAGTTTTTCAAAATTACTTCGAAAGGAAACTTGAACTCCCCCAAAAAATAGCTTTGGCCTCTGTTTTATTTCAGAATATAATGTTTATAATTTGAACTTGGCGTTTGCCTTCATGATAATGGTCTTGGACTTGAAGTGTGTGTTATCACTACTCCATAAATCAGATGCTGACGTGATCATTTTCTAACGAAAGACTTTCTTCATCACCTCCTTGGGATTGCGACATTGCTAAAATGGGCACTTCCCCCTTTCTCTGGCAGTAATCTTCCTCTTCACTCCAACTTAAATTCTCAGAGTCATGGTAAAGGCCACTGAGACGTTTGGCAATGTTACGGTAATATACAGCCATTGCTACACCATTCATTTATCGGTAAACATTGGTGAAAATCACGCCTGCATCTTGTTTTGGTCGAATGGAATATGACTAAATGCATTTATTGAAGTATATTAAAGAATTAATGAATGTATACTTTATTAATCCCGAAGGGGACATTTTGTGCATATTGTGCTTTTTACTGCACTACATTTATCTTAAGCTTAGCTAAATAGCAGATTACGATTGTGCACATGAAAACACGTAATCATGTAATTAAATACAATGCATATTTATGGATAAAATGGTGTAATACCATTCTTCTTCTCTAACACAATTAAATATTACAGAATATAACAATAACACACCAAAAAACATAATTCTGATCAACAAGTACTTTTACTTTTAATACTTTATGTATATAGCTGATAATACTAGTACTTTCACTCAAGTAAAGTTTTGAATGCATGATTTTTATTTGTAATGGAGTCATTGATCACTACTCAACGCAAGGATCTGAATACTTCTTCCACCTCTGGTTACTTTATTTAGCTTTTCAGATCAGCACGTGCAATACAATGCAACGACAAAATAATAAAGCAGACATTAAGAAAATTAAAGAGATACATTTTTGCTTTAAAATAGATTTTTCTTACTGTTGCCCACTGGTTTACCAACACAAATATCCTTATCTCGGCCTAAATGTCCTGTTAAAGTCCTGTCACCATATTAATAAGGAAATATTCTGGCAAAAGTGAAACTCCAAACAACCCACCTCGACCTGTCCAAACCTCTGAGGTCCCACAGAACCATCCCACCATGTAAGTGTGCTCTTACCGTGAATGAGGACAAGCAGGGTCCCGAAAATGAGCAGGATGGAGAGCTTCATCTTGTTTGAGCAGCTGTTGGCAGACAGATGTCATACAGCTGTTGGAACTGTTTAAATACTTTCTGCCCTCCAATATTTATGTACACAGAGATCAGGTGCTCTTCTTAAATGAAAAAAAACCCATGTGTGTGTGTATTTTGGTTTCACTCTGTTGCATTCACATGTGCAGCAGAAGGTAGTCATGGGACGGTGAGTTCAGGGACAGACAAGAGGCCCCGTTGAGGTTAAAAGACGCCGCACTTGCGGTCGTCGGGCAGAGAAATGAGTCACGCAGACGGAGCGTGTCCGTCTGGACGGTCGGCCAACAGCTGCGTTTCTCTTCTGCTCGTCGTAGCTCTGCAGACGTATTCTCCCTCCGACTGTGAAGGAGGAAAACGATACAATAATCAACAGACACTTTTGTGTAAAGAAACACAGCTGGACTTGTGGCTACTGCACATGATACTGTGAGGTAGTGGAGTTGTGTATTACTGAGGGGCTTGTTCTGACCTTGTATAGACGGCATAATAGACTTACTATGTGAAGTAATTTATCAGTGTTTCTTCTTACGCACTTTTCAACATTATCTCTCCGTTTGGTGTTTGTATGCAGATGTTTCAGTTTGGCTGCAAATAAGCATTGTTTTAAAGAAGAAGGGTGGTTTCAAAGCAGCATTAATCTATATTATTACATAAGTATTGGCTCAATTGACTATGTGTAATGAATTATAACCAAACTCAGCAGTTCCCCTCAGCTCTATTGAGCGTTTGAGCTTCTTTCAGCTTGGTGTTTTGGGATTTGGTTCACTTTTACAGCTCTCATCACCAAAAAAAGCACCAAATAGCAGACAGAGACAGTTAGCAGTGGAGCATTTAGCCGCTATAGAGGCAGATATTTCACTCAGGAGTTGGGGAAACCAAAAACCTCCGTTCATGTTGCTCAAAACACGACTCCAAATGAATTATAATGAACGTCAAAAGAGCAAATAGTTTGCTAAGACATTCCAACTTCATAAGGCCGTAATAGTAAGTAAGTAAAGTAAAAATCCCCCCAATTTCTTAAACTGCACATGAGAATGAAAATGAAAAACATTCCAGTTCAGTTTTTCTTTTCTTTTTCATGTCATGTGTTATTTCTATTTTAGTATACAATGTTCAAACCGTCATCTGGTATTTGTTTTTATCTTTAATACTTTCATTTCAGTTTTAAATCCCAGTAATACACATAATCACAATGTGTATAATGTTGAATTGGGTGAACATGAAAGTAAACTAGAGGATAAAGTGAAGGCTCATAACTCAAAGAACACCATTGTAAAAGCCATGCAGCCACACAAACTCACTGGGGACAATGATTTACATTCATTTGATGATAAAAATCACGAGTTTTAAAAGATTTTATGTGGATTAAGATGAATCGCCATCCACACTGTTGCAATCTATTCATTCTGAGGTTAAACTGATTAACTGACACTAAAGTCTCTCTAATTTTTGATTATTAGTCAGGAAGTAGAAATTCCATAACAGGGTCTACGTATTAGTTCATTAGGTATCATTAGAAACATATAATATAATAAGGGACAAAGAAAACAGATAAAATCATCTTTTTGATGACGAAGCGCTTTCTGACTTGAGAAATATTTCTCCCTTATGATTGAAGGCATGTGTCTTTATCAGACGTGGGGACATTAATGTGGGATAAAATGGGTCAACGGGCGAAGCCTCAAGAGCACATGACTGTTAATAATTAAATATTACAGAATGACTTGGCAAAATTGTCATCTCTTGATAAGACTTTTTATCGGAATGTTACAACCCAAAGCACAGAATGACTAATATTCCACGTACTTTGTACAGTGTATTGGTTTAATGTAAAAAATATGTAATAAATATGACAATAACGACGATCCTTTTCCAGTTTGCTCCGTCCGATGAAGGACAATACTTGAATTTTACGACGCTGGCATGAGCTAAATGTTTGTTTCTATTGATGTGATGTGACTTTGTTATTCATGACTGCAGAGCAAAACCAGAAATATGTTTTATCATTGTTCCAATAACAAGATGTTAGTTATGACAGAGTGGACACTTGACTTCTCCTTCTTCTAAGAAAGCAAGACAGCAAGACAGACAGACACAAGCAGAGACAGAGACAAAGAGACAGACAGACAGGCAGGCTAATACTACTCCTACTCCTACTACTACTACTCCTACTCCTACTCCTACTACTACTACTCCTACTACTCCTACTACTACTACTACTACTCCTACTCCTACTACTCCTATTACTACTCCTACTACTACTACTACTACTCCTACTCCTACTACTCCTACTCCTACTACTCCTACTCCTACTAGTACTACTCCTACTCCTACTCCTACTACTCCTACTCCTACTCCTACTCCTACTACTACTACTACTACTCCTACTCCTACTCCTACTCCTACTACTACTACTACTACTCCTACTACTACTACTACTACTCCTACTACTCCTACTACTCCTACTCCTACTCCTACTACTCCTACTACTCCTACTCCTACTACTACTCCTACTACTACTACTACTTCTACTACTACTCCTACTACTCCTACTCCTACTACTACTCCTACTACTACTACTCCTACTCCTACTACTCCTACTCCTACTAGTACTACTCCTATTACTATTACTACTACTACTACTACTCCTACTACTACTACTCCTACTACTACTACTACTACTACTCCTACTACTACTACTACTACTACTCCTACTACTCCTACTACTACTACTACTACTACTACTACTCCTACTACTCCTACTCCTACTCCTACTACTCCTACTACTCCTACTCCTACTACTACTCCTACTACTACTACTACTTCTACTACTACTCCTACTACTCCTACTCCTACTACTACTCCTACTACTACTACTCCTACTACTACTCATACTCCTACTCCTACTACTCCTACTACTACTCCTACTACTACTCCTACTACTACGACTACTACTACTACTACGACTACTACTATGACTACTACTACTACGACTACTACTACAACTACTACTACTACTACTAATACTACTACTACTACTACGACTACTACTACTACTACGACTACTACAGACAGACAGACAGACAGACAGACAGACAGCAAGGAGACAGACAGACAAACAGACAGAC